>NW_016808004.1:4648813-4711183 GCF_001698545.2 Rhinopithecus bieti
GCCAGAAAATTTTTTTTTTTTTTTTTTTTTTGAGACAGAATCTCGCTCTGTGGCCCAGGCTGGAGTGCGGTGGCATGATCTCGGCTCACTGCAAACTCCGTCTCCCGGGTTCACACCATTCTCCTGCCTCAGCCTCCTGAGTAGCTGGGACTACAGGTGCCTGCCACCGCGCCCAGCTAATTTTTTGTATTTTTAGTAGAGATGGGTTTCACCGTGGTCTTGATCTCCTGACCTCGTGATCCACCCACCTCAGCCTCCCGTAGTGCTGGGATTACAGGTGTTAGCCACCGTGCCTGGGCTTTTTTTTTTTTTTTTTTTTTTTGAGACAGGGTCTGTCTCTGTCACCCAGGCTGAGTGGTACAAAGGCTCACTACAGTGGTACAAGGGCTTACTGCAACCTCTACCTCCAGGGATCAAGCCATTCTCCCATCTCAGCCTCCCAGGTAGCTGGGACTACGGGTGTGTACCACCATGCTCAGATTATTTTTGTATTTTTTGTAGAGATGGGGTTTCACCGGGTTGCCCAGGCTGGCCTCCAACTCCTGGGCTCAAGCAACCTGCCCACCTTGACCTCCCAAAGTGAAAAATCTATTTTTGAAAAGCAAAACTACAAAGCTTATAGATGAAAATATAGAAGAACATATTCATGACCCCAGAATGGAGAAAGAGTTCTTGAACCAGACAAGGACAAAGAAGAAAAGAATTGTACATTTGGCAATGTTAAAAGTAACTTCTGCTCATCAAAAGACACTGTCAAAGTCAAAATACAGAGATGAATCTCTAAATTTAAAAATTTTATTTGGGAAGCAAGAATTACAATTTGAGGTACACACACAGGCTGGGCAGTCTTCAGTATGTCTGAAAAACAGAAGGTTGGAGGTTTTATAAAAGGAGGGGCATTATAAAATGTTAGGTATTGTTTTGAGAATTCACTTTGTTTTGTGTTTTACACAAAACAAAGTTTTAGGGCACTGGCAACCTCCGACTGGCGAGTGTCAGTGAGTAAAAGTAGTCTTGGAGTTGCAGCAGGTGGTATCAGTAGCTATGAGATAAGACTGGCTTCAGGTTGGAGCAGGCGGCCTCAGCAGCCAGGCTGCGGAGTATGACATTCCTGGAGCAGTGCTGCGTGCCCTGGGTGCTTTCTCCCCACCTCTCGACTCTGTTTTAGTTGGGTGTGATGAGAATGACCCAATGCACGTGATCAACTTTCACGACACCGTAAATATGGTAAAAAGACAAGCTACAAACAAAATTATTTGCAGTGTCTGGAACTGACCAATAATTAGTATCCTAAATATATTTTTTAAAGTCCTGTGAATCAATAAGAAAACATCACAGTGGAAAGTATGGGCAAAATACCCAAATACTTCACAAAAGAGGACCTACCCCTGACCAAGCACACAGATCCCTGAAGGGGAGATGAAAGCATTGTAGACTTCACCAGGTTCAAAAAGGCGGAGGATTGGCATAGGCCAGTGCAGGGCAATGAGAGTAGGCTGTGCATAGAAACCCTGCCAGGCTGGTGTTGCCATAGTGCAGAGTGCAAGTGCCAGGGCAGGGCTTGGAGGGGTGGTGAGGGGCTGAGTGGGGGCAGGAAGGGGCTGGGAGGCACAGGCCATGAGCCAGATCAGGTCAATTTCAGCATTTCACTGCCAGTTCTCTGTCAAGGCCCCAGGTTTTGAAAGATGTTGTGTCTACCAGGAGGCATTCATCATCATCATATTCTTTTTGTTTTTTCTATTATTTTAGTTAATTTTTTATACTTTTAAATTGCTATATTTTTATCTTAGTATAGTCTTCATTACCAACCTTGTCTTTTGTTATTGTTTTGAGATGGGATCTCACTCTGTTGCCCAGGCTGGAGTGCACTGGCGCCATCAGGGCTCGCTGCAGCCTCCACCCCCCTGGGCTTTTTTTTTTTCGTTTTGGTTTGTTTTTGTTTTGAGACCGAGTTTCACTCTTGTTACCCAGGCTGGAGTGCAATGTCATAATCTTGGCTCACCACAACCTCTGCCTACCGGGTTCAAGCGATTCTACCGCTTCAGCCTCCCGAGTAGCTGGGATTACAGGCATGCACCATCATGCCTGGCTAATTTTCTATTTTTTACTAGAGATGGGGTTTCTCCATGTTGGTCAGGCTGGTCTCGAACCCCCGACCTCAAGTGATCTGCCCACCTCAGTCTCCCAAAGTGCTGGGATTACAGGCGTGAGTCACCACACCCGGCCCCTGGGCTTGTTTTTAAAGAACATAAAATTGTACCTTACAGTGCACCCTCACCACGGTGTCCCAGGAAGCTGCCACACAAGTTAGCTCTGGCCCTTGGCCTTCTGTCTCTTGCAGGATTCCCAGGTCAGAACACGGGAAATACAAGGTGCTGTACAACTCGCAGCTGCTATTCCGCAGCCGGCTCTATGGGGACCTGGAGGCCATCCTGTACCACGTGCACCTCTTCCAGCCCACGGAGCTGCTGCTGCAGCAGGCGGTGCTTTTCCTGCGAGACACTGAGTGGAGGCAGGTCTTCCAGGCACTGACCAGGTGGGCAGTGGCAGCCCGCATGGGGTCCTGCGCCCCAGCGGAAGGGGCGCTTCTTAGCACTCTGCGCCCAAACAGGCGAGCTGGGGCGTCCAACAACTACATAGTGGCCCCAACAGACGGTGGGGGAAGGAGGGCATCTGCCCAGATGCTGTGACTCTGTAGCGTCTGCAGTTCTTGGGGCATGTCCTAGAATCACCTGAGGAGGGAGTGGCTGGTTAAACCCCATTTTCTAACCTGGGCAACAGAGCAAGACCTCATCTCCACAAAAATTTGTTAATAAAATTGGGAGGCCGAGGGGGGCGGATCACGAGGTCAGGAAATCGAGACCATCCTGGTGAACATGGTGAAACCCCATCTCTACTAAAAATACAAAAAAAAAATTTAGCCGGGCGTGGCGGCGGGCGCCTGTAGTCCCAGCTACTACTGAGGGAGTCTGAGGCAGGAGAATGGCCTGAACCCGGGGGGTGGAGCTCACTGTGAGTGGAGATCACACCACTGCACTCCAGCCTGGGCGACAGAGCAAGACTCGGTCTCAAAAAAAAAAAAAAGTTGTTAATAATTAGCCAGGTGTGGGCTGGGCACAGTGGCTCACACCTGTAATCCTAGCACTTTGGGAGGCTGAGGTGAGAGGATGGCTTGAGCCCAGGAATTTGAGGCAAGCCTAGGCAACATAGTGAGACCCCATCTCTACTAAAAATACAAAAATTAGCCAGGTGTAGTGGCGCACGCCTGTAATCCCAGCTACTTGGGAGACTGAGGCAGGAGAATCTCTTGAACCTGGAAGGCAGAGGTTGCAATGAGCTGAGTTCGAGCCATTGTACCCCAGTCTGGGCGACAGAGTGAGACTCCATCTCAGAAACAAACAAACAAAAACAGGTCGGATTCAGGGGCTCACACCTGTAATCCCAGCACTTTGAGAGGCCAAGGTGGGTGGATCACCTGAGGTCGGGAGTTCGAGACCAGCCTGACCAACATGGAGAAACCCTATCTCTACTAAAAATACAAACTTTGCCAGGCGTGGTGGCGCATGCCTGTAGTCTCAGCTACTCAGGAGGCTGAGGCAGGAGAATTGCTTGAACCTGGGAGGCAGAGGTTGCAGTGAGCTGAGATCACACCACTGCACTCCAGCCTGGGCAACCAGGGTCTCACCATTCCCTCATTGAGCAGCTGCTAGCCCACAATGGCTCTAGGGGAGCTGTGAGCACACCAGTCCCCACTCTCAGGAGGCCACAGTTCAGAAGGAGAGATGACATAAAGAACACAGGTGCCCTGGGACCCAGCAGGGGCATGGAGGAGGGGGCTGCTTCTTTCCCCAGGGCAGGAGAGGCTGCTGTTGAGGAAGGGCCAGGGGATGTTCAGCAGGCGGACAGTTCACTTGCTGCTGGGTGTGGGGCAGGAGGTACAAACCCTGTCTTTATATTTTTAGAGCCAGCAACAGGTCTGGCCCTAGCTAGTGCTCGCTGGATGTATTAATGAAGGAGGCGGAGGAGGCTGGAGAGATAGGAAGGATAAAGATCTTGGTTGGAACCAAGAGGCTTTTCTTTGATTCTGTGGCCCTCATCTTTGGCATATGGGGTGGTGCCACAGCATTTGGGAGGAGGCCAGACCCGGTCCTGCCTGGTAGGTGACAGGAGGTAGCTGCGGGTTCTATGAAGGAAAGAGAAGCACACTTTTTAGGAAGTGCTTACTGCATCCAAGGTAGTTGCATCCATATAGCTTTATTTCTATCTGAGGGTGAGGAAACCATATTCAGAAAGGCTAAGGCTGTCCCAGGATCACTGTGACAGTGAGAGTGAGGGCAGGCATCTACCGCACAGTGGACTTCGGAGGCAGCTGAGACAGTCAGCAGCCAACAGCCATGACCGAGCATGGGTTCTGGACCCAATGCCACTGCACACCAGGCCATGGCAGAAGGCACCTAGGAGGAGGCTTCAGGGCTGGGGAGGTCCTTGAGCTTTGCTGAGGACTCTCTCTCTAGCCTCCTCCTCCTCCTCTATTAGCCAGCCCCCTGAGGCTCCTTGCATGATGTCCTCCTGGTGCGGAAGGCTCTGTGCTCTACATCCCTGATGGGCAGCTGGTGGGGCTGTGTCCCGATGGGGTACGGGAGGAGGGGAATCATGGCTAAGGACACAGGAACACAGCAGCACTCAGAGCAAACCATTGGCAGCCTTTGGCTTCTGGGGGCTGGGGAGAAGATGGAGAAGGAGGCTTTTGCCGGGAGCCCAGGCTCAGCAGACTGGAATGGGAGCTCTTTCATTACAAGCTCCAGGGCCTGGGATCAGCTAAGCAGCCTCTGAGTGTTCATTTCCTGCTGTAGGATGGGAGTGATTACACCTGTCTTGCAAGGTAGGAGAGGTTCAGTGGGGCAGTGGTTCTTTGTTCCAGGATCCACGACATCTGCTATAACAGCACCACCCTCTGGGACGTGATGGTGAGGAACCTGCTGCCCTCCTCTGCTATGATCAAAGACTTGAGCCAAGAGTTTGGGATGCCCCTTTCGCAAGAAGAACTCACAGATGAGAAACGGTTTGCCCTACCACCTCAGCCCGCCCCCAATCTTGAGGACTACCACGGTCGGGACTCCAGCCTCACCTTAGAGATCCACGCCCATCAGGAGAAGTACCTGCAGTGGCGGAGTGCCATGCTGCTGAAGAACAAAGACAAAAAGCACAGTTTCATCCAGGTGGGCCGCCTTCCTCTCCAACTTGGAGCTCCCAGGCCTCACCTGGGAGGTCCAGGTGCCTGCTGAGAGGCACAGGGCATATTCCTGAGTGGGACATTTGCCTCTGGTCCATGCCTGCACTCCTGGCCTGGGTTACCCCACTGGATGGGCAAGAAGTGCAGGAGGTGGGGCTGAGCCATGTCAAAAACCTTCACTCCCAGTCCTAGATAACCTTGTCCTTCCTGGAAGGTGAGAAGGAATGCTATTAGGTGTATTACCTTTATCATGGCCCCCAGAGTTCATTATAGAGAAAGAACTGTGGCACGTGTGTGTGTGTGTGTGTGTGTGTGTGTGTGTGTAAGTAACATGTTGCTTAGGTTGCTCAGGGCATAAGTGTCGTAAGATGTCCAAGCAACATGGGACATAAACTAATCTGCATGACAGAGGGAGAGAATGGGAGACTGAGAAGCTGGTGAGAAGGTAGAAGGCTGGTGCTATGCGGCCTGAATGGCAAGGAGAACCTCGCTCACCCCATGCCAACCAAAAGGACATGAAAACACAAATATCTGTGGTATGACTTGGAGTTGTCTGCTCGTGGTCTGTGTGAAGGCCCTACCATCCCCTGCAATTCTCCAGTTTAAAAACAGAAGTCTCCTAGAAGCTTGTAAGTTTTATATGTGTGCATTCTTTATGAAAACCAAAGAACAGACTTCTTTTATTTTGTTTGAATCTGAGTCTCACTATGTTGCTCAGGCTAGAGTACTATGACTTGATCATGGGTCACTGCAGCCTCCAACTCCTGGGCTCAAGCAGTCCTCCCACCTTGGCCTCCTGAGTAGGCAGGCATGTGCCACCATACCTGGTTAATTTTTTTTTACTTTTTTAAGAGATTGGGTCTTGCTATGTTGCCCAGGCTGGTCTCCAGCTCCTAGGCTCAAGGGATTCTCCTGCCTTGGCCTCCCAAAGTGTTGGGATTACAGGTGTGAGTCACTGTGCCTGGCTGTTTTTTCCATTAGTGTTCAGGTTTTTAGCTTTTTCAAAAGAACCAGTTCTTGGATTTATCAATTCTGCTTTTTCTGTTTTTCTAATTCATTAACTTCAGCTTTTTTTTTATGATACTTTAAAACATACACCTTTCTCCTTTTTTCTATCTTCTCGAGTTGGCTATTTCATTCATTTTTATTTCTCGTTTAATAAAAATATATATATCATTAGAACTTTGGGAGGACGAGGTGGGCAGGTTGCTTAAGCTCAGAAGTTTGAGACCAGCCTGGGCAACATGGCGAAACCGTCTCTACAAAAAATTAGCTGGGCATGGTGGCATGTACCTGTAGTCCTAGCTACTCAGGAGGCTGAGGCTTGAGCCTGGGAAGCACAGGTTGCAGTGAGCCGAGATCACGCCATTACATTCCAGCCTGGATGGCAGAGCGAGACCCTGTCTCAATGCGGGGCACAGTGCCTCATGCCTGTAATCCCAGCATTTTGGGAGGTTGAGGCAGGCAGATCCCTTGAGGCCAGGAGTTCAAGACCAGCCTGGCCAACATGGCAAAACCCCTGTATCTACTAAAAATACAAAAATTAGCTAGATGTGGTGGTGTGCACCTGTAATCTCAGCTACTTGGAAGGCTGAAGCAGGAGAATCACTTGAACCTGGGAGGTAAGGTTGCAGTGAGCTGAGATTGCACCACTGCATTCCAGCACTCAGAGCGACAGAATGAGACCCTGTCTCAAACAAACAAAAAAAGTCAAACAATATTGAGAGTATTTGCAGTCTTCCTTATCCTACCTCTCAGTGCGCTTAAGATATGTACAAGAATATATATTCATTTCATGGGTTAATATAATTTTGTTAATGCCACATAATATGGAAGCATTTTAAATTTATTTTTATTTTTGAGATGGCCTTGCTCTGTTGCCCAGGCTGGAGTGTAGTGGCATGATCTCGGCTCACTGCAGTACCTGCCTCCCAGGCTCAAGCGATTCTCTTGCCTCAACCTCCTGAGTAGCTGGGATTACAGGCACAACCACCATGCCTGGCTAATTTTTGTATTTTTAGTAGAGATTGGGTTTCGCCATGTTGCCCAGGTTGGTCTCGAACTCCTGACCTCTAGTGATCCACCCACCTCGGCCTCCCAAAGAGCTGGGATTACAGGTGTGAGCTACCATGCCCAGCCACAAGGAAGGGTTTTTAAAGATTTTGCAGGGCCAGGCACAGTAGCTCACACCTGTAATCCCAGCACTTTGGGAGGCTGAGGCAGGCGGATCACGAGGTAAGATTGAGACCATCCTGGCGAACACAGTGAAACCCCATCTCTACTAAAAATACGAAAAAATTAGCTGGGTTTGGTGGCAGGTGTCTATAGTCCCAGCTACTCAGGAGGCTGAGGCAGGAGAATGGCGTGAACCTGGGAGGCGGAGGTTGCAGTGAGCCAAGATCGCGCCACTGCACTCTAGCCTGGGCGACAAAGCGAGACTCCGTCTCAAAAAAAATGCAATATTATAGACAATTTTATAATATAGTAGTATACAATTTATTTACTAGCCCCCATCTCTTGTAAATTTGCTGAAATCGCTTGTAAGTATTGTTCCAGCTTTTTAAAAAATCATGTTCCTATTATCTTAGATATGGCTACTCTAAAATGGCTTTAAATTTCCTCTTCATACTATAATAATTGAAACCCACCCATAATTTAATTTTTTCACATTTTTACACCTTGAGATACAATTTACATACCATAAAATTCACTCATTATAAGTATATATAAATAGTTTTTAGTAAATTTATAGTTATAACACCATCATCACAATCCAGTTTTAGAACATTTCCATCCCCACAAAAAGTATTCTCATGCTAGTTTACAGTCAATCTCTGCTCCATTCTTAGTCCCACATAACCACTGATCTGCTTTCTGTCTTGATAGATTTGCCTTGTCTGAATATTTCAGGTAATTGGAACCATATAATTATGTAAATTTTTGTGTCTGGCTTCTTTCACTGAGCATAAAGTTTCTGAGGGTCATCCATGTTCCTGAATATATCAGCAGTATGTTCCTTTTTTATTGCTGAATATTCTTCCATTGAATTGATGTACCATATTTATCCATTCACCACTTTTTGAAATTACTATTATTTCTTGCTTGGGGCTATTATAAATATTGCTTCTATGAACATTTGCATACAAATCATTATGTGAAAATATGTTTTCATTTCTCTTGGGTAGAACCTAGGAGTGGAATTGCTGTCATATAGGTAGGTTTATATTTATGATTTTAAGAAATTACATTGTAAGAAAAGCAGTTTTTACAGTGTAGTTGCACAATCTTAACATCCCTACCAGCAATGCAAGAGGGTTCTAGTTTCTCCACATTCATACAAACACTTCTTATCAGTCCTTTTGATTATAGCCATTCTAGTGTGTATCTCATGATTTTAATTTGCATTTTATAATAACTGACGATGTTAGATATCTTTTAACGTGCTTATTAGGAATTAATAAAGCTCCTTTGATGTAATCTATATTTGTATCTTTTTGAATTAATCTCTTTTTTCAAATTGAGACAGGGTCTCACTATGTTACCCAGGCTGATCTTGAACCCTTTGGGCTCAGGCAATCCTCCCACCTTGGCTTCCTGAAGTGCTGGGATTACAATTATGAGCCACCATGCCTGGTCCTCTGTTTGTATCATTTATCCATTTTAAAATCAAGTTGTCTATTTATTGTTGAGTTGTTATATATTCTGGATACAAGTACTTAATGGGAAATATGATTTGCAAATATTTTCTCCATATTTGTGGCTTGTCTTTTTTTCTTAATGGTGTAAGAAAAAACTTTTGAAGTATAAAAGCTTTTAATTTTGATAAATTCCAATTTATGTTTTTTCTTTTAGCAATCATGCTTTTGGTGTTATAGCTAAGGACTCTGCTTAAAGTTACAAAGATCATTTCATATCCTTTCTCTTACACTTACTCTTAACTCGCACATTTAGATCTGTAAACCATTTTTTTGAGGTCCAATGTAAGGGTCTAAATTAATCTTTTTGCATATGGATATCCAGTTGTCCTCACATCATTTCTTGCAAAGACTAGCTATTCCCCCATTGGATTGACTTAGCACCTTTGTCAAGAATTGACCATAAATGTAAGAGTTTATATCTGAGTTCTAAACTATGTTCCATTAACTTATATGCCTCTCCATATACCAGCAACACATTGTCTTGATGACTTTAATTATAGTTAGTTAGTTGGATTTTGTAAGTTCTTTAACTTTGTTCTTTTCCAAATTGCTTTGACTACTTTGGGTCCTTTGCATTTCCACATATATTTTAAGATCAGCTTGCCAATTTTTGTAAAAAATTCTATAGGAATTTCATGGGGATTTAATTTATTTATTTATTTTCGAGATGGAGTCTCCCTCTGTCGCCCAGGCTGGAGTGCAGTGGTGTGATCTTGGCTCACTGCAAGCTCGGCCTCCCGGGTTCATGCCATTCTCCTGCCTCAGCCTCCCAAGTAGCTGGGACTACATGCACCCGCCACCACACCTGGCTAATTTTTTTTTTTTGGTAGAGACGGGGTTTCACCGTGTTAGCCAGGATGGTGTTGATCTCCTGACCTTGTGATCCGCCCGTCTCAGCCTCCCAAAGTGCTGGGATTACAGGCGTGAACCACCATGCCCGGTAGGGATTTTACTGAATCTGTAGATTGATTTGGGAAATACTGCCAACTTAGCAATTTTGGGGTTGCCAATTTATGAACATGTAATGTCTCCGCTGTTATTTAGGTGTTCAGTTTTCCTCAGCAATTTCTGTAGTTCTCAATGTGCAACTCTTGCACTTCTTTCGTGAAATTAATGGTGCTATGAATTGAATTACTTTCTGTATTGTTTCCATAATATAGAAATAGAATTAATTTTTGTACATTGATCTGGTATCCTACAACCTTTTGAACTGGATCACGTCATCTGTGAAGAAAGGTCATTTTCCTTTCCAATCTGGATACTCTTCCTTCCTTCCTTTCCTTCTGCCTGGGCTGTCATAAGCTCGGAGGTTCAAACAACAGAAAATTATTTCCTCACTATTCTGGAGGCTGGAACGTCTAAAACTAAGAGTCTGGCAAGGTTGGTTTAATTCTGAGGCCTTTTCTCTTGGCTTGTAGGTGGCCACCATCTTGCTGTGTACTCCTGATCTCTTTGTTGTGTGTGAATGGAGAGAAAGGAGAGATCTCTAATGTCTCTCTCTCTCTTTTTTTTTTAAGACAGAGTCTCACTCTGTTGCCAAGCTGGGGTGCAGTGGCGCAGAGGCGCAATCTTGGCTCACTGCAATCTCCGCCTCCTGGGTTCAAGCCATTCTCCTGCCTCAGCCTCCCGAGTAGCGGGGATGACAAGCACACACCACCACACCCAGCTAATTTTTGTATTTTTAGTAGAGATAGGGTTTTGCCATGTTGGCCACACTGGTCTCGATCTCCTGACCTTGTGATCCGCCCGCCTTGGCCTACCAAAGTGCTGGGATTACAGGTGTGAGCCACCTCGCCCATCCTCTGATGTCTCTTCTTACAAAGACACTAATCCTATCAGATCTGGGCCCAACCTTATGACCTCATTTAACCTTAATTACTTCCCTACTCCAAATAGAGCCAGGCTGGGGGTTAGAGCTTCAATAGAGGAATTTGAGTGTGAAGACATTCAGTCCATAACACTTGCTTTCCTCACTCTTTTCTTCCTTCTCTTTGTCTTTCCCTCTGTTTCTCCCTTTGCATTGTCTAGAATGTCTGGTATAAAGTGCAGTGTTGAAGAGGAGTGGTGAGAGCAGACATGCCTGCCTTGCTTGTCATCTTGGGGAGAAAGTATTCAGGCTTTTACCATTAAGTTGGACATTAACTGCAGATTTTTGAGAGATGCCCTTTATCAGGTCAAGGAAGTTCCCTTCTAATCTTAGTTTGTTGAGAGTTCAGTATGAATAGGTGGTGGATATTTGTTAAATAATTTTTCCACATTATATATACATGTTTTCACAATATATGCATTTTAAAAATTAAATTGTGAAAATTTTGTGAAAATAGATGCATTTAACAAAAAAAAAATGCTTTTGTTGAATGCAAATATTGTGATCATGTGGTTTTTGTTCATTATTAATATGGTATGCTACATTATTTCATATTTGCATGTTAAACCAGCCTTGGATTCCTGGGATAAATCTCACTTCTTCATGTATAATCATCATGCATATGTGGCTAGATTTGGTTTTATGTTCACTGCTCAGGTGAGGTGTACTGGTATTACATTCAGGCTTCTTGTTGTTTTTGAGATGGCATCTTGCCCTGTCACCCAGGCTGGAGTGCAGTGGTGTGATCTCAGCTCACTGCAACCTCTGCCTCCCAGGTTCAAGCAATTCTCCCTGCCTCAGCCTCCTGAGTGGCTGGGACTACAGGTGTGTGCCACCATGCCTGGCTAATTTTTGTACTTTTAGTAGAGACAGGGTTTCACCATATTGTCCAGGCTGGTCTTGAACTCCTGACCTCAGGTGATTCACCTGCCTCAGCCTCCCGAAGTGCTGGGATTACAGGCATGAGCCACCATGCCCAGCCACATTCAGGCTTTAATGTCTCTCTCTCTGAATAATGTTGAGCACCTTTTCACATATGATTGGCTATTTGGATATCTCCTTTTATAAAGTGCTTGTTCAAATGTATATATTTTCTCCATTTAAAATAAATCTAGTTGTATTTTTCTAATTGACAGTGTTTTACTGTTATTCAAATATGAGTTGTTCGATGTGTCTCTTTTCCCAGTCTGTGACTTGTCATTGTTTCAGTGTTCAGAAGTATTTGTGAGTACCAATTAATTTTTCTGTGGTTAGAGTTTTTGGGTATTTTTCCTGGGTTTAGAATTCTAGCTTGGCAGCTATTAACACTTTATTTTATTTATTTATTTATTTTTTTGAGACGGAGTCTCGCTCTGTTGCCCAAACTGGAGTGCAGTGGCCGGATCACAGCTCACTGCAAGCTCCGCCTTTCGGGTTCACGCCATTCTCCTGTCTCAGCCTCCCGAGTAGCTGGGACTATAGGTGCCCGCCACCTCGCCCGGCTAGTTTTTTGTATTTTTTTTTTTTTTTTAGTAGAGACGGGGTTTCGCCGTGTTAGCCAGGATGGTCTTGATCTCCTGACCTTGTGATCCGCCTGTCTTGGCCTCCCAAAGTGCTGGGATTACAGGCTTGAGCCACCGCGCCCGGCCGCTATTAACACTTTAAAGACATCATTCCCTTGTCCTCTGACTTCCATTGTTTCTGTTGGTCAGCTGCCAACCAGTCTTGTTCTTTTGAAGATAATTTGGCTGTCTCTGGCTGCTTAAATTTTTTTTCTTTTCTTTGGTTTTCGGCAGTTTTATTGTGATGCTCATAGGCATGTTTTTCTTTGTATTTAACCTGCCATGGGTTTCTAGAACTTGTTAAATCCGTAGCTTAAGTTTTAAAAGTTCTAAGACAGTATTTCTCTTCAGATATTACTTATATTCATCTTCTCTCCCTCTCCTCCTGGGACTCCAATGTTAGATATTTTCACCATGATCTGCATCTGATATTATTTATACATCTCACACTTTTTATTTTACAGTCTTTTTTTCTCCTTTTTGTCCTTCAATCTGATTATTTTCAACCAATATATCTTCTGATGCAGGGGTCCCCAACCCCCAGGCTATGGACCAGTAGCAGTTTGAGGCCTGTTAGAAACTGGGTGGCACAACAGAAGGTGAGCAGTGGACAAGTGAGCATTACCACCTGAGCTCCACCTCCTGTCACATCAGTGGTGGCATTAGATTCTCATAGGAGGGTGAATGCTATTGTGAACTGAACATGCAAGGGATCTAGGTTGCATGTTCCTTATGAGACTCTAACCAATGCCTGATGAGCTGAGGTGGAACAGTTTCATCCCCAAACCATGCCCATACAACCTTCTCCCACTGGCCGTGGAAAAACTGTTTTCCACGAAACCAGTCCCTGGTGCCAAAAAGGTTGGAGACTGCTGTTTTGCTAAATCACTAATCGTATCCCCTGCTGTGTGTTGGGGTGATCAGACCCAACACCAGGCCGTGGGGGCCACAAAGTCCAGCAGAGTTCTCATTCTCACAAAGGAATGAGACAAGACAAGAGTGCATAAAGTGGGACCAGGGGGCCAATGCTAATACAGAGGCTGTGAAGGCCCCAAGTTCTGGAAGCCCACATTATTTATTGGTGATCAAAGAAGCAGGTGGTGAGGATGTGGGGGTTGAAAGAAAGCAGTGTATCAGCGCATGATCTACAGCTGTGACAGTTTAGCAATTTCTTTGAAGCAAATGGAAAATGTTCTGCTACTTGAGATAATGGCAAACATGTTCTTCTAGTTTAAGATATAATCAGTTGGGTGCAGTGGCTCACACTTGTAATCCCAGCACTTTGGGAGGCCGAGGCAGGTGGATCACCTGAGGTCAGGAGTTCGGGACTAGCCTGACCAACATGGAGAAACCATGCCTCTGCTAAAAATATTACAAAATGAACCGGGCATGGTAGTGCATGACTGTAATCCCAGCTACTTGGGAGGCTGAGGCAGGAGAATCACTTGAACCCAGGGGGCGGAGGTTGTGGTGAGCCGAGATCACGCCATTGCATTCCAGCCTGGGCAACAAGAGCAAAACTCCGTCTCAAAAAAAAAAAAAAAAGATACAATCGATCTATGAGCCTGGGAGTGCTAGAAGCAAGGAGCCAGCAAGTCTAGACACACTCCAGAGGCCACGAGGGGTTTTATGCCCTGAGCCCTGGATTCCATCCAAGCCACGAGGAGTTTTTTTTTTTTTTTTTTTTTTTTTGAGATGGAGTCTCGCTCTGTCGCCCAGGCTGGAGTGCAGTGGTGCGATCTCAGCTTACTGCAAGCTCCACTGCCTCCTGGGTTCACACCATTCTCCAGCCTCAGCCTCCCCAGAAGCTGGGACTATGGGCGCCTGCCACCACACCCGGCTAATTTTTTTGTATTTTTAGTAGAGATGGGGTTTCACCGTGTTCGCCAGGATCTCCTGACCTCGTGATCCGCCCGCCTCAGCCTCCCAAAGTGCTGGCTGGGATTACAGGCATGAGCCACCACACCTGGCGCCATGAGGAGTTTTATGCCCTGGGCTCAGACTGTGGTGTGGCAGGGCTGCCTTCCACCCTTTAGCACAGAGCTTGGTGTTCCAAAGGCCATGAGGGGTTTTAGACCCTGGACCCCAGGCATGTTCCAAGACTCTTTTACAATATATCAGACATGCAAGTCCAGCCTCAGCTTTTTTCCCAACACTCAGCTTTTCCCCAACATGCCCCCTTTTCTTTTTTGTAAAACCACCACAGCTATCATTGCTTGTTCTTGATGGCAGCTTTCTCTCCAGAGGTGGCTTCTGCATCTGCAGACTAAAAGGAGACAGCACAAACACATAATTATTAGAACAAAATCTGCAAGTGTAGAGCTTTCAATGGCCTTCATTTAAGAGGATTGTGGACAACCCATTGGCTGTCTTGTTCAAAATATCAGTTCCAGGGAGCAGGGCTAAGTGAGCCTGACAGGCTTCAAAAATCTACTCTTTTAGTTTTACAATATCAAGGATGAGATTTTCATCTTTGCCCTCCAGAATGCATTTAAGAGTAACATTCCCTATTGCTAGCATAAAAGGTGGCTGAACACAACTTTGAATCCAAAAGGTCCTCTTTTGTTTTANCTTTTAGTTTTACAATATCAAGGATGAGATTTTCATCTTTGCCCTCCAGAATGCATTTAAGAGTAACATTCCCTATTGCTAGCATAAAAGGTGGCTGAACACAACTTTGAATCCAAAAGGTCCTCTTTTTGTTTTTATTTTTTTATTATTTTTTTGTTGTTGTTGAGACGGAGTCTTGCTCTGTCGCCCGGGCTGGAGTGCAGTGGCCAGATCTCAGCTCACTGCAAGCTCCGCCTCCCGGGTTCATGCCATTCTCCTGCCTCAGCCTCTGGAGTAGCTGGGACTACAGGCGCCCGCCACCTCGCCTGGCTAGTTTTTTGTATTTTTAGTAGAGATGGGGTTTCACCGTGTTAGCCAGGATGGTCTCGATCTCCTGACCTCGTGATCCGCCCGTCTCAGCCTCCCAAAGTGCTGGGATTACAGGCTTGAGCCACCGCGCCCGGCTCTCTTTTTGTTTTTAAATTAATTGAGCAAGGCAATTGCAGGCTGTGCCACCCTTAATTGCCGGTTGGTGATTCAGCTTCATTTTTCTTAGCCCTCATTCAAAATGCAGTCACTCTGGTTTGAATGCTTCTTACGTATTTCTCCTTTCCCTTTTACAAGAGGACCCTTAATCCTAAGGGTTGCAGAAGGATGAAGGTCCGTCTTCTGCAACTTCTTCATGCTGAATAGGGACGATGATATTCCTGCCTATTAGGGTCTCTTGTATTCAGGGTAGAGAGGAGCTCAGTCAGAAAGCATTGGTCCGTTAAGCATCTATTGTACCTCTGAGTTCCAGCAAAAGGTGAAACCCTGGTGCTCCAGCAGTTTCTCAGCTTCCTGTGTGGTTTTCTTGATCTGTCCCCATGTTATGGGGGTTGACGTCAGTGTGATTCCAGTCGGTCCTTGTTCCATCTTTGCATTCAGATTCAACTGGCTCATGGCTCGTACTGGGGGAACCCGGTCCATGGTTGGGATCCATGGGTCCCTCCCGTCTCCTGTTCCATGGTCGTACACATCTTGAGGGCACCCATACGGTTTGTTCATGTCCTGCAAAAACACAAGCATACCCTCAACCCCACGTTAGTAAACTAGTGAAACAGAAGCAAAAACTTTTGTTGCCATAGCTGGGAGGCATACCATTGCTGAAGCATTTGTTCTACAAGCTGTAACTCAGCTTCTGCCTCTTTGGTTAATTACTATGGGGTAAAACTTTCCACTGATAATGAGAAACAGGCCCCTTCTAACAGAAGGCACAGAGAAAGCAAATTGAGGCTTATCCTTCTTGTGCAACAGTATAGCAAAAAAGCAATCTTTAAACCTTCAATTTGTACTGTACAGGTGGGTCCACTAGATGCTGTGGCTCATAACAGATCTTCAGATGTTTGGTGGGCACCGCATTGTTGCAATAAGTCTCTACCCCATAAATTGACAGGAATAGGTGTAATAATAGGTTGAATTGTTCCTTCCTGGCCATCCGGCCCTTGACATGGTAAAATCAAGGAACTTCGAAAAACTTCTGAAGCAGTCCCTATGCCAACAATACCCATGGAAGTCTTTTGTTTGGGCCAGTGTTGGGGCCATTGATTTAAAGCTGTAATAGAGACATCAGCTCCAGTATCTACTAGTCCTTCCAAAATCCTTTCTCTGAATAGTTACTGTACAAATAGGTCTTCTGTCAGACACTTGATTAACCCAATATACAGCCTTTCCTGCTGGATTAGTACTACCAAAGCCTGTTCTTTTCATTGTGCTGCTTCCTAGTTTTGTGTAAGGTAACAACAATAACTAAGCAATTCTTTCTCCTGGGGAGGCAGACCATGGAGTTGAAGAACTAATAACTAATTGAATTTCTTTTTTTTTTTTTTTTTTTTTTTTTTTNTCTGCCTCCTGGGTTCACGCCATTCTTCTGCCTCAGCCTCTCTAAGAGCTGGGACTACAGGTACCCACCACCATGTCCGAATAATTTTTTTGTATTTTTAGTAGAGACGGGGTTTCACCGTGTTAGCCAGGATGGTCTCGATCTCCATACCTCGTGATCCGCCCACCTCGGCCTCCCAAAGTGCTGGGATTACAGGCGTGAGCCACCATGCCCAGCCAACTGATTGAATTTCTCTGGTATAATCAGAGTCAATTATTCCCATATGCACAGTGACACCTCTTAAACTAGACCAAGTAATAGACCGACTGTTCCTGAAGGTAAGGGTCCCCTGATGCCTGTGGGGACCTTCTTTGGTGGCTCCCCAGGAAGTAAGGAGATGGGAATTGTGCTGCAGAGGTCTATAGCAGCACTGCCTACTGTGGCAGGGGACAATTGTATGTTTGTAAGGGCACTGGCTGTGCCGGATATGCCTCGGTTTGTTGAGGGACCTGAGGCGGGCCCCTCTTCCCGTTTCCCGAAAGAGGTTGTCCATCTTTGCTAAATTTAGAGTGACACTGATTTGCCCAGTGATTGCCTTTCTTACACTGGGGGCATACACCGGGCCTTTTCTGTTGATTGATGGTAGTTTTTGCCTTTTGATTTCCTTTTCTACATTCCTTTTTTGTGTGTCCAAATTGCCCACAATTGAAATAAGAGCCTGAGAAACGGGGCATATTCTTTCCTGCTTTCAATCCAGCCATAGCCTGAGCTAAAGGAGTAGCCTTATGTAAGTTACCCCCAATGCCATCACAAGCCTTAATATATTCAGCTAAATGAGGCTTCCCTGTCAGGGGTCTAATAGCAGTTTGACACTGCATTAGCATTATTGTATGTAGGAAGCTGTATTGCAACATCCTGAGCTGTTCATCAGTTATGGTTTTATACACAGCCTCTTGGAGCCGAGCAATAAAATCAATATATGGTTCTTTAGGTCCCTGTCGGACAGAACTCAAAGAAGGATATTTTTCCCTGTAACATTTATCCTTTCCCATGCCCGTAAGCACAGAGTGTGCAACTGAACAATGGCGACATCCTCCAGTACTGATTGATTTTCTAATCAACCCCAATTAGGGCCAATTCCCATGAACTGTTCAAAGGAAACAGGCACAGGTGGCTTCACTTGTTTTCCCTTGCCTGAGTCTGAGCTTCATCAGCCCACCAAGTTTTAAACTGTAAATACTGAGATGGAGTGAGAACAGATTTTGTTAAAGTATCCCAATCATACGGTATTAACTTATTATCAAGAGCCACATTTTTAAATAAAGTTTGCACAAAAGGAGAATTTGGCCCATATTGACTAATGGCTTCCTTAAATTTCTTTAATAACTTATAAAGAAAAGTGGTCCAATTGGCTATATTCTGTCCTCCTTCCTGGGTTATAGTAACCGGAAATTGCCATGTTTCAAGGTCTCCCTCAGCTCTAGCTTTTTGAATAGAATTTTGTATAGCACCACCAATTGCTCCAGGTTTTAATGTTGTAACTACAGGAGCAGTAAGTTTTTCATTAAGGGGAGAGGGAGGAGGTGGCCATTCACTTAATTCAGCAGGCAGAGCCGACAAGCTAGTAAAATATACCTTTTTCAGTTTCTCCTTCTTTTCATAAACCTCTTCTGGTTTTTTGCTCCTCACATTCAGAATCTGAAGTTAGTTTTTCGCACTCGTCCTCCTCTTCCTCATCTGAATCTGCCCTGTTTGAAATGGCTCAAGAGCTGCCTTTATTAGCGCCCACATTGACCAAATGGAAACTGGAATTGTTGCTCCATCTTTATATCCCTTTTTAAAATCTCTGCCAATTCTCTCCCATTCATCCAACTCCATAGTCCCTTGTTCCAGAAACCATGGGCAAAACTGTTCTACTGTACTAAAGAGTGGTAACAAATTCTGAGTACTAACTTTCACTCCCCCTCTTCGTAATAAATGCCTTAAGAAATTCAAATAAGCAGAATGTTTGCTTTCACTTTGTCCCATTGTTACCCTGGTTCTTCTGAGCCCTCAGCTTTCCTGAGCTTCTTTCAGTCATCCTTAGGTGTCCTCTGATGATGCATCTTCTGCTTTCACACATCTAGCATTCCTTCGCCGGGGTCTTCATCACCTCACATTGGGCACCAGGAATGTTGGGGTGATCAGACCCAACACCAGGCGTTGGGGGCTAGGAAATCCGGCAGAGTCAAAGGAATGAGACCAGAGTGCATAAAATGGGACCAGGGGCCAACACTAGTATGGAGGCTGTGAAGGCCCTGAGCTCTGGAAGCCTACACTACTTACTGGTGGTCAAAGCAGATGGTGAGGATGTGGGGTTTGAAAGAAAGCAGTGTATCAAGTGCATGATCTACAGCTGTGACGGTTTAGCATTTCCTCTGAAGCATATGGAACATGTTCTGCTACTTAAGATAATGGGAAACATGTTCTTCTAGTTTAAGATACAATCAATCTATGAGCCTGAGAGTGCTAGAAGCAAGGTGCCAGCAAGTCTAGACACATTAAAGCGGCCACGAGGGGTTTTATGACCTGAGCCCTGGATTCCATCCAAGATGTGCCCGCGTGGCTTGTGCCCTGGGTTTACATTGTGGTGCAGCAGGGCAGCCTTCCACCCTTTGGCACAGAGCTTGGTGATCCAAAGGCCACAAGGGGTTTTAGACCCTGGATCCCAGACATGTTCCAAGACTCTTTTACATTATGTCAGACATGCAAGCCCTGTCTCAGCCTTTTTCCCCAACATTCAGCTTTTCCCCAACACTGTGTCCAAGCTGCAATTAAACCCATCTACTGGATCTTAACTTTAATGATTTCTTCAATTCTATGATTTCCATTTACTTTTCCTATAGGTTCCAGGTGTCTGGTGAAATTCTCATTTTCATTTATTTTGATTAATCATAATTATTATTATTTTTTCTTGAGATGGAGTCTCGCTCTGTCGCCCAGGCTAGAGTCCAGTTGGCTCACTGCAACCTCTGCCTCCTGGGTTCAAGCAATTCTCCCTGCCTCAGCCTTCCAAGTAGCTGGGACTACAGGTACCTACCACCACGCCCAGCTAATTTCTGTATATTTAGTAGAAACAGGGTCTCACCATGTTGGTTAGGCTGGTCTCTAACTCCTCACCTCAGGTGATTCACCCACCTCGGCCTCCCCAAGTGCTGCGATTACAGGCATGAGCCACCATGTCCAGACTAGTTTAATGTTCTTGTCTGATACTTCCAATATCTGGATTACCTGGGGTCTGTTTCTATTGTCTCTCTTTTTTCTTGTTTTCCATCTTTTCATCATGTTTCCTGGCATGTCTGTTATTTTTTGTTAAATGGTAAAGAGTGTATTGAAAACTGTAGAGACTCTTGATGTCTTATTCCAGAGATGATACAGCAGGAGACAGAGGACAGATAAATCTCCTTAATCAGAGTCAGGCTTGCCCTTACTCCTAAAGCACAGATTTTCTGAATTCTAAACTGGAGGCCTAGAGGTACCAGGGCCCTTCCTCCTTGGCACAATTTCCAATTTTGAAATCCAATTTTGTTTCCCTAGCAATGCAACATTTTCCAAAATACATTCTTAGCTTCTTTTTCTGCTTACGTTCTTATTTCTGCCTTATCCATGTGCAACTTAGTAGTCAGTAAATCCCTTGAGAAAAAACTGCAAAAAGAAAATGGAACCACCATTATTTCCCTTTTCTCCAAATTCTTGGCCTCTCAAATCCTGGTTGCCTTGGTTGCTCTCCAGTGATGTTAGATAGATGTCTGTTTCTTCTTGTAATCCTGTCAGTTGTTTCTTAATATATTTTCAGACTATACTGCTAGGTGCATATATATTTACAAGTTATACCTTTTTGTTGTCCTCAATATACAATATCCTTTTGCCCCTTTTGATAGATTTTTAACTTGAATTGTTTCAGCAGATATTAAGAATGCCACACAGCTTTTTTGTCTTTGTTTTCTGATGCTTTTTGCCTAGCGTATATGCTGTCTCCCTTTAGCTGTCAAACCTGTATCTTTGTGTTGAAAGTTTTACAGATAGCATATTGTTAGCTTTAAAAAAAAAAAAATCCAGGCTGGGTGTGGTGGCTCACACCTGTAATCCCAGCACTTTGGGAGGCTAAAGTGGGTGGATCTCTTGAGGTCAGGCGTTCAAGACCGGCCTGAACATGGTGAAATCCCATCTCTACTAAAAATACGAAATTAGCCAGGCATGGTGGCACACGCCTGTAATCCCAGCTACTTAGGAGGCTGAGGCAGGACAATCACTTCATCTTGGAAGGCGGAGGTTGTAGTGAGCCAAGATCGCGCCATTCCACTCCAGCCTGGGCAACAACAGCGAAACTCTGTCTCAAAAAAAAAAAAAAATCCAATCTGAGATTCTTTAATTGGCAAGCTTAACACTAATTACTGTTAGATGAGGCATTTTTGCCACCTAATCTACTTTTAAACCCTCCATTCCTGTGTTCTTTGGGTAGATCAAGTTTTCTTCTGTGGACTTAAGTTATACATTCTATCTTTGCTTTTAAGGTGGTTATCCTGAAGACCATATGGTTAGGCATTCCTACTGAACTGTTAAACTCATAATTGTTAAACTCATAAAACTATATTCCCTTTGTAAGACAAATAGTACATTCTCATCCCTCTTATCTCATCTCCTACCCACACAACACCATCCCTTTTATAGTCTCTAGAATTTCAGTTTCAGGCTCTGAAATTTTACTTTTTCCTAGTCCTTTTAAGACAACTTTACTAGGATACTGGACATTACTTGCTAACCTTGAATCCTCCTGCATGTTCCTCCTCCATTTTGAATTTTCTCCCATGACTTTTGTTTGTTTTTCTGAGACGAAGTCTCGCTCTGTCACTCAGGCTAGAGTAGAGCGGCATGATCTCAGCTCAATGCAACCTCCACCTCCTGGGTTCAAGCAATTCTTCTGCCTCAGCTTCCCAAGTAACTGGGACTATAGGCATGTGCCACCATGCCCAGCTAATTTTTGTATTTTTTAGAATGGAAAGGGTTTCACTATGTTGGCCAAGCTGGTCTCGAACTCCTGACCTCAGATGATCTGCCTGCCTCAGCCTCCCAAAGTACTGGGATTACAGGCATAAGCCATCACACCCGGCCCCAAGAGTTTTTAAAGGAGGGTTTCGTATAAAACCTAAGGCCTTGTAAACCTAAGCATATGCCCTCACAATTACACAGGTTGCCTGGATATGAAATTCTAGGTTGAAGTTAATTTACCTTGTTGCTGTTGTGGATCTGATCACAAGTGATACTTTTTTCTTTACAGGTGGCCTGCTCTTTTCCTCTAGAAGCTTTGAGAGTTTATCTTTGTATTTGTTTGCTTAAATCCCACTAATAACAGTGTACCCAGGCTTGGAAGTTTTGTCTTTTCTGACATTCATTATTTCTTCAAATTTTCTTGTTCTTTTCCCCTCCTTTTGGGACTTCTGTTATTGGGATGTTATTTCCATCCTCTATGCTCAGTTTCTAATTTTATCTTTTTATACAGGACTACTTTCTGACAGCATATCTCAAGTGGATCTTCCAGTTCATTCATTCGTTCTACAACAGTATCATTTCTGCAATATATCTTTCTCTTGTCTTCTATTTCAACTATTTTCATACTCAATACTTTTCCTTTTAATCTTACTTCTGCTTCATATTGCTATCTTCACTCTTATTTTAAAATAATTTATGTTAAATTCTTAGCCCATCTTTTCCAATAATTTAGCTTCAGTTGTTCAGTCTGTGGCCTTTTTTTAATACTGTTACGTACTTCTCTAGCATCGACTTTTGCTCTGAGTCCAAATTATCCTGCAGGTGTCACCCCTTGGCAGAGAATCTCAGGCACCCAGAAGAACTATGGAACACTGTTTGCTTTCCCTCTAACAAGCATTAGGTCAGAATTTCAACTTCAAATTGTAAGAAAGGAGTAACATGGAAAGAAGAATCTGTCCCCCTAGGTTGTAATTCACCAATTCTAGGATTTGGAAGGAGCAGGGACTTCTAGGAATGGCAGACTGAGAAACTCAGATCAACTCCCCACCTAAGGACAACTAAAAAAACTGGACCCATCAAGAAATATTGATTGAAGTTTTGTGTGGGCCATGACAGGATCCTTGCTTTACATGGCATCCCTAGTATAATCTTCTCGCAGGTGCTCCAAAGTCTGAGGACCTAGACCTGTCTTTGCCTTGCATCCCTGTTGCCTAGACAGTCTGTTCTTTCATGTGTGTGAATCGCAGATTTTGTCCTCCCCTTATTATTCTGTATTCTTGTGCAGAAATTCCTCAAAGATTCCAAAGTCAAGCCACTGTATTTGAGCTAAGGTCACCATCTTGTGCTAAAAAAATTTTTCAAGGTAAAAGATGGTATTTTGCTGAAGATTACTGTGAAATATGCATATGAAACACTGCACAGTGCCCAACAATTTAGAGTGGTAACTTTTCCCAGTTCTCCCTTGTTTTGGGTCCCAGCCACCTATCCCCCCAGCCTTCTGTGTTGTCTTTTATCTCCTTCCACATTTCTATTTTCATTCACAAAGGAAGCCAACAGACCATCTTATTTCTCTCTGTTCAGGGAAGAATTCCCATTTCCATACTGGGCCTGCTGGAGAGAATGAGGGTCATACTCCTTACGCACACTTGACAGTTAACCACGGTCAAGGACGGCAGTCCTTGCTGCTTTAGGTTGTAATATCCCGTCCACACTCTCCTACTTCTGACCATGTGAGACAGAAATTGTCTTTATCACAAGCTGGCTGGGAGATGAGTGGCCAGATAATGTGTGTTCCAGTTACAGTGATCTCAGGGGTCTCAATTTTTTGGTCCTCTTAAATTCCATTTTGGATAGTGAGAGGTTGGACTAGTGGCCCTTTGCCCTGGTTCTACGATGAAATAACAGCACCAGTATTGAGGAATCAATCAATACCTGCACCACAGCTATGTCCCAGAGATCATCTCACTGCCTATGAGCTGGCAGTTGGGGGCGAGGATGACCTGGTGTGGGTAGTGACTGGTGTCTCTTTCTTCAGAAAAATATCACAGAAGCCTACCAGGTCAGCAAGAAGCCTCCAAAGTCCGTGGCGAAGGTGATTAGAATTTCAGCCCCTGCCAACAAGGCCATCTACAACTATAGTATCCACACCATGAATTCTACAGAGCTTGCCAAGAAAGAGCTGTATCAAGAGATGGCCAAGGTGAGAGACCCAGACAGGATGATGGCAGCTTGCAAATCCCATGAATTCTTTCCTCTGACCACACCTGCCTGGAGGTCAGTGGGGGATCTCAGGTGTACAGATGAAAGCCAATCATGCTAGGGGAAGTAGACAAGGCTCAGATGTTGAGAGGTGTTCTCTTCCGCACTAAATGAGAATCCACCACACTGAGGGTGAGCCCGAGATCCTCAATGGAAGCTCAGATGTACATGAAGGAGAACAACTGTAGCATCCTTACCTCTGGGGTACACTTTATGATTGCTGCTTATGAAGGCAGCTACCAACAGAAGGGAAAGCCATGGTTTAGGCTTCCAGCACACATTAACTTTAGGAAACGGCTTCTCTCATCAAAGGGGACAATAATATGACCCTTACAGGGCTGCTGCACAGTCATTTCCTCTCAATGCACTATTTACGTTGTCAGGAACTATGATTATGCCCCCAGCTGTTTCTGATTCCTACAAGAAATCCAAGATTGCTATCAGCCCTTCTACCCCAACCTGTCTGCCCCCATTTCTAGGAGCCAAGAAAGAGATTCACGTACTCACAGGATTACCTCTCAGCCATGGTGGAGCCCCTGGACTTGAAGGAAGAGGAGAAGAAAGCCCAGAAGAAATCCCGCCAAGCCTGGCTCACAGCCAGGGGATTCCAAGTGACAGGTCTTCAGAGCAACACTGAAGGCAGCTTTCAGGATCTCAAGCTGCCACCCATCAAAGAGCTGAATGAGGTCCACAGGGAAGAGCAGGGTCTCAGGTGGGGTGTCCATAGGGACCTTTCTCCTGATTTACTTACTCCCCCAATTTAGGAGTGGAAGGAAAACTCCCTGTTTGCTAACGTACTGGAGCCTGTGTTGGATCGAGACCGGTGGAGCTGGGACAGGCACCACGTGGACTTTGATCTGTACAAGAAGCCACCACCTTTCCTCAAGCTGCCCCCTTCGCCCGCACCAGCTCCTATAACAGGTAACAGGCAAAGCTTTGCCAAGCTGGGCCTCCTGATGCCGTGGGCAGGCAGGAGCTCTTTGCCACTCTGCATCTTCAGTGGTACCCATTTTGTTTACGCTATCAACCAAACTTTCTATGCTAAAAAAATCAAGATGCAGAACGGGTCTGATAGAAGAGATTGA
Source organism: Rhinopithecus bieti (assembly GCF_001698545.2). NCBI lineage: Eukaryota > Metazoa > Chordata > Mammalia > Primates > Cercopithecidae > Rhinopithecus > Rhinopithecus bieti. The sequence goes on from NW_016808004.1 coordinate 4,673,936, forward strand.
ATGTTGGGCTGGAACTCAGACCAGGATTCTAGTCCGAAGTGTGACATTTGTGTGACTTCAGGCAAATCCCTTCATGCCCTGGGCCTGGTTTTTTGGCTATAAAGTGGGAAAGTTGGAAGACAGGTCTAAAGGCTTCCTGAGCTTCAACACTATTACCCATGACTGATCTCTAGGTGTCCAGCCAAGAGCTGGAGGCAGAGGCTCTGGGCTTCACTGGGACCTGCCAGCTGCAAAGATACTGACAGTTCTTCCTGTGGGGGAAAGGCGGAGGCAGGAAACATAGGTCTTCCTACACCAGTCCCTCCAAGTCCTCTTCCTCTTTATCCCTGCTTATGAAAATTGATCTCAGGATCATCTAGAGGTTAATATAGAATCCAAACTTGTCGGTTAACAGAGCCAGAACCTTTGTTCAGGGAGAACGAGACATGAACCTATCTAACAACAAGGTCTGCCAGAGAAACCTCTCCCAGAAAACTAGGTCAGGTGAACATGATGGCTTGCTCTCCTCCTCGACTCTTAAGGACAGCTGATCACAGCTCCACGGAAGTGCTAACAAGTTTGCTAAAATGTCACTTTCTCCATTTGCCTAGACTTCGCTCCCTCCCTTCCCAGTAGGCCCTAGGATCTCCCAGGTTGCCTGAAGAGACCTGCTCTCTGTGGGCATGTCTCAGGCCCACAGTTACTGCTGTGGCTCTCAAGGAGGCTCCAGCTAGGAGAGCTGTCTAGCCTAATACAAGGCTTTTCCTTGGTAAGAATGCTTCCTAGTGAGCTCCACTGCCAGCCTTCCCAGCAAAAGTCTCCTGGGGGTTTCACTGGTGAAATCATTTAAGAAACACATGCTGGGTCTCCTCTTCCCACAACATGCTTAAGAAAAGTTAGCAACTACAGATAAGAGGGACAGGCTTGAACTGGTCGCTAGGCCTTTTCAACCCAGATAGATGAATGGAGAACTTGCTGCTGACCGAGGCCTTACATGCCACCAGCCTAGAGTGAAGCCCCCTTCCAGAGGTCTGCCTAGAAGGGGGGTGGGTCTGACAGCCCCTCCCCAAATTTCCCCTGTGCAAAGAAACTCCAAGCAGCCTTTTGTCCAGAGGTATGCATGCTTCATTTTGTGCAAAATGCTTCCTTGCTATTATTAACAAAACAGAACTTTAGGTTTCACTGAGAGGTTATTTACATGGTCACAATATTTAGAAACTTTCCCGTTTTAAAAACTAGTTACCAAACCCCTGGCAGAATGCTCAGGCCAGCCCCCCTCAGCCAGCTCAGCTCTCCAAGTTCCCAATCTCCTCCTTGCCTATTTCCAGCATCACAGTAAATTGGGAATATACTTGGAGGAAAAAGAGCTGGCCGCTTTCTCTGTGCTCAAGGGAATGTCCACAATAGGCATTTTAGAGCTCCAGACCACCCAAGGACCACACCAAAGCTTAAAGTCCACCACAGTGAGCACGCTGGGACCCGGTGTATCTTACAAGCGCCAGCAGAAGGGAGGCTGGAGAAATGCAAAGGCCTGCTGGGACAGCCTGGAGATACCATTCATCCTCTCCTCAAGAGTACAGGCCAGTTTTGTAAAGAAACTAAAGTCCCTAGGTGGGTACCTCAGCTGAGGCAGCCTCCCTATCTCCTGAGGAGGATAAAAACTAAGGGCTCATAACCCCAAGGCATTGCGGACTGCACTGTGTCTGCTCCTTAGCGTTCTGGGCCCTCCTTGCAGAGTGAGGACAAAGGGGACCCGAGGCCATCAACAAAGGGTGGTTCTCAGGGTCCTGCTGTCACCCATTAAATGCTGGTTCTGAGGAACAGTGTGACAAGTACAGCAAAGGCTAAGAGTACACAGATTGTGACATTTTATATTCTTCGTTAAATGGTTCCTGGTACATGTTTTAAGTGCCTCTGCTTCTAGTTTAATTGAATGACCCAGACACAGCTTTCAAGCTGTTCCTTAGAGAATGTGTGGTTGAGCAGAAATGGCTGTCCACACCTGACACAGGTCCCCACCCACCTCACGCCCTGGAGGCAGCAGCACAAGCCCCAGTTTCCACTATGGTGTCTCCTCAATGACCAGAATACCCGCCAGTTCCAGAGGTCGGCAATTCCATTCTCTGTCTCCGGCTCAGTTCAGAAGCTGTGATGGTCCTGTTAGACAGCACTCCTGCAGGTCGAAACCTGGAAGAGGCTCTCCCAGGCCAGGAGACAACCCTTCAGGTGCAGACAGGGAACAAATGGCTCAACCTGTGATAATGCCAAGTTATAACACCTGAAAAAAGAGTGACAGTCATCCAGCAACGGGCCATGGGTGGGGGCGGGCAGCAGAAGGGGACACTCTCCCCTGCCTCAGCATGTCCTGTCCAGAGGGTGGGCACAGATATAGGCTCGCTTCTCAAGGATCTGCTGGGACACTTTCTTAATCTGCTCATCTAGGTTTTCTGGAGCATCTGGGAAGGAAAAGGAGAGATGGTGGGTGATCCTTCTGCATTGTGATAAGACAAACATGGCTGAAGTGGGGGCATTTTTCCACAAAGTCAGCCCACCCACCATGAAGCAGCCCTAAGGGTGACCCCCTCCTCCAAACCCCTAGCAAGTGATTCAGGGCTGTAGGGAGAGAAGGGTACAGCTTCATTCTCAGCTACAAAGGACTCATCCTGCTCATTTCTAAGCCCCAGATCTTGTGGGGTGGAGCCGGCACTTGCTCCATCTGTGATTCCAGCCCACTGGAGGAGAAACCATTTCAGCATCCTCCACAGCACATAACCTGTCAGCACTGGGGGCGGGGGGGGGGGCGGTCTGGGCTACCCCAGGGCTAGGACCTGCCAAAAATCATATGCCACTCAGCGAGTGCCACAGTGCTGGCGCCTACCCCCGTCACTTGGCAACAGGACTGGGCTCTGCAGGGACACTGATCCAGAGCCTCAGGCCAACAGGACTGTGAGGGTCAGAGGTAGACTGAGCTGGGCATTCCCACCCAGATGGGGTCAAGTGGCTATAGAAGAGGAAGAGCACTGCAGACAGACCGGGGAGCACGAGCAAAGCCCTCTGTTCTCTAGGCCAAGGCCTGAGACCTCTGCAGGGCACTGCAAGGTCATTTTGGATGGGTCACAGTGTGTAAAGGGGCAGGTAAAATGCTGTTGTATCCAGAATCAGGTACAACCTGGCGCTCCTCCCTTCGTGAGCCTTCCCCGGACAGCTTCAAGAATACAGCCAGGGTCAGGCACAGTGGTTCACGCCTGTAATCCCAGCACTTTGGGAAGCCAAGTAGGCAGATCACCTGAGGTTAGGAATTGGAGAACAGCCTGGCCAACATGGTGAAACCCTGCTTCTACTAAAAATACAAATATTAGCTGGGCGTGGTGGTGCATGCCTATAATCCCAACTACTCAGGAGGCTGAGGCACAAGAATTGCTTGAACCCAGGGGGTGGAGGTTGCAGTGAGCCAAGATCATGCCACGCATTCCAGCCTGGGTGACAAAGTGAGACTATGTCTCCAAAAAAAAAAAAAAAAAAGAATACAGCCAGGCACGCTGGGCAGATGCCAGGGGTCCTGCACAAAGGGCTCTACACTCGCTCAATCTAAAATTGCCTTGGCAGGCAGGGCGCGGTAGCTCATGCCTGTAATCCCAGCATTTTGGGAGGCTGAGGCAGGCAGATCATCTGAGGTCAGGAGTTCGAGACCAGTCTGGCTAACATGGTGAAACTCTGTTTCTACTAAAAATACAAAAAATTAGCTGGGCGTGGTGGTGTGCGCCTGTAATCCCAGCTACGTGGGAGGCTGGGGCAGAAGAATCGCTTGAACCCAGGAGGTGGAGTTTGCAGGGAGCCGAGATTGCACCATTACACTCCAGCTTGGGCAACAAGAGCGAAACTCCATCTCGAAATAAATAAATATAAATAAATACAACTACCTTCGTGAATGGGGCAGGTTTGCACCTACAGTACCTGGCGGGCACTGCTGCAGCTAAGCCCAGGCCTACCCAGGCCTTCACTTAAGGCAGAGGTCTGTGAGTAGCCAGCAGGCTCTGGGAGCTTGACAGGGTCCAGAAACAGCTCACCCTCAATAGGGGCCTAGAAGTGGGCCCTTCCTTCCCTCCCGCCACTCACACTTGTCCAGCTGAGAGAGGCTGAAGAGATTCTGGAAGTAAGCTTCCACGCAGAAGGTGTTGGCCAAGAGAACCTGCCAGAACCGAGGACAGAAAAGATATGCCCAAATTCCTGGAATCTGACCTCTGAGCTTCAAAAACCCAGCCTATCAGCCAAACTGGGTAGCATGGCAGGGGTGAAAAGGCCTGGCTCAGGAGTCACCCTGTCTCGGGTTCTAATTCCAGCCCTGACCCAACAGCTTTTCCCCAACAGCAAGTGACTCAGTATCTCTGAGCCTGTTTCCTCTGAGAGGTAGATGTCACAATCCTGGTATCTGCAGGCACTCTGGGAAGTGCAGGCAGAGATCCTGGTACACAGTGGGTCCTCAGACACTGCACCCGCCTCCCCCCAGCACAGCGGGCAATGTGCAGGGTCTGCCCCTCGCTGGGGGTCGGGGCACTGGGATCGGGAACCCCTGTGACTCACCCCCCTCTTCTCTCAGGCAGGAAGAAGAAAGGGAACGGCCCCATCTCCTGAACAGCACAGACCCTCCCACAGCCACCGCATGGTGAACTTGCACAGCCCCCCCCCATAGTCTCTGCCTGCAGGACCTGTGGATACCCCCTCAACTGGCCCAGCCCTCCCCCACACCCTCCTCAACAATTAACTTCATTAAAGTGCAGCAGGACAGATGCCAGCAGCCAGGCCCTGTGTGAGGCTAGGCTGGACTTACCTCATGGTCGTGGTTGCGTAGCCCGATGCGGATGGAGCGGCTGGCCCGCGACAGCACGGCCGTCATGCCATACAGGTTGATGAGGATGTTGGCCACCCGCTTCAGCACCAGCTGCTCCTCCATGATTGTCTGGGATCACAGAGGCTCCGAGTGGGGACTCACTACCTAAACCAGTCCCCAACACGGTCCCTCCCTGGGCTGCATCTCTGCCTGTCTTAGTTTCCTGTGTTCCTTGAGAAAGTGGAGCCAATAAAGCCTTTCCCTTCAGGCTGTGGGAGAATGGCTCCCAGCCACCTTCTGTTTTCCCTTCTCTTTGATCTCTAGATTCAGGGAGGGGGTTAAGGCAAGACCAGGTCCCAGAAACTTGGCTGAGACCAGAAGCCAGTGACTACTGTGCTACTGTCACCTTCAGCAGCAAGGGCCCCACCAATCAGGTCCCTAGATTCAGGCCCCAGGTGGGGCTGCCCTCCCGATTCTAGGGAGCCTCTCTACCTGAAAGGTGCACAGAAAAACACTGCAGAAAACTCACCCAGCAAGGGTGCCCCTCCAAGTAGCTAAGTGGGCCCCAGGACAGGCTGACAAAGTCAGCCTGACCTCACCACCCCATCCCTCCAGGGTGATCAAGATTTCTGTTCTAGGCCTGGTCCCAAAGGATGCTTGACAAAAAGTAGTCTCATGGATGCTGGCCAAATTGGGGGACCAGTTGCGACCCAGGCCTGGGAGGGCCTGGTTACCTTGCCAAAGCGGAGCAGCAGTGTCTCCACGGTCTGGCCGAAGTAGTAGGTGTTCTCCTCAAACTTGTTGGCACTGTCCTATTAACCAAGACAGGAGTCAGTTCAGCACCTCATCCCTACAGTGCCCTGTCCTGTCCCACAGCCCGGGTACCAGGCAAAGATGTCCCATTTGAGGGAGGCAATCCAGGGTGTCATGGACTAGCTGGTGTTCCCCAACCTCCCCTGGAGGAGCCCAGAACTCCCACAGTGAGATCTTTTCTGCCATGAGATCTAGCAGAAGGGCACTGAAGTAGGGGGTATGCCTGTTGGGCCCACTTACCGCAAGACTGGGGTGCACAACTCCATGGTCGCCTGTCAGTCCCAGGTCCACAGTTCGGCCCAGGGAGTCCCGAAGCCTCCGGCCAACAGTCTCCATGACTGTGGTCACTTTGGCCTGTTTAAACTCACTGCAGAAAGTCCATGGTCCTGTGACTGGAGGCCTCACTGCTGGCTCTCACTGTCCAGCAACACGGCCAACTTGGCACCCAGAAGCTCCGTGCCCCTCCCTGGCCTGGATATGCCGGGCCCCTGGCTATAGGCTGAACCCCCCAACCAAACCACCTGCCGGAGAGCACCCAGTCGCCTCAAGGGAGCCACACATGTGCTACCCCATGAGGGGTGGAGTCGCAGCCAGCTTCCCAGCAGCTGTCTCCTGTGAAGGAGACAAAATGCTACCAGCAACCTGTACTTAGTCTCCAGCAGTGATTTGGGATTGCTGTGCCCCTAGGATGGGGGTGGAGGGGGGCAGGAGGGAAAGAAGGGCAGAGAAGAAAAACACTGGTCTTATGTTGGCTGCGAGGCCTGGCACCTTTAAGGGGACACCTGTCATTCTTCAGGTTCTGAAAAACCAGCTGCCTCCAGTGTGAGGGACCAGAGGGGGGATACGGTGTTCACACTGGAGCTGTAGGGTGGTGTGGCCATAAGGGCAGGGCAGCTAGGGCTTACCTGGGCAACAAGCCCCCAACTACCACAGGGGAAGCTCCCCTCCACAAGGCTATGCCACATCCCCATGCCCCCACTCGAGGTCAAGGCAGCTCTTTCCTCCCACTGCCCTGGACTGGCCCCTGCTGGGCAGGTATGGGCTCTGAGAAGCACACAGTGACAATGGCACCTACCGGATCCTGGCAGTCAGGATGCGGCCAGCATGCTGCAGACCCGTCAGGGCGATGTACATCCGGAGAATCTCATTGGTTCCCTGTGGCCAGTCGTGTAGAGGTCAAAGGCTGCCCCCCAGCCAGGCAGCCATGGTAGTGCCACATGTGCTGGGTAGGGCCAGCCACTGCCTGCTTGCCCATGCCACAGAAGCCACTGCTCCTGAAGTAGCTGGGAACAGGGCTCTGACCAGGGCTCAGAGAGTACACAGGGATGAGGAGGAGGTGACCAGATGGCCATGGGCTCCCGCTGGGACCCTCTGCTGCTCGGTGACCAGCTTCACGTGTCAAGCCTTTCTCCAAGTCTCCAGGTCCTCTTTAAAATGAAAACCAACTTTCCCTGGGTGGTGAGGGGTGCTGATGCCTGGGGCTCAGCCAGTGCCGGACAGACATTGCTGGCTCCAGGTGGAGGCCAGATTCCTAACAGAAGCCACAAACTGCTGAGTGGCAGCTAGAAGCTCCNTTGGTTCCCTGTGGCCAGTCTTGTAGAGGTCAAAGGCTGCCCCCCAGCCAGGTAGCCATGGTAGTGCCACATGTGCTGGGTAGGGCCAGCCACTGCCTGCTTGCCCATGCCACAGAAGCCACTGCTCCTGAAGTAGCTGGGAACAGGGCTCTGACCAGGGCTCAGAGAGTACACAGGGATGAGGAGGAGGTGACCAGATGGCCATGGGCTCCCGCTGGGACCCTCTGCTGCTCGGTGACCAGCTTCACGTGTCAAGCCTTTCTCCAAGTCTCCAGGTCCTCTTTAAAATGAAAACCAACTTTCCCTGGGTGGTGAGGGGTGCTGATGCCTGGGGCTCAGCCAGTGCCGGACAGACATTGCTGGCTCCAGGTGGAGGCCAGATTCCTAACAGAAGCCACAAACTGCTGAGTGGCAGCTAGAAGCTCCTCAGAGCCAGGTGTCAACACCCAGAGGGCCACATGCTCCCCACTCCCCCAACCCATGATTCTGATCAGTGAGAGGCCGGTGGGCTTCTGCCCACTCTGCACAATGGAGATGTGCGTCAGGTGCAGGGGCCTGACCCAGGCTACACAGCCAGCACCAGGGACTGAGGACTGTCCTCTGCAGCCAGGCTGAAAACATGGAAAGCAGGACTTCCTACAGGAAAAGGGGGGACTGCAGAGGCTTCCTGGCAGAACCACCCAGCTCTGAGCAGGCTCCAGACAGGAGCTACCACCCCACATTGAGAGCCCTGTGTTCTTCCAAGGCCTCAAGGGCTTCCTGAACCCTGCTGACCACCCCAGTCCTGGAGAACTCCAGCCCTCCCGGGCTGAGGGAAGGGCCTTTGGAGAAGGCCCTTTGCAGGGCTGAGACCACTCCAGTGCCCTCAGGCTGGCCCCTGCCCCGTATGTCCACTACAACAGTGGAGATGGCTGGAACCCAATGGACAGGCCGGGAACAAAAGCAGCCAAGGAGGCTTCCCACTGGACAGGATGGCCCAGGAGACAAGACTACACTCCCGGAGGCTGATGATGTCCCCTCATTACCAGACCTGCTGCTCAGGCCCAAACCTTCTCCCTGTCTCAGGCTGCCTCCTGTATACCCATGCCCACCATCACATCCCACCCATCCTGCTGTGCTCTCTTAGGTCTAGCATCTCCCTCCCAGCAGGAGAGCCCCTGGCCTCTGGCCTCATCCCTGCAACTCACTCTCCACGTGAGCCCCGTCCATATGTCTGGCACTTGCTGAGCCCCTGGTGGAATTTCCCACAATACAGATACAACCAAATAATGCCCTGCTTACAGACGTTTTATGGCTTCCAAATTCCTCTGCTGTCAGTCAAGGTCCTCCACAGTCTGGCTACTTTTTTAGCCTTCCCATGTACCTTCTTCAACACCCCCAAGCCCACTACCTGCCCCAGCCCACCTGGCAGGACTGACTGCTGCTCCCAGAAAGCCCTTCACTCTCTCTTCATTCACCTTGTGCCGGCAGATCAGTCCCATCTGGGCCTGGCATGCTCTATTACCCTGCCCTTAGGGATAAACTGCCCTCCCCCCGGCCCTGGTCAAAGCCCTTTTTTTTCTGCTCCTAAGGGCATGCTTCACAAAACTCTGGCTGCCTCTGGAGGACGCCCGCTCCCTGCCTCTTTAGGTACTTGCACTCTGTCATTCCCCTTGGTCAGCCCTGCTATACAATCAGAACACAGCACCCAAAGTCATCTCTGTAGCCCCAATTCCCTTCCCTGCCACCAGGCACATGCTAACTGAACTGACTCCTCAGGCTTGTGACTTCATGGAGGGCAGCAATCAGGAACGAGACGTGCCAGGGCTAGGAGAGCCCTTGAGAGCCAATGAGAGCATGAGACCCAGCCCTGGGCCGCGGGGGCTTCTGTGAGGCCCTGAGCAGCATCTTCAGGATCAGGCAGGGTCCTGGGGGTGGAGCACAGCTTAGCTGGTGGCGGGGTCACTCACCTCGAAGATGAGGAGGATGCGGGTGTCACGCAGTATGCGCTCGTACGGATAGTCCCTCGTGTAGCCCAAGCCCCCGAGGATCTGCAGCGCCTCACTCACACACTGCCAGGCAGCCTCGGAGCTGAACACCTGTGGGGTGTCACACCGAATCCTTTCCAAAAGGAAGACCTACGCTGCAGGGAGCTGGGTGGCTGGGGAGGCGTGGGAGGCACCAGGGTTTGGGGAGGAGATCAGCCAGGGAGGGACTTGAGGGGTGATGTGGACAAGTCCTTTGCCTTCCTTGACCACACTGGCCAGCTTGTGTTCCCCACCCCACCGTGACCTTCTGTACCTCTGGGCCCACCTTCACCCTATCTGCACCTGGCTTAGCTCCTGTTCCTTTAAACCCCACCTAAGATCTCCCTCTCCCGAGAAAACCTGACCTGTTCCTGCCCAGTCCCAGTGGCCGTGACTTCTTTCTGTCTGTGCACACTGTAAGTGCCTTGGGGGCAGACAAACTGCCATATTTAGCCCTAGGCTTAGCATCTGGAAGAGGCTGGCTACAGCAAACTAACGTCTGTGGTCACTGTTCAAGGGTGACAAGAAAACGAGATGATAAAACACATGCAAATGCACCCAGTACACAGCCTGCACCTAGAAAAGACTCAAACACGGCCCAAGATGCCCAACCTTTTTTTTTTTTTATTATTATTATTTTATTTTTTCAGGGACCTTGCCACTTCAGGATCCCAACCTTTTAGGTAGACTCTCCTGCCCACACCAGGACGTTTGCTTCTGTAAGCTGCCATACGTCTCACCATTTCTCTCAAGAGCTCAATTCCAGAGACCAGCTTAAAACAATTGTTGGGGAACAAAGTAGGGTCCTCCAAAGGGTGGCCATCTTTTTTATTACAGCTAAAAAATGACACCCTCTACCCGGAACAAAACAAAAGCAAACTCTATTATCTACCTCAACCAAATAAGATGCTCTTCCCACCTCAGCCTCTCAGGTAGTTGGGACTACAGGCATGTGCCACCACGCCAGCTAATTTTTGTATTTTTTGTAGAGATGGGGTTTCACCATATTGCCCAGGTTCATATACTTTTTTTTTTTTTTTTTTTTTGAGATGGAGTTTTGCTCTTGTTGCCCAGGCTAGTGTGCAATGGCACAATCTTGGCTCACTGCAACCTCCACCACCCTCCTCGGGTTCAAGCAATTCTCCTGCCTCAGCCTCCCAAGTAGCTGGGGTTACAGGTGCGCGCCACCACGCCTGGCTACTTTTTGTGTTTTTAGTAGAGATGGGGTTTTACCATGTTGGCCAGGCTGGTCTTGAACTCCAGACCTCAGGTGATCCGCCCACCTTGGCCTCCCAAAGTGCTGGGATTACAGACGTGACCCACCATGCCCTGCCATATGCTTAGTTTTTAAGACAAAGTTTTGATACCAGAAAGTAGGAAGGCCATAAACTAAGGAAAAAAGAAGTCTTTCTCAAGCAAGCCAGCTGCAATGTTATTACTCTAAAAGGATGTTATCATAACAGTCTCCTTCTGCTATAAACTGCTGATCCACTGGCTCACCAGACACTTCCCCACTGCTGCTCCCCACTGCTTGCCTATCCCTGGAGTGCTACACAGGGCAAGTGTATCGCAAATACTGGATCAATGACAGGAGGAAGATGACAGGCAACAGCATGGGCTTGAAAGGTCACAGTGCGGGAGCTTTCCCAAGCCTCCCTCCAGCACCAGCTCTCTGGCTATGCCAGGGTTACCTTCACCATGGCCGCCTCGATGGAGCAGTCGGGAAAGCCCGGTTGGTCCAGCATCCCTGCTGTGAGGTAGGTCATACTCTCCATGACGTAAGCCTTCTGAGCCATCAGTGCAAATTTCTCCTGGAGTGTTCAGAAAAAAACACAAGAAGCAATTTGCTTGTGCTGAGAGCCAAATCTGTGAAACAGGACAGAAGGTAATTAAGTCAGAAGTCTCAATGCCCAAGAGAAGCAAGCCCAGTGACCAGTGTTAAATAAAGCCTTACCTAGTCTTCTTCCCAAATCACCACAGAAGAGTCACCAGTACAGAGACATCAAAAGAACACACCGCTCACGCCCCACAGTGACATGCAAATACAGTACTCAACCGTCAGTACCTGAATCAATCCAAATTCACTGAGCCTCTTGTTAAACTGTTTCCTTGTGCAGGCGTACTCAGCAGTCATTTCTGAGGAAGAGCAGAGTTATTAGAAACAACTGGAACATTTCTGTTGTTCTAACGTGATTTCCTACGGCCATCATCCTTATCCTTCCCACAGGCAGGCACTGTGAGAAGCGTGTCTGCTGAGATCAAATACCCCAGAAGCTAGCACCCCCACTTGCCAGCACCCATGGGTCAGAGGAGAACCACCCCTCCTCATGGCACCCACACACAGAGTTTGGCATCAGATACAGGTTTGATTCCTGGCCATGGTTCTTACAGCCTGTGCCTTGGGCCAAGTGTGACACCTCCCTGAATACCATCCCCCACCTCAGAGTCACTGTGAAGATGCAATCAGGTGGAAGGCAGAGGGCACCTTGCACAGAGCCAGGCACAGAGGCCCAGACAGAGGTGGTGCAGGCTCACACCCAGCGCAGTGTTCCTGACCAAAGCAGGTGGGGCCGCCTGGCTTGAATATTTGGGCTGGGGCTTCCAGGCGTGTGGTTGTGACAAAGTGCTGAGCTCTAAGGGCCCATGAGTGACATGGCGCCTCCCCCAGGCAGAAGCACTCCCACCCCGCCCGTAGCCACGTTCTCCACAGGCTCTCCCAGGTGTGGTGCACTCAGGAGGTGAAGAGGGCCAAGCCCCACTTAGAGCCCTGGCAAAGGAGCTCCCCAGAGGCCTTGTGTCTGAGTGAGAAGAGCCATGAGCCTGGAGCCTGACAGCTTTCGTTCTGGGTCCAGGACCATGGCCCGCAACAAATCACTTGCCCTTTCTTGAGTCTCTGTCTTCACATCTCTAAAATGGAGGGAAGCCAAAACAGGCCCAGAACCTGGCATCAAAGAGGAGCTTCATAAAGCACTTAGGGGTGTGCTGCCCTGGGTACCCCCATTTCCCCACAGATGCTTCCACCACAACCAGAATGGTTACAGGGCTGTTCTAAGTTCACTGGCAAGGGAAAATGGAGGTTTGGGGTATCCTAACAGAAGAGAACAAAAGAAAAATCCAGGGGCCCAGGCACCTGGGTTCCAAACCCGACTCTACTCCCCACCCACTGTGCAGTCACCCAGAAGACACAGACCTTGGGAACCAGAGGCCATGTATCCTGGAAGCCTGGCTCTTGGTGTGTGCTCACCAAGCAGCTCTGCTCCTGCTGGTCGGTGGCAACCTCTCACCCCAGACAGAAAGCCTGTTCCCCAATCCCCATCCCCACCCCAGAGAGAAAGCCTGTCCCCACATCGGCATCACCCGTGTGGAGATGAAACAGAGGAATGTGGACGATGATAAACCTCAGGGGCAGGCTGAGGAGACCCTCTGGTCTCCACAAAAGCCTAGGGACCGAGTTTGGGCTGGACCCTCAGTCTAGGTGGCCTAGTTCAGCACCGGCCTGGAATGGGCCAGGGGAATGGCAGAGCCTCCAGGGCTGAAGCTGGGGAAGCGGGGGGTGGGGCACAATGGGCCTTGTCCCTAACTTACCTACCAATCAATCTCTTGAGCATCCCAGCCACGGCGCTGCCCATGCTGAACCGGCCGCTGTTGAGGATGTTCATGGCCACCTGCAGGGAGAACAGGGAGAGCCCAGGGGCCCTGAAGGAGGCAGCAGGAGGAGGCCACAACCAGACCAGGCCAGGCGGATCAGCTTGCCTTCCCTCAAGCTGGGAGAAAGCACTGTCCTAACACCTCAGAACAAGGTGATTCAGTCACTGTTGCAGCTCTACCAACGTCCCCGCACACAAGACCACGTTATTCCAAAGGAACATGCCAGAGCTGGGCATGGGGGCTCCCACCTGCAGTACCAGCATTTTGGGAGGCCAAGACAAGAGGATCGCTTGAGCCCAGGAGTTCAAGACCAACTTGGGCCAAACAGAAATTCTACTTTTAGGTATAAATTAAAATAACTGAAAAAGTATTTCCACATAAAAACTTGACATGAATGTTCATAAGTAGCATTACTGATAGCAGCCAAAAGTGGTAACAACCCCAATGTCCATCAGCTGATGAATGGATGAACAAAATGTGCTATCTCCACTCAAGAGAAGAGAATTCAGCCATAAAAGGAATGAATTACTCATTCATGCTATGCGAGAGATGAACCTTGAAAACATCATGGTATGTGAGAGAAGCCTGTCACCAAAGACCGGATCTTGCATATGACTGCTTTTCTATGAAATGTTCCAAAGAGGCAAATCCATAGGGACATAAAGTAAAAGAGTAGCAGCCAAGGGATTGGGTAAGGGTCATACTGGATGGTACAACATTTCTTTTTGGGGTGAGGAAATGTTCTGGAATTAGACACAGGAGATATTTGAACAACATAGTGAATATACTAAAAACCACTGAAATGATACGGTTTAAAATGATGAGTCCTTTGTTATATGAATCATCTCTTAATAAAAATAGTAAGTCTTAGTCCAAAAAGAAAAGAGTAGGGCAGGGATGCAGACCAGGGTTGTGGGACACAGAGCTTGAGATCCACCAGAACCCACAGGTTGCTTTCTCACACCCACTGCAGAAGGGAATCCTAGCCTTCGCTCGAGGCGACGTGAAGGAAGATCCCCAATCCTTACCATACACTTCTTTGAGGAGCCGGCCAATTTTCCAGTCTCCATTTGGCCAATTTCCCAACAGATAACCATGCAAAGTCACCTGCCATGCACAGGCTACTCTGCTACGAGCAGGGACAGGGCAAAAGCTGGGAGCCAACAAGCTGCACTCATGACACTACCTGGTACTCACAAGGGGCTGTGGCTGGCAACTCACCTTAAACCCATCTCCGACCTCTCCAAGGATGTTTTCCACAGGTACCTTGGTGTTTTCAAAATGGACTTCACAAGCTGAAACACATGAAATTTAAGATCTCATCTAATAATGCAAACCACTCTGCATTTGACCTGCAAGCAGGCAATTCATCCACCATCCGTCCGTCCGTCCGTCCGTCCGTCCATCCATCCATCCATCCATCCAATGTTTGGTAGGACAGTATAGAAAGACAAAGTTCCTATCTTTGTGGAGCTCATACTTTGATTAGGGAGACAAAAGCTATAAACAAAACAATGTAACATTGTGATCGGTGCTATGGATGAAATGAATAGGGCATCACGATAAAGAGAAATGGAGGCTGGCAAGGGGGTGGATAATAATACTTTTATTAAGGGCTATGTCAGACTTTTCTAAGGTGACATTTAGCAGAAGTTTAAGAATGAAAAGAGCCAGGGATATAAAGAGCCAGAACAAGCGAAGTGAGGGAGAGAACAGCATTTCCTAAAGCCTTAGGGTAGAATGGGACAACTGGTCTCAATTCTTAACTCTAACACAATCACACCCCTGCAATCTAACTGTAGCACTCTCCCACTGTAAGGAGGGATGGACTTCCCTCCCTTTCCCTGCCTGCTAGGGCCAAGTGACTTCCTGTGGCCACTAGAATGAGGCCAACATGAACAGAGGACTTAAATGTGCTTTCAGAGTCGGGTATGGTGGCTCATGTCTATAATCCCAGCATTTTGGGAGGCAGAGGCAGGAAGATCATTTGAACCCAGGAGTTCGAGACCAGCCTGGACAACACAGCAAGACCTCATCTCTATTTAAAAAAAAAAAAAAAAAGTGGCCAGGTACAGTAACTCACACCTGTAATCCTAGCACTTTAGGAGACTGAGGCAGGTAGACCGCCTGAGCTCAGGAGTTCAAGACAAGTCTGGGCAACATGGTGAAACCCCATCTCTACAAAAAATGCTTGGCTTGGCTTGGCCCCTTAGGTGCTTATGATCTGCTCTAAGAACAAGCCCCTAGATGGACCTGAACCCAACCCACATCCTGAAGCAGGCTGCCAGGCACTGCAGACTGAGACAACTAAAGGCTGAGGACTGTAAGCTGAGCTCTAAGGTGGTAAGGTGGTCTGTCCGTTAGGGCAGCTACAGCAGGGAATGACCAGCAGGTCTTCAAGTGAGCAGCACTCAGCTGTGGGTACAAAGACAAAGCCCATGTGGCATTCTTAGTTTGATCTTTTTTTTTTTTTTTTTTTTTTTTTTTTTTGAGATGGAGTCTCGCCCTGTCGCCCGGGCTGGAGTGCAGTGGCCGGATCTCAGCTCACTGCAAGCTCCGCCTCCCAGGTTCACGCCACTCTCCTGCCTCAGCCTCCGGAGTAGCTGGGACTACAGGCGCCCACCACCTCGCCCGGCTAGTTTTTTGTATTTTTTTTTAGTAGAGACGGGGTTTCACCGTGTTAGCCAGGATGGTCTCGATCTCCTGACCTCGTGATCCGCCTGTCTTGGCCTCCCAAAGTGCTGGGATTACAGGCTTGAGCCACCGCGCCCGGCAGTTTGATCTTTTTAAAATGCTTAATAAAAACTGAAAGTATTTAAATCTCATTTTATCTTGCTATTTGGATAGAGTCAAGGGCCAGTCTCCCCCTTACACACATACACACACACACACATGCACACACGAGCTACTTACTGTTGGAGCCCCGAATGCCTAATTTATCTTCAGGTTTCCCATTAGTGACTCCACCAAAGTCTCTTTCTACTATGAATGCTGTGATTTTGTCTTTCACTGATCCATCAGAATCAACGACCTCAGTCTTTGCAAACACAGTAAAAATATTGGCCAGTCCTCCATTGGTAATCCAGACCTGAGGACAGAAGGAAGGACTTTGGAGAAAACCAAACCCCTATGTGACCCATCTCAGCTCTGTCTTTGTCGATCAGTCAGACCTCAGGCCAGACATGCAGGGTCCTTGGCTCTGCAGAAGCCAACCAAGCATGAGTGAACAGAGGACAGGGCTCAGCCCAGTGGGCCCAGAGCAAGGATTTTCCCAAGGGACATGGATGGCCAGGGTGGAGGTGGAGGGGGGAAAGAACATCCAAAGTTGTCAAACAGCTCAGGTTCCACCGCCAGACAACTGCATTTCTTCAAGAAAGAAAGGGTTTAATCATTTCTTAAGGTATACATATATCAAAACATCATGTTGCACATCTAAATACACACAACATTTATTTGTTAATTCTAAAAAGAAATGAAAAAAGAGAAGGCAGGAGGGTGGTGAGGAGGAGGAAAGGAAACAAAGGGAGTCAGAGGCAGAAACAGACTCCTTAACAAACCGCCAACAGATGGGACTCGTGTGGATCTTAATTCAAGCACATAATTAAACCAAAAAAAGGTATGAGGCAATCAGGGATATTTGAATGCTGATAGATGTAAGAAATTATCAGCTGGGCACAGTCGCTCACACCTGTAATCCCAGCACTTTGGGAGGTCGAGGTGGGCAGATAGCTGGAGCCCCAGAGTTTGAGACCAACCTGGGCAACATGGTGAAAACCCATCTCTACCAAAAAAAATACAAAAAAAATTAGCTGCATGCCTGTACTCCCAGCTGCTTGGGAGGCTGAGGTAGGAGAATCTCCTTAGCCCAGGAAGTTGAGGCTGCAGTAAGCCAAGATCATGCCACTGCACTCTAGTCTGGGTGACAGAGGAGGATCCCGTCTCAAAAGAAAAGAGAAATTATCAATTTTTAAAATGTGATAAGGATATTACAGCTTTGTTTTTATTTAAACAAACAAAACTCCTGTCTTTTAGAGAGGCATGCTGTGATTGTTACCATGCGATCTGGAGGTAGCAATGCTGCTGGAAGAGGCACAGTGGCCATGAGCAGGTGACTGCCGGAGTTGGGGCCAGCCAGGCACACAGAACATGTCTGAAATTTTGTGAAACAAAAAATTTAAAGATTTTTCGGGTTTACAGGCCGGGCACGGTGGCTCATGCCTGTAAACCCAGCACTTTGGGAGGCCGAGGTGGGTGGATCACTTGAAGTCAGGAGTTCAAGACCTGCCTGGACAACATGGTGAAACTCCATCTCTACTAAAAATACAAAAATTAGCCAAGAATGGTGACGCACACCTCTAATCCCAGCTACCAAGGAGGCTGAGGCAGGAGAATCACTTGAACCTGAGAGGCAGAGATTTCAGTGAGCTGAGATCACACCACTGCATTCCAGCCTAGGTGACAGAGACTCCATCTCAAATTTTAAAAAACTAAAAAAAAATTAAAAACAAACACATAAAAGCAGCTCAAGAAGGCAGTCAGTGCTACAGCAGCAGGTATAATCCCTGGTATGTGGAGAGTGCTCACTCAGTGGCAGTGAAGGTTGTGACTAAGATCCTGACGTGACCATGGGGAAGGGGCCCTACCTTGGAGCCATTGAGGATGTAGTGCTTCTTGTCTTCACTTAGCGTGGCTCTGCTCTGGATCGAGGCTGCATCGCTCCCACTGCAGATGCAGAAAGATGTGGTCAAGGGAGAATACTGGGAATAAATATGAATGCTTTTGAGGGCCTGAAAATGGAGGTTCTAGTACTTTTAAGAGGTCAGCAAACTTTTAAAATGAAGGGTCAGATAACATATTCAGCTTTACAAGCTACAGGATGTCTGTCTCACCTCCTCAACTCTGTTGTTATTAATAGAACATGAGGCCAGGCATGGTGGTTCACGCCTGTAATCCCAGCACTTTGGGAGGCTGAGGCAGGTGGTTCACGAGGTCAAGAGATTGAGACCATCCTGGCCAACATGGTAAAACCCCATCTCAACTAAAATACAAAATTAGCTGGGTGTGGTGGTGCATGCCTGTAGTCCCAGCTACTCAGGAGGATGAGGCAGGAGAATCGCTTGAAGCCGGGAGGCGGAGGCTGCAGTGAGCCGAGATCATGTCACTGCACTCCAGCCTGGCGACAGAGCGAGACTACATCTCAAAAAAAAAAACAAAAAACATGAACACAGCTGAAGACAATTTGTAAAACAATGGGCAAGTTCCAGTAAAACTGGACTGGGCGTGGCGGCTCATGCCTGTAATCCCAGCACTTTGGGAGGCTTAGGCAGGTAGATCACTTGAGGTCAGGAGTTCGAGGCCAACCTGGCCAACATGGTGAAACCTCATCTCTACTAAAAATACAAAAATTAGCTGGGCATGGTGGCACATGCCCATAATCCCAGCTACTCGGGAGGCTGAGGGAAGAGAATTGCTTGAAGGCGGAGGTTGCAGTGAGATGAGATCGTGCCACTGCACTCCAGCCTGGGTGACATAGCAAGACCCTGTCTCAAAAACAAACAAACAAAACTTATTTATAAAAAACAGGCAGGAGGCTGGATTTAGCCGACCTTTGCTTCAATACATCACGTAAAAAAGCGGCAGTGAAAACAGCTTGGGCTTAGGGTTAAACATGGAAATGGGTGCTTGCAATGGGCTCATCTGAGGTCCTGTGAGGATGAGTTGTGGGCACCCCAGGAAGGATGGCTGTTCCCAGGTTCCCACGCACAGGGAAGCAGGATGGAGGATGGTCCAGGTGATGGACTTATCATCGGATTCCCGAGTCCTGCTGCAGCCCTGCTCCATCCAGCAGATCACACAGCCTCACTGAACCTCAGCTCCTAATGTGTAAGTGGGAACGGTACCACCCACGCTACATATTCTGAAAGGTGCTTTGAAGCCTGAACGTTATTACTGTATTGTACGTCAAGGTGTGTTATAAACCACAAAAATTTATTTAGTAAGTGCTGTCAAGCATGGTATCTCACTTGCAAGTCTCACTGGGACAGAGAAATAAGGTCAAGGTAAGAGGAATGGCAAGAACAGTTGCTGAGTTGATTCTCTGCAAAATTTTGGAAAGAAGGAAAAGTCAGCTACTCAACAAAACCAACATCCCTTTGCCCCAGTGAATCTTGGGCAATGTCACAGCTGCTGAGGGATAACATTTTGTGCAGGGACAGACCTGGCTGGCTCCGTGAGGCAGAAGGCTGCAATGTGCTCCCCGGACGCCAGTTTAGGCAAGTATTTGGCCTTCTGCTCCTCAGTGCCGGCCAAGATGATCCCCTAAACAAAACAGACACAGACTAATTTCAGCTGTGGGGAGAAAGGAGCGCATGAGGTGTGTTTGTGAAACATTTCCTTTCTGAGGCAAATATTTACTTCAGGCAAGAGAAGACAGCAAGAACTCAGAGCAAGCGGCCACAGGCAGAGCCCAGGGAGCCAGGCTGCTGAGGAGACTGTCAGGGGCCCATGTGCCAGCGCTGTGAGCCTCGGAGACCCACAGTGCTTTGCAGTCTGTGTCCAAAACTTTTGTATCAGTTCCTTCATTTCCCAGACTGGTGGTCTTGGGCAAAGGATATCCCTTTCCAAAGAAAGCCTCCTCCATCTTATCATCCACAAACTGGGCCACTCCCACCCACTGGCAGGGTGGTCTGGATGATGAAATGTGAAGACACAGGAGCACTGGAACCAAGCCTATCTTAAAGAAGGTGCTCAATGTCAGGGCTGTCCCACCTGCTGCCCTCCCAGTGCCACACAGACAGGCCCCTTCTTCATCAAACATCTGCATGAATGCGTGTGCTCTCTGGGGTGGGGGAGGCGAGCATGGTGTGCGTTCAGCTCTCTTTGATGTCAACATTAAGCAGAAATAATCTGAGTAATGAGATTGCCAGTAAGGGCAGTTGGCCCTGGGCCTGCCCTAAGGTGCTCAAGACCAGTGGGGGGAAGGCGGCTTGCATAAAGAGTGGAGGCACGCTCAGGCTGAGGGACGAGGGCTCAGGAGGGGAGACCACTTCCAGCCCAAGGCAAACACAGCAGCACCCCACCTGGGCCTTGAAGGGTGGATCAAAGGCAATGGGGACAGGAGGCAGATTCAAAAGGAAGGGACATGCAACCCAAGGGCCACTGCGCATGTGGGCAGTGTGTGGGGACTGAGCACCACGAGGTGTGGCCAGAGTGAGGGAACTGAAGGGCAGGGCTGCACGTCAGATTATCAGGCCTGATTCAGAGGGAGCAAGCCTCTGGCCTCTATGCTACCATGTGACTCCAGAAGACCTACAGAGAGCACCAGAGAATCCCTAGACACCTGACCTTGAGGCCGATAGCCTGGTGTGCTGCCAGGGTCACAGTGATGGACCCATCCATGCTGATGATCTCCCCTAGTCGTGAGTACATGGTGTTGGAGAGGCCCAGGCCACCTAGGAGACATGGACCAGCGTCAGTCACAGCCCAGCCCCAGACTCCCCCCATAAAGTCTTCATTGTTTTTTTTTTTTTCTTTTGATTATAAAGTAATGCCAGATCACCATATTTTTTAAAAAAAATCACAATATGGGCTGGGCATGGTGGTTCACACCTGTAATCCCAGACTTTGGGAGGCTGAGGTGGGCAGATCACCTGAGGTCAAGAGTTTGAGACCAGCCTGGCCAACATGGAGAAACCCCATCTCTACTAAAAGTACAAAAATTAGCTGGGTGTGGTGGTGCGTGCCTGTGGTCCCAGCTACTCGGGAGACTGAGGCATGAGAATCACTTGAACTTGGGAGGCGGAGGTTGCAGCGAGCCAAGATCATACCACTGCACTCTAGCCTGGGCAACAGAGACTCTGTCTCAAAAAAAAAAAAAAAAAAATCACAATACAGAAAGGTACAAAGTAAACAAAAATTGAGGGCTGAGCACAGTGGCTCACGCCTATAATCCCAGCACTTTGGGAGGCTGAGGTGGGAGGATTGCTTGGCTCCAAGAATTCAAAACTATCCTGGGCAATGTAGCAGGACCCCAACTCAACAAAATAAAAAAAAGTCCCAGCTACTTGGGAGGCTTAGGTAGGAGGACTGTTTGAGCCCGAGGACTTCAGGGCTACAGTGGGCTATGATCATGCCACTGCACTACAGCCTGGATGACAGAGTGAGACTCTGTCTCAAAAAACAAAAAAGAAAAAAAAATGCTCACAATCGTGTGCCTCAGAAAGTGCATTTCTGTGTATATCCTTCCATCCACACTTTTCCTAGGCATACAAGCATATGTAGATACATACTTTAAATATGAAGATATCTACACACACATCAAATCAATTAACACATAGCGAGGATCTTCCATCACAGTTGTAGGTCTTCATAAATGCAACAACTATAGTGTGTCCCACTGCCCAGTATCCAGAGGACTCCAGGACAAGGCTTCTCCACTGTGGCACTGTAACATTTTGGAATGGATTGTTTTCTGTTGTGGGGGTCTGTCCTGTGGATTGTCAGATGCTTAGCAGCATCCTTGGCCTTTATAACTTTATATCCAAAAGGCCTGAGGGTAAACACAAATGGCACATGTGTGTGGTCTATCCCTTTGAACCATTTTCTTTTTTTTTTTTTTTTTTGAGACGGAGGTCTCCGCTCTTCGCCGGGGCTGCGTGCAGTGGCCGGTTCTCGCTCACTGCAAGGTCCGCCTCCTTGGGTTTACCACATCTCCTGCCTCGCCTCCAAGTTAGCTGGGACTACAGGCACCCGCCACCTCGCCCGGTAGGTTTTTTTGTATTTTTTAGTAGAGCGAGGTTTCCACGGTGTTAGCCAGGATGGTCTCGATCTCCTGACTCATGATCCGCCCGTCTCGGCCTCCAAATGCTTGGGGATTACACACCGCGCCCGGCCTGAACCATTTTCTACCTCGCCTTCCACACACTGCTTGCCTGTCCCTTTAACCTCTGCAGAATTCAGGTGACCAACTTGAGAAAAAGCATAAGGGAGGCAAGTTGTAGTGACTGGGCCAACTCTAATAAGGTAGAACCGTCACTTGGGGGCTAAAAACATCACTAGGATGCTCAAAGAATTACAGGGATAGTCCATAGCACAAAGGACCCTGCTCAAAGGTTCCCACTGGTCCAATCTCCCACCTTGATGTGCTTTGCACTCTACAGCCAGCCAGACCACATGCCTCATTCCTCTGTGCTAGGATGAAAAGCCCAGGACCCGAGAGCACTTCCTCCCTACAGGTCCTTCAGTCAGTCCACCCCTACCATGTAGCCCATGACGGAAGGTGTCATCTATTCCAGCAACTAGACCTTTTATGGACAAATTCAGAGTGCTTTCTTAAGAGCTAAACTGGTTGGGTGCTTGTTTGCTTGACTTACCATATTCTTCTGGGACTTGCAGCCCAAAAAGCCCCAGGCTCTTCAATTTCTCCAAAGTTTCATCTGGGATTTTTCCTTCCTGGTCAATTTTTCGGGAGTCCACTGCCAAGAGGAAAATCTTGATTAAACAAATATAAGCTATGCTTCTACAAATATAAGTAAACAGGACAGTGTTTATATATTGATAATATATAATCCCAGAATAGAAACTTTTTCAAAACTAGAAATTCTGTAGTCATGGTCATTTGGCCTGTGTTCAATTTTATTTAATTAGCCCAGGAAAAAATTTATTTTTATATATTTATTTAGAAACAGGGTCTCACTCTGACACCCAGGCTGAAGTGCAGTGGCACAATCATAGCTCATAGAACCTCAATCTCC
This sequence comes from Rhinopithecus bieti, assembly GCF_001698545.2. NCBI lineage: Eukaryota > Metazoa > Chordata > Mammalia > Primates > Cercopithecidae > Rhinopithecus > Rhinopithecus bieti. The sequence continues at coordinate 4,696,536 of NW_016808004.1, forward strand.
CAGGCTCAAGTGAGCCTCCTGCCTCAGCCTCATAAGAAGCTGGGACTACAGGTACATATCACCACACCCAGCTAATTTTTTTTTTTTTGTGTGTGTAGTAGAAACAAGGTCTTGCCATGTTACCCAGGCTGGTCCTGAACTCCTGAACTCAAGCAATCTTCCCACCACAGCTTCACAAAGTGTTGGGATCACAGGTGTGAGCCACCACGCCTGGCCAGAATTAAACTGTTAAAAGCTGCCAGAGCTAGGTGGTGGTCTATTTCTTGATCTGGGTGCTAGTCACAGGGGTGCTTTTGCTGTGTAAAACAGCAGCAAAGTATACATTCATGGCATGTAAATTTTTCTATAGGCATGTTAAACTTCATTTTTTCCCTCCTCCTTCTAGACCTCATACTTTTTTTGGCTAGTATATTCTAGGAAATGAGAGAATAAATATGCAACTCTCAGAATTGTACTAAAATGTTCAGCTAGATAGCCACCTCATGGCAGTATCTGGGCCAAGATTTACCTCACTGTCAGAGGCCATACTGCTTTCAGCACAATCCACCAGTTCTGAGACAGTTTAGCCTGTTTAACACCAATTCATTCATTCATTCAACATTCACATTCAGCCTGTACTCTCAGCTACTTGGAAGGCTCAGGTGGAAGGATCACTCGACCTGGGAGGTTGAGTAAGCTATGATGGCACCACCGCACTTCAGCCTGAGCAAGAGTGAGATCTCGTCTCTAAAACAAAAATTCACATTCACTGCAGCAAAACTGAACAATCAACAGTATTAGGCCTATAACTGCACACTTTTGTATGCATCAAGTCAATTAAAGTGTACTTCTGAATTGCTAATTAAACTTCATCAGTATTATAAATTGTTAAAAACACCATAACCTACACTTAAGAATTTTTGTATACATGGGTCACTAAGAGAACTACAGATTCCCAAAAGTGCAGGCCAAACCCTTCATTTTTTTATCCTTTAACAACTTTATTGACATATATAATTGGCGAAGAATAATCTGCACATATTTACAATATATAATTTGTTGAGTTCTGGCATATTTGTCAGTGAAAACATCACAATTGAGAATAAAACATTTCCTTTTCCATCAAAAGTCTCTATGCCCCTTTGAGATCGATCCATCTGTCCATCACCCCCAGCCAACCACAAATCTTTTGTCTATAGATCAGCTTGCATCTTCAAGTTTTATATAAATGAATCCATATGGCACCTATCTGTTTACCCTGGCTTCTTTAACTCAGGTCATGATTTAGAGATTCATCCATGTTTTTTCATGTATAAATACTTCATTACTTTGTGTTGTTCAGTATTCACTGTATGGGTGTACAACTGTTTATCTAAATTCAGTAAGCAGTATAAACACACAGAGCCAAGAAGTTCAAAGAACTCCAAGCAAAATAAATGTGCAAAAAACTACATAAATAAATGTGATAATCAATTTTCCTAACACCACTGAAAAGCAGCCAGAGATGAAAGAAACACTACGTACAAACAAACAAAGATAAGAACGGAAGCAGACATCTCTTCTGAAGCAACATGAAGCCAGGAAGAGACTCTACAAGAGACACGAAGAGCCCTGGAATCAGCAACTACATGGGTAACAAGATCCTTTTTCCTATTTTTAAAAATTGCTGGCTAGGCACAGTGGCTCAAGTCTATAATCCCAGCACTTTAGGAGGCCGAGGCGGGTGGATCACTAGATCAGGAGGAGTTCGAGACCAGCCTGGCCAATATAGTGAAACCCTGTCTCTACTAAAAAAATATAAAAATTTGCCGGGCATGGTGGTGTGCACCTATAGTCCCAGCTACTCAGGAGGCTGAGGCAGGAGAATCACTTGAACCCAGGAGGCAGGGGTTGTGGTGAGCCAAGATCACGCCACTGCACTCCAGCCTGGGTGANGCTGGGACTACAGGCGCCACCACCTCGCCTGGCTAGTTTTTGTATTTTTTAGTAGAGACGGGGTTTCAACGTGTTCGCCAGGATGGTCTCGATCTCCTGACCTCATGACTCGCCCGTCTCGGCCTCCCAAAGTGCGGGGATTACAGGCTTGAGCCACCGCGCCCGGCCAAGCCAACCATTTAAAAACTTGTAGGCCTTTTTGTAGACTTGAAAAGCTGATTATTAAACTGATGCAAAAGAAATGCAAAGGACCTGCAAGAGTCAAACCAACTTTAGACAAGAATAAAGTTGGAGAACTAACATTACTTGGTTCCAAGCCTTAACAGAAAGCTCAGCAAACAAGACAATGTAATACCTGAATAAAGATGGACAAATAGATCAGTGGAAGAGAATAGAAAATTCAGAGATTAACTCATACATAAATGGTCAACTGATTTTTGATAAAGGTGCCAAGTCGATCCAATAGGGAAAAGATAATCTTTCCAACAAATGTTGATGGAACTGGATAGCCATAAGCAAAACAATCCTCCTCAAACTTCACCTCACAACAAACTCCAAATTAACTTTGAATGAATCATAGTTCTAAACCTGAATTAAAACTATAAACTTTCTATTTTTTTGAGATGGAGTCTTGCTCTGTCGCCCAGGCTGCAGTGCAGTGGCGCGACCTCAGCTCACTGCCAGCTCCGCTTCCCGGGTTCACACCATTCTCCTGCCTCAGCCTCCAGAGTAGCTGAGACTACAGGTGCTTGCCACCATGCCCGGCTAATTTTTTGTATTTTCAGTGGAGACAGGGTTTCATCATGTTAGCCAAGATGGTCTCGATCTCCTGACCTCGTGATCCGCTTGCCTTGGCCTCCCAACGTGCTGGGATTACAGGCGTTAAGCCACCATGTCCAGTCATAGTTTAGAAACTATGAAGTTTCTAAAAGAAAGTACAGGCCAGGCTGGGCGAGGTGGCTCTCACCTGTAATCCAAGCACTTTGGGAGGCCGAGGCAGGCAGATCACCCGAGGTCAGGAGTTTGAGATCAGTCTGGCCAACATGGTGAAGCCCCTTCTTTACTTAAAAATACCAAAAATTAGCCAGGCGTGGTGGCACACACCTGTAATCCCAGCTACTCGGGAGGCTGAGGCAGAAGAATTACTTGAACCCAGGAGGTGGAGGTTGCAGTGATTCGAGATGGCGTCTCAAAAAAAGGAAAATACAGGCCAGGCATGGTGGTTCATACCTGTAATCCTAACACTTTAAGAGGCTGAGGTAGGAAGATCACCTGAGCCCAGGAGTCTGAGACCAGCCTGAATAACATAGTGAGACCCCATCTCTACAAAAAACTTTTAAGAATTATTAGCTGGGCATGGTAGTGTGTGCCTGTAGTCTCAGCTATGCGGGAGGCTGAGGCAGAGGATGGCTTTGAGCCCAGAAGCTGGAGGGTTGCAGTGAGCTATGATCACACTACTGTACTCCAGCCCAGGAGACAAAGAAAGACCCTGTCTCTTAAAAAAAGAAAAAGAGGAAAAAAAGGTATGGTTATGGCAACTTTTTTGGTGATAGCTAAAATATGGATATATACCCCATGTCAATGAATAATTAAATGGATAAACAAATCTTGGTATATCTATAGAAAGAAATACGACTCAGCATTAAAAAGGAAGTACTACTACTGATACGTGTACCATGGATAAATTCAAAATGACACAGAAAGAAGCCAGACAAAATCACACATAATTCCAGAAAATACAAACTAATCTATAGTGAGAGAAAACAGATCAGCAGTTGCCTGGGGACTGGGGGAAATAAAAGAGGCATGAGGAAACTCTGACGGGTAATGTTGACTTCCTTTGTTGTGCTGACGGCTCCTGAGGGGTACTCCCTAAATACAGTCATGTGTCAGGTGATTCTCTCCCTGTATGAACATCAGAATGGACTTACACACCCTAGGTGGCAGAGCCTACTATACACCTAGGCTATATGGTATGGCTTATTGCTCCTAGGCTGCAAACCTGTATATATGCGTGGTGGCGCATGCCTATAATCCCAGCACTTTGGAAAGCTGAGGCAGGATGATCGCTTGAGCCCAGGAGTTGGAGACCAGCCTGCGCAACACAGTGAAACTCCATCTCACTGTAAATTTTTTTTTTTTTTTTTGAGACGGGGTTTTGCTCTTGTTGCCGAGGCTGGAGTGCAATGGAGCGACCTGGGCTCACTGCAACCTCTGCCTCCCAGGTTTAAGCAATTCTCCTGCCTCAGCCTCCCAAGTAGCTGGGATTACAGGCATGCGCCACCACGCCTGGCTAATTTTTTTGTATTTTTAGTGGAGAGGGGGTTTCTGCATGTTAGTCAGGCTGGTCTCTAACTCCTAACCTCAGGTGATCCACCCACCTTGGCCTCCCAAAGTGCTGGGATTACAAGCGTGAGCCACCCCACCTGGCTTATTTTATTTTTTTAAGGAAAACAAAAAACAAAAAAGCTATACAGGCCGGGCGCGGTGGCTCAAGCCTGTAATCCCAGCACTTTGGGAGGCTGAGACGGGCGGATCACGAGGTCAGGAGATCGAGACCATCCTGGCTAACACGGTGAAACCCCGTCTCTACTGAAAAACACAAAAAAACTAGCCAGGCGAGGTGGCGGGTGCCTGTAGTCCCAGCTACTCGGGAGGCTGAGGCAGGAGAATGGCGTAAACCCGAGAGGCAGAGCTTGCAGTGAGCTGAGATCCGGCCACTGCACTCCAGCCTGGGCGACAGAGCGAGACTCAGTCTCAAAAAAAAAAAAAAAAAGCTATACAGCATATTGCTGTGCTGAACACTGTAGGCAACTGTAACACAATGGTAAGTATTTGTGTATATGAACACAGCTAAACATAGAAAAGGTACAGTACAAATATGGTCTGATCATCTTATGGGACTACCATTGTATATATGGCCTGCCATTGACTTGAACGTCATTATGTGATACATGACAGTGTGTACAATTTATTGTAAATCAATTATACCTTAATTAGTCCTGGAAAAAAAAAAAAAAACCTGACAGACCACATAGGAAAAGTTTAAATAAAAGAGCAAGAGACCATGGGAACTAAAAAAGATACAAACAGGAAGATAACCACTAGGAAAAAAAGCAGAAATAAGTATTTCTAAATTATAAATTGTTTATATACAAATAAGCAACTTTTAAAACTAGCAACATAGGCCGGGCGCGGTGGCTCAAGCCTGTAATCCCAGCACTTTGGGAGGCCGAGACGGGCGGATCACGAGGTCAGGAGATCGAGACCATCCTGGCTAACACGGTGAAACCCCGTCTCTACTAAAATACAAAAAACTAGCCGGGTGAGGTGGCGGCGCCTGTAGTCCCAGCTACTCGGGAGGCTGAGGCAGGAGAATGGCGTGAACCCGGGAGGCGGAGCTTGCAGTGAGCTGAGATCTGGCCACTGCACTCCAGCCTGGGTGACAGAGCGAGACTCCGTCTCAAAAAAAAAAAAAAAAAAAAAAAAACTAGCAACATATACTTTGTGATCACCAGGTGTGAAATAAGAAACAAACAACAACAAAGCAATGTAATGACAGCTGACGATCTGGCACTTCTCAAAGAGGTTCTGGGGGACCTGAGCTGCTTCTAGGGGGTCCCACAGGGTCAAAACTAGTTTATTTTTTATGTTTTTTTATTTTTATTTTTTGAGATGGAGTCTCGCTCTGTCACCCAGGCTGAAGTGCAGTGGCGCGATGCCAGCTCAATACAACCTTCACGTCCTGGGTTCTAGCAATTCTCCTGCCTCGGCCTCCCCAGTAGCTGCGATTACAGATGCGTGCCACCACACCCAGTTAATTTTCATATTTTTAGTAGAGACAGGGTTTCACCATGTTGACCAGGCTGGTCTCAAACTCCTGACCTCAAGTGATCCGCTCGCCTTGGCCTCCCAAAGTGCTGGGATTGCAGACATGAGCCACCACACCTGGCTTAAAACTATTTTAAGATGTTATTTGCTTTTAAATTCTAATTCTCCGAAGACTGTACAGTGGGGTGCAGTGTAGTGTATCTAACGTTTTGGCTCAGAGTCCAATATGGAGCCCAAAGTACCATGTTCCCCAGAATTTATGTACGGGCTTTACATGAATAAAACTTGATCAAGGATTCAGAAAAATCTCTTAGATTTGCATGTAAGTTACTCAAAGCAGTAAAATAGGCTACTTGGATTTCCAGTAATATTTGTGCTTTTATTCTCGGCCATTACTTTTAGGGAAGGGTTGTCTGTCCTGGTTGGTTTTGATAGAGGCCAGTTGTGGGAGGATGTGATTTTTCTGTTTCTAGCCAACAATGCCTCTATTTCCGTGGCACCACTAGCTGCCTACAGCTGTGGTTCCAGAGGGCCCTTTGTCCACAGTGATTATCCTCCTCTTTGAATATACATGAAATAGGTATATATTTGTATGTTCTTTTCTCTGCTTTGCCCTTGGATTTAACTTCCTTTTTGAATTCACATCATGGCAGTTGAATGAACACAGCTTTTATTCCAGCATTTGCTATTTATTCCAAGAGACATTTGTTCCTGTCAGAGGGAGTGGGTTTGGTTTGCAGTGGTTTCTCGTTTTTTTTTTTTTTGAGACAGGGTCTCACTCCTGTCTCCCAGGCTGGAGCGCAATGGCATGAACACAGCTCACAACAGCCTTGGCTTCCCAGGCTTGGGTGCTTCTCCCACCTCAGACTTCTGAGTAGCTGGGACTATGGGCACACACCACCACGCCCAGCTAATATTTTGTATTTTTAGTAGAGACAGGGTTTCGCTCCATTGCCCAGGCAGGTCTCAAACTCTGGGACTCAAGCAGTCTGCCCCGCTCAGTTTTCCACAGTGCTAAGATTACCAGTGTGAGTCACCATGCCCGGCTCGTTTCTTGCATATTTACATCTCTGCAAATACGAAGATGACAGTTATTGCTGACAGAGCCCTATGTCCTGGAAGTGTGTGTTTCTTGCTTTAAATGCATGTGTCAGGCCGGGCGCCGTGGCTCACACCTGTAATCCCGGCACTTTGGGAGGCCAAGGGGGGGGGGGGGTGGATCACGAGGTCAGGAGTTTGAGACCAGCCTGGCCAACATGGAGAAACCCTGTCTCTACTAAAAATACAAAAATTAGTCGGGCATGGTGGTGCATGCCTGTAATTCCAGCTACTTGGGAGGCTGAGGCAGGAGAATCGCTTGAACCCAGGAGGTGGAGGTTGCAGTGAGCCGAGACCATGCCATTGCACTCCAGCCTGGCAACAGAGTGAGACTCTGTCTGAAAAAAAAAAAAATGCGTGTGTCAGGCCAGGTGCAGTGGCTCATGCCTATAATCCCAGCACGTTGGATTACAGGCAGATAATTTGAGGCCAGGAGTTCAAGACCAGCCTGGCAACAGAGTGAGACTCTGTCTGAAAAAAAAAAAAAATGCATGTGTCAGGCCAGGTGCAGTGGCTCATGCCTATAATCCCAGCACGTTGGATTACAGGCAGATAATTTGAGGCCAGGAGTTCAAGACCAGCCTGGCCAACATGGTAAAACCCCATCTCTACTGAAAATACAAAAACTAGCCAGGCGTGGTGGCACATGCCTGTAATTCCAGTTACTCAGGAAGCTGAGGCATGAGAATCACTTCAACTGCAGAGGTTGCAGTGAGCTGAGTTCATACCACTGTACTCCAGCCTGGGTGACAGGGCAAGACTGTCTTAGAAACAAACAAAAAAAACGCATGTGTGAAGATTATAAAAAAAGACAGTTAAAAAAAAAAAAAAAAAGACTGCACAGCAGACTTTTCCAGAGGTTACATGCACAAACAGGTATGAGAATCCAGCTGTCTTCTAATAAGCCAAACATTAAAAGGACTTGCACGACTTTCAACCAATGCCACTCTTTCCATGAATTACTTTTTTCTTTTCTTTTCTTTTTTTTTTTTTTTTGAGACGGAGTTTTGCTTTTGTTGCCCAGGCTGGAGTGCAGTGGTACAATCTCAGCTCACGGCAACCTCCGCCTCTCGGGTTCAAGCGATTCTCCTACCTCAGTCTCCTGAGTAGCTGGGATTACAGGCATGCACCACCATGCCTGGCGAATTTTGTATTTTTAGTAGAGACGGGGTTTCTCCATGTTGGTCAGGCTGGTATCGAACTCCCGACCTCAGGTGATCGTCCACCGTTGTCTCCCTAAGTGCTGGGATTACAGGCATGAGCCACTGTGCCCGGCCTAATTATTTTCAAAATATTTTCATTAAAAATATTGTTTATGTTAACATGTAATGGATTTATTAAACAAATGAACACAGTATATTTTATTTTATTTTATTTTTTTTTTTGAGACGGAGTCTCGCTCTGTCGCCCAGGCTGGAGTACAGTGGCCGGATCTCAGCTCACTGCAAGCTCCGCCTCCCGGGTTCACGCCATTCTCCTGCCTCAGCCTCCCAAGTAGCTGGGACTACAGGCACCCGCCACCACGCCCGGCTAGTTTTTTGTATTTTTTTTAGTAGAGACGGGGTTTCACCGTGTTAGCCAGGATGGTCTCGATCTCCTGACCTCGTGATCCGCCCGTCTCGGCCTCCCAAAGTACTGGGATTACAGGCTTGAGCCACCGCGCCCGGCCTATTTTATTTTTTTAGACAAAGTCACGCTCTGTCGCCCAGGCTGGAGTGCAGTGGCGCAATCTAGGCTCACTACAATCTCTACCTCCTGGGTTCAAGCAATTCGCCTGCTTCAGCCTCCTGAGTAGCTGGGATTATAGGCACCCGCCACCACGCCACAACGCCTGGCCACTTTTTGTATTTTTAGTAGAGATAGGGTTTCACCATGTTGGCTACACTGGTCTCGAACTCCAGAACTCAGGTGATCCGCCCACCTTGACCTCCAAAAGTGCTGGGATTACAGGCGTGAGCCACTATGCCCAGGCCCACAGTATATTTTAAATTTCTCGGTTTTAATTTCTTTTCTTTTCTTTTTTTTTTTTTTGAGACGGAGTCTCGCTCTGTCGCCCGGGCTGGAGTGCAGTGGCCAGATCTCAGCTCCACTGCAACCTCCGCCTCCCAGGTTTACGCCATTCTCCTGCCTCAGCGTCCCGAGTAGCTGGGACTACAGGCGCCCGCCACCTCGCCCGGCTAGTTTTTTGTATTTTTTAGTAGAGACGGGGTTTCACCGTGTTAGCTAGGATGGTCTCGATCTCCTGACCTCGTGATCCACCCGTCTCGGCCTCCCAAAGTGCTGGGATTACAGGCTTGAGCCACCGTGCCCGGCCCTCAGTTTTAATTTCTAAGAGGGGCCAGGCATGGTAGCTCACACCTGTAATCCCAATCCTTTGGTAGGCCAAGGTGGGAGGATCACTTTAGCCTAGGAGTAAAGACCAGCCTGGGCAATATAGTGAGAACCTGTCTCTATGAAAAATACAAAAAAATTAGCTGGGCATGGGGGTGCACACTTGTAGTTCCAACAACTCAGGAGGCTGAAGTCGGGGGATTGCTTGAGCCTGGAAGATGGAAGTGGTGGTGAGATGAGATGGTACCACTGCACTCCAGTCTGAGCAACACAGCTAGGCCCTTTCTTTAAAAAATAAAGTAAAATAAAAATAAAATAATCCCTAAGAGGGCAAATATTGACAGCTAAAATCCACATAAACAAAAGCTCTCCAGGATCCTAGTGTTAGGGAAGAGCTGCTGTCCATCTACCATCACTGAACTCTCCACCAAGGCCCTGGCTGGAGGACCGGCCAACAGCTCTGAGAGAGGGACCTGAGGTCAAATGCTGCCTCACCATGCAGGTGCCACACTGTCGCTGGTCCACAAATCACTATTTGTTTACAATTACCAAAGTATAGAAATTGAAACTCAACCTTTAGAAACACTAAGAGCAGCCGGGTGTGGTGGCTCAAGCCTGTAATCCCAGCACTTTGGGAGGCCGAGACGGGCGGATCACGAGGTCAGGAGATCGAGACCATCCTGGCTAACACGGTGAAACCCCGTCTCTACTAAAATACAAAAAACTAGCCGGGCGAGGTGGCGGGCGCCTGTAGTCCCAGCTACTCGGGAGGCTGAGGCAGGAGAATGGCATGAACCCAGGAAGCGGAGCTTGCAGTGAGCTGAGATCCGGCCACTGCACTCCAGCCCGGGCGACAGAGCAAGACTCCGTCTCAAAAAAAAAAAAAGAAACACTAAGAGCAATTGTACACTGCCACAACAACCAGCACACGCTCCAGGGGCTTGTATGGTGTGTGGCCTTGGCTTTTTGCCATCTCATTTTTTTAGTTATTCATTTTTATTATAACTTATGGAAGTGTTGGCCTGGAACAGTTTGGAAATGTTTAAAGTGGTCCTTCACTACAAATACAATGAGAAGCATTTAACTGGATGTTTTTTAATTAAATGGCAACAGGGATGAAACCTAAAGCAAATTATGATGAGTGGAAACCATTTCTCCCTCAAGAAGACTTCCCCTATGTATGCCGCTTCTAATATAAATATCAACTGAATCGCCCTTACAGTGGAAATCAGCAATGGTAAAGAAAACCATACATACCCTCTGCAGTGAAGAATTTTTCCACGGGTCCCAAGAACTGATTGATTTCATTAAGTTCATCTTGGCTAACTTCCGGAAATGGGAAAACTTCTTTCTAAAAATAGTAAATATTTGCTAAAAAATTTAATTTTTATTATGCTGCCATCATGGAAATATCAGTTAAAAGGGAAGGAAAAACATGTGCTCTACTCCACCCTGGCCAGCGGGACGTGACGTACTGAAGGAACTGGAAAGCAAACCTCGCAAGGTTCTTGAGATACAGGAACTATGTGGAGGCTCCACCACCCACATCCATCTCCCTCCCCTGTTCAAATAGGTTCTTCCCGATTTTCATCAGCTTTCCTTCTCAGTACAAGGGATGATAATGGTCCCATGAAACATGCAGCCCAAGACTAACATTTAGAAGCCTGGCGGTCTGGTCCTTGATTTCAGGCTTACTAATTATGTGGCCTTCACCAAATCCCTTCAGTTCTCCAAACTACCTCCTCCTCACGCATAACATGCAGGTAATATTTACTCAAGGCCCTTGTGAGAATTGTGGAAGATAGTGGACGTGGAAGCTCCTTACTGAAATGGACAATTCTACATCAATTATTGTGTGAGCTCAAAGATGCTACGCTGAGAAGAGCATGTCGTGCTTACCAAGTCTCATCGATCCCTATAGCCTCTGTCTCTCCTGCTCATGGACATCTGCTCCCTGTACCAAGCCCCTCTGGACTTTTGGGCTCTGGTACCCCTTCAGTTGCCAGCATGACACGAGCTGTAGATGTAGGCTTCAGGTTGATGAGCAGTGATGTCCTGAGTCACAGCTATAGGCCCAAGCAACACCTGTCCTCATGGCGCCTCTCACTAAGTGTCTCTAGAGAAGTCTTTCAGAGACCTCAACCTTCTCCTCGGACCTTGTACAGCCAATCAGCCAACAGATTTCTCTACTGTATCAATATGCTCCCACTGCTTTCTCCTCTCTGGGCCCAGGACCACAGGCTTATAGGTGAGTCCCTAACTAAAAGTGACAGCCAACTTAAAGGAATCCCTGCCTCTGTCCATTCCAAAACCACCCTGAAGGTGGTGTCGAAAAAAACAAGCTGGGAGGCCGGTCACGGTGGCTCACGCCTGTAATCCCAGCACTTTGGGAGGCCAAGGTGGGCGGATCACGAGGTCAGGAGTTCAAGACCAGCCTGACCAACATGGTGAAACTCCATTTCTACTAAAAATACAAAAATTACCCAGGCATGGTAGTGCGCACCTGTAATCCCAGCTACTCAGGAGGCTGAGGCAGGAGAATCGTTTGAACCCGGGAGGTGGAGGTTGCAGTAAGCTGAGATTGCACCATTGTACACCAGCCTGGGTGACAGAGCGAGATTCTGTCTCAAAAAAAAAAAAAAAGAAAGAAAAGAAAAAAACAAGCTTGGCTGGGCGCAGTGGCTACTGCCTGTAATCCTAGTCCTTTGGGAAGCTGAGGCAGGGGGACTGCTTAAAGCCCAGGAGTTCAAAACCAGCCTGGGCAAGGCTACACACACCTATAGTCCCAGCTACTCAGGAGGCTGAGGTGGGAGGATCCCCTGAGCCTGGGGAGGTTGAGGCTGCAGTGAGCTGTGATTGCACCACTGCACTCCAGCTTGGGCTACAGAGTAAGACTGTCTCAAGAAAAAAAAAAGAAAAAAAAACAAGTTGATGGCCCTATCACTCTGCAGCCTTTTAGATCAAAGCTCAGTCTCCTTCACTGAACACAGAGGCTCACTGCCACTTGGGTCTTGTGCATGGGCTGTGTTAGAGATCATTCTGGTACCAGTGGGCAGGCCAGATAAGACAGCCTGGCAACTAGTTGGCCTTCAGGTACAACCACAGAAAACCTGTCACATAGGAGAGACTGCAGGGGCATGGGAGAAAGATTCTGATGTTATCAAATCAGGTCAGTGCCTTAAGGGAGGAGAGTTCAATTGCAATAAACAGTTTGTAAATTATCTTAAAAAGTGGAACCTGTTATTCAAAGAAATCTAGTGCAGGAACCAAATATGTAAAACAGACGAAGTCAAGCAGTTCTGAGACGGCTGATATGGAAAACAGTCACCCAAATCCCACCCACTCAACTTCCCACCCATCCCTGCAGCAATTCCAGGGGCACTCCATGAATAGCTTGGGTCCAGCTGAGGGCAGGGTGACAACCACTGGCCTACATAATCTGAAAGATCTTTTCCAGTTCTGAGATTCTAAGCATCATATCCCATGTTTCTGCTCTAATCCCAGTAAGGCTGTGAGAGATGACATTGGCCTGATCCGAAGTAGTAGCAGAATGGTCTAAAAGTGGTCAGACTCTGAAGAACCTCAAAGTAGAGAAAACCAGATCTTCTGTGGAATAAGACGTGAACTAGGAGAATAAGAGTACAAGGTGATGCCAGGTGTTCTGTCTGAACAGGTGGAACAACAGAGCCACCATTATCTATGATAAAAGAAGGTTGGTGGAAGGACCAGGATTGGGTGGGAACCAGGAACTCAGTTTTGGATCTATTAATCTCAAATGCCTGTTAAACCTCTCAGCAGAGCTTTTGAGTACCAAGGTAGATTTAAAAAAGGACCTTGGCTGGGTGTGGCAGGGTGTGCCTGTAGTCCCAGCTACTGGGGATGCTGAGGTGGGAGGATCTCTTGAGCCTAGGAGTTCAAGGTTGCAGTGAGCTATGATGGTACCACTGCACTCCAGCCCGGGTGACAGAGGAAGGCCCCAACTCTGAAAAAGCAAAAGGAATCTGGAGCTCAGGGAGAAATCTGAACTGGAGAAAGAAATTTGAGGCATCAGGATATTGATGATATTTAAAGCCAGGACACTAAATAAGATCACCCAGGAGATGGTTGTAGATGAAAAGAGACATCCACAGACCCAGTCTTAGTAAATTCCAACTTGGCTAGTTGGAAACACTGGTCATTGTTTAGCAGTAAAGGAGCTAAAAAAGAACTAGCAATTGACTCAGAGAAGTAGCAGTCAGTGAAGTATTTAGAACATTTAGAGAACGATGAGAATAGTGATTCAGAAACCAGAGAAGAAAGTGTGTCAACAGGGTAGAAGAATGAACAGTGTCAGATGCCAATGATGGGTCAAGTAGGATGAGGTCTGAGAACAGATCACACGATTTAACAACAGAGAGGTCACTACTGACTTCCATGGCCATTAGGGACAAACGTCTGAATGGTAAGGGCTCAAGATCCAGTAGAGAGAACAGTTAATGATTCCAAGAAAGGAAAGAATTACCCTTGAGTAGGTGAAAAGGCCTGGGGTCTAATGAGAGATTGGTTTTGCCAGAAGCAGACAGTTCAGTCATAGTAACAGAATGTAGATGATATGGGCACATGCAGGGGGAGGGGGTAACTATGCCTGTGAAGTTCTCATCTGACTGCATGGATTTTCCCAGTGGAATGGGAAGCAAAGCTGACAGCTGAGAGTAAGGGCAGGGCAGGTGGTGCCAAAGGTTTAAAGATAGAAACAGATCTGAAAGATTTGTGTTCTTTCTTCACCATGCTGCTGGAAAGCAGGAGATCCCAGGAAAGAGCACCACACTGCCCCAGGTCCTGGGTAAAAGGGTTTCTCATATGTCAAAGACATAGCTCTGCACTTTCTAGCCGGGCAAACTGCTTTTAGTCTGAGTCTTAGCTTCTGCATCAATAAGGTTGCTTGCTATAAAGGGATCAGCCTGACAACCTCAGAGGAATGTTCCAAAGAGAAGCCAGGGAATAACTTCCGTGATAGAGGATCAGCCAACATTCAGCCAAGCTCAAAGCAGGGCACCTCGAGGAAACAGCAAGTATACTGTTGCTTTCCTTAGAAGATAAAATAAAACACAAAGGAAAAAGCAAGAAATGTGTTTATTCCTATTTTGTAGATGAAGGCACTGAGGCACAGGGAGGTGAAACCATCAGCTCCCAGGTCACAAGACTAGTAAATGTTGAACCCAGTTCTCTCTTCTGCTGCACAGTACTCTACAGTTTAAGAAGACTCTCCATGCACCATTTATCTCACTGGGGCTCTACAACACCTCTGTGAAGGAGACACAACACTATTTCCATTTTAAGGCTGAAAGAACTGAGTCTCGGCCGGGAGCGGTGGCTCACGCCTGTAATCCCAACACTTTGGAAAGCCGAGGCGGGCGGATCACCTGAGGTCAGGAGTTCGAGACCAGCTTTGCCAACATGGTGAAACTCCATCTCTGCTAAAAATACAAAAAACA
>NW_016808004.1:4711304-4761577 GCF_001698545.2 Rhinopithecus bieti
CATCAGCTCCCAGGTCACAAGACTAGTAAATGTTGAACCCAGTTCTCTCTTCTGCTGCACAGTACTCTACAGTTTAAGAAGACTCTCCATGCACCATTTATCTCACTGGGGCTCTACAACACCTCTGTGAAGGAGACACAACACTATTTCCATTTTAAGGCTGAAAGAACTGAGTCTCGGCCGGGAGCGGTGGCTCACGCCTGTAATCCCAACACTTTGGAAAGCCGAGGCGGGCGGATCACCTGAGGTCAGGAGGTCGAGACCAGCTTTGCCAACATGGTGAAACTCCATCTCTGCTAAAAATACAAAAAAAAAAAAAAAAAAGGCCGGGCATGGTGGCGGGCGCCTGTAATCCCAGCTACTCCGGAGGCTGAGGCAGGAGAATCGCTTGAACCCAGGAGGCGGAGGTTGTAGTGAGCACTCCAGCCTGGGCGACAAGAGCGAGACTCTGTCTCAAAAAAAAGAACTGAGTTTCAAAGCCAACGAGCCGAGACCAAACCCAAGTCTTCCAACTCTAAGAGGACAATGAGTGTTTTATAACCAAACTGTTACTACTGGCTGGGTTGTACGACGCCTGGGAAGCATCTTGGAGCCAGATTTCTGAGGAACCTCAATGGCAGGGAGAGGCGCTACGGCTCAACTGGGGAAGCCCCAGGGCGCTGGAAGGTGACTGAGGAGGGACACGGTCTAAACTGTTTAGGAATCAGAGAGGAAGCCCCGCACATTTCGAGACCAGACCAGCTGAGATGAAGGGTGCTTTGTAAATTACCTAGCCTAGAGTTTTCCAAATTCCCCTGACAAAATTTACACTTCCAGGGGTCCCCCGTCTTGGAAATGTCCCACCCTTTCTCTGGGAAGGTTTTCCTGGAACTCAGGAATCCAGAGTGTTAACACGCCTCTCTGGCAGGTTTGGGGAATCCAACAAAGCTGAACACCAATCTTGCAGCTGAGGATGAAAAGCGGGAGCCAGACAGCAAGGATTCGCCCAGGGCTCGCGTTACCTTCTTGATTTTGCCTAGGAAAAGCTCTTCGGCGAAAGCTCGTAGAGGCGGGCTGGTGCGCAGTAGCCGCCGGTTCGCGGTAGAGATCACCAGACCCCGGCAGGCACGAGCCGCAGCCGCGGTGCGCAGGAAGAGCCCACAGCAGCTCATGCCGCCCGCGGTTCCCGGCCTCAGGCTCCACCTCTTACTTGGCGCCGCAGGGACACACACATAGTCCGCAACGTCTGATGACGTTACTGGCCCGCGACGATGTGCAGTACTCACTGCGCTTGCGCGGTCTCCCCCAGCAGGGGATGGAGAGGCCAGAAGGGCGTGACGGCTGCCACCTTCCGCGGCCAAGGCCGTAGTCACGTGCACCTGGCTGGTCAGCGCCGCCTGATGACGTCACAAGCCTATGCTTCCCGCCGGTCCCACTGCGCTTGCGCGGCCAGAGTTGCTGGGCGGAGAAAATTGGAGGGCCGGGGCAGCGGGCATGTTGGCGGGTATGAGCTCCGGCCGTCGTGACGGCGGTGAGGGTACCTGTTTTTCACATACCAGCAGTTGTTTCCATAAATGCTAGCCATAGGAAATCTCCCTGTGTACAGAAACCTAAAGGCCGGCCCAAGCTGCTTCCACTTGCCTCTTTTGTCACTTGCGGCCGCGAGGCCGTGATAAAACTTGAGAAAAGCAAAAGAATGGGGGAAATGCGTGGTGTTGAGGTCTCTGCAGGGGCACGGTAAGGTTAAGGTTCCATTTTTAGCTGGATGGTGGATTCCTGAGATACTGTTTTGTACCTAGTTGACATGTTACATATATTTTTTGGAAGAGGAAAAGAAAATGGGTGTTCAGTCACAGAGCAGTCTGGATAAAACTGAGTCACGGCCGGGCGCGGTGGCTCACGCCTGTAATCCCAGCACTTTGGGAGGCCGAGGCGGGCGGATCACAAGGTCAGGAGATCGAGACCACGGTGAAACCCCGTCTCTACTAAAATACAAAAAATTAGCCGGGCGCGGTGGCGGGCGCCTGTAGTCCCAGCTACTCGGGAGACTGAGGCAGGAGAATGGCGTGAACCCGGGAGGCGGAGCTTGCAGTGAGCCGAGATCGCGCCACTGCACTCCAGCCTGGGCGACAGAGCGAGACTCCGTCTCAAAAAAAAGAAAAAAACTGAGTCACCTCTGTCTTGGGAAACACTAAAAAGGCAGGTGGAGGAAGAGAAACTACAGAGGGAGCTGAGAAGAGATGGGAACTATTGGATGGGATGGGACAGGACAGGCTGTAGCCTCCCAAGGCGTTCACTTGCCCGCTGACTAGACAGCTGATTTATCAAGACAGGGGAATGGCAATAGAGAGAGAGTAATTCACGCAGAGCCAGCTGTGCTGGAGAGGGAGTTTTATTAGCCAAATCAGTCTCCCCAAAAACACAGATCGGAATTTTTAAGGATAATTTGGCGAGTAGGAACTCGGGAAGTGGAGGGTGCTGATTGGTCGGGTTGGCGATGGACTGATAGGGGGCCGAAGTGAGTTTTTCTTGCTGTCTTCTATTCCTGGGTGGGATTGCAGAACTGGTTGAGCCAGATTACCAGTCTAGGTGGTGTTAGGTTTTGCAACAGTGATGTTATTCCCAAGAACAATTTGGGGGACGTTCAGACTCTTGCAACCAAAGGCTGCTTGGCCTCTAAACTGTAATTTCTCATCTTATAGGTGATTTGTTACTCCTCCAAAGGCCGACTGGTCCCAGGCAAGAAGAGGTTTTTTTGTTTGTTTGTTTTCTGGGAAAGGGCTATTTTGTTTTGAAGTTAAACTGTAAACTCATTCCTTCCCAGGGTTGGTGCAGCCTACACCCAGGAATGAACAAGGACAGCCTGGAGGTTAGAAGCAAGATGGAGTAGGTTAGGTCAGATCGCTTTCACTGTCTCAAGTTGTAATTTTGCAGTGGCGGTTTCAAGGCCAGGCCGTAGGAGCCCAAGTAGGAGGCAGGGCATGCCGGGCACCTCACAGCCCAGCGGTGCACATGGGCCCTATACAGATCTTCAGCCTGCTCCTCCAGGAAGAATGCTGCTCTGCTTTTCACCCAGACCGGTCATCTGGCTCAAGCAGTTTTGCAATCCCACCTAGGAACAGAAGACACCAAGAAAAACTCACTTCGACCCCCTATCATTTCATCTCCAACCTGACCAGTCAGCACTCCCCAATTCCCAAGCTCCTACTCGCCAAATTATCCTTAAACACTCCGATCCCTGTTTTGGGGGAGACTTACTTGTTCCCTGACTGTAGCATTGACCACAGTGTTGGGAAATGCCTCCAGCTTCCACTGTGTGAACTCCTTGAGAACAAAATGAAATCCTTTTATCCCTTTCATCTCAGTGAGCTAAGCTCAGCACCAAAAAAGATTAAATTGCTAACACAACATCAAGAAAAAAGAGCTCAAAACTCTACAAGGCGTAGAGTCTAAACTGCAAAATATGTGCAGGCATCTTTTCTGATTATTTTACCTTGTCTAAGGTCTCTCAGCTGGTTTCTTCATCCGTGGTTGATACTTGCTTGGCATTCAGCTTCACAAGAAGGTATTTGGAAACAACTGCCTTTGTAAATTATCCCCATAGGTAAAACAAAGAAAAATATACATATATTGCAAAACTTTCAATTTTGAGCTGCTGTACATTTTGCCGAACAAAGGTAGTCAAATCAGTCAAGTAGTCTGTTAATGTGTCAAATCTTCTTTAGTGTACACAGGTCTCCCTAAATCAACCAAATGAGAAATCCAGTGGCACATATTTTACAAAATAAAAATTAGAAAACTGTTAAGGCATAATTTTTAATTGCTCCGATAGAGTATAGCAGAAGAGTTTTGCTGTTTTACTTCTATACCAGTTTCTAAAATCAGTTTCCTCATCTGTAAATATGAGTATGATACCCTTTATCTCACAGGACATTTAAGAGGTTTAAGTAAAATAATCCACATGAAAGCACTTAGCACAGCAAATGATAAAAATGAAAATAGTTACACTTTGATCCTTCCATCTTACATTTAAGTATTAACCTCTGAGAAATATGATGTGGTTTTAAACAGTTTCCCCTGTTCAGTATACTAAAAGAAAAGCTTCAGCTGAATTAAATTTAAAGGAGCTTAATTGGCTGGGTCGGGTGTGGTGGCTCATACCTGTAATCCCAGCACTTTGGGAGGATGAGGTGGGCAGATCATTTGAGGTCAGGCGTTTGAGACCAGCCTGGCCAACATTGTGAAACCCTGTCTCTACCAAAAATACAAAAATTACCGGGCATGGTGGTGAGTGCCTCTAATCCCAGCCACTCGGGAGGCTGAGGCATGAGAATCACTTGAACCCGGGAGGTGGAGGTTGCAGTGAGCCGAGATTGCACCACTGCCCTCCATCCTGGGTGACAGAGCAAGACTCTGTCTCAAAAAAAAAAAAAAAAAAAAGTTTAATTGAGTAATCAATGATTCAAATCAGGCAGCATTCTGAGCCAGAGCAAGCTCAGAGACTCCAGCGCAGCCATGTAGTGGAAGATTTATGGACAGCAAAGGAAAGTGAGGTACAGAAAATGGAAGCAAGGTACAGAAACATCTGGATTGGTTACAGCTCTGCCATGCCTTATTTGAACATGGTTCGAACAGTTGGCTACATTTGATTGGCAAAAACTCTGTGATTGGCACAAGTGTAGGCTACGGTCTGTTTATGCCTCCACTTGTCATAGTTCACAATGTGCAGAAAACCTATAAACCCAACTTAAAATATATAAGGAAGCAGCTTTAGGCTAAATTTGATTTAACAAGTGTTTAAAATATCCTCACAGTAGTTCTGAATGTCTCCTCACATCAGTACAACTGATTCACAACATAGGAGAAAATGAACATTCTTTAGCCATAATATTAGCATTAGCATAGCAGAATGCTTGACTCTGGGTATGAGGAACATTGAGTAGAAACTATTGCTTGATCCCTTACTATTAAAGCTGAGGCTGAGATTGGACTGATTATTTTATAAGCCAAAGACCACCAGAGATTGCCAGCAAACCACCAAGAAGTAGGAGAAAGGCTGTCCTGCAGATGCTGCTGCAAAGACCTGCCCCTTCCGCCTTGCACTTCCATCCCCCAGGGCCTAGAGGCCCCTGCCTGCAGCTGGGGGAAGAGGAGACTGTGAAGAACGATCCCGTCTTTTAAAAACTGACAGAAATCACGGATTCCTTCCACTCACATTCCCTTGGGAAGAACTTAATTTCGGGGCAGGGGCTAGGAAAGGGAACGCCTGGGCAGAAACATGGTTTTGACAAGTGTTCTTGTCAGGACAATTTGGGAAAGCCCAGATGAGTGGAGTGACCCTCAACTCCAGTGTTTTGACACCGAAATGTGCAAGGCTTCCTCTCTGATTCTTAAACAGCTCAGGCCATGCCGCTCCCATGTCACACTCTAGTGGCCTGTGGGCTTCCTTGCCAACTGAGCCCTAGCACTACCCCCTGCCTTTGAGGTTCCACAGAAATCTAGCTGCAGGGTGACTTCCACAGGTTGCACAACCCAGCCAATAGTAACAGCTAGGTTATTAAACACACCATCACCTTAGAGGTGAAAGACTTGGCCTTAGGTTCAATTCTTTCAGCTTTAAAATGGAGCAAGTTATGTGTCTCACTCGAAAATGTTGTAGAACCCGGTGAGTTATGTAGTGCGTGGAGATTGGAAGGTACTGTGCAGCAGAGGAGATGTACAGTGCAGGCTCAAGATCGTGTGACCTTGAGCGAGTCACTTTTCCTCCTTGTTCCTCAGTGTGCTCATCTACAAAATAAGAGTAAACACAGTAGCATTTCCCCCTTCCTAGGGGTGCCTTGTTTTCAGTTTGGCTGAATGTTGGCTGATCCTCTATCACGGAAGTTATTCCCTGGCTTCTCTTTGGAACATTCTTCTGAGGTTGCCAGGCAGGCTGATGCCTTTATAGCAAGCATCTTTACAGATGCAGAAGCTAAGACTCAGACTAAAAGCAACTTGCCCTGCTAGGAAATGCAGAGCTATGTCTTTAACATATGGGAAACCCTTTTACCCAGGACCTGGGGCAGTGTGGTGCTCTATCCTGGGACCCCCTGCCTCCCAGCAGCATGGTGAAGAAAGAACACAAATCCGGCCGGGCGCGGTGGCTCAAGCCTGTAATCCCAGCACTTTGGGAGGCCGTGACGGGCGGATCACGAGGTCAGGAGATCGAGACCATCCTGGCTAACACTGTGAAACCTCGTCTCTACTAAAAAATACAAAAAACTAGCCGGGCGAGGTGGCAGGCGCCTGTAGTCCCAGCTACGGGAGGCTGAGGCAGGAGAATGGCGTAAACCCGGGAGGTGGAGCTTGCAGTGAGCTGAGATCCGGCCACTGCACTCCAGCCCCGGCGACGGAGCGAGACTCCGTCTCAAAGAAAACACAAATCCTTCAGATCTGTTTCCATCTTTAAACCTCTGGCACCACCTGTCTTGCCCTGCCCTTACTCTCAGCTGTCAGCTTTACTTTCCATTTCACTGGGAAAATCCATGCAGTCAGATGGGAACTTCACAGGCACAGTTACCCCCTCCCCCTGCATATATGCCCATGTTACCTACATTCTGTTACTGTGAACTGTCTGCTTCTGGCAAAATCAACCTCTCATTAGACCCCAGGCCTTCTCACTTACTCAAGGGTAATTTCCTTTATCTGCATCATTAACTGTTCTCTCTATTGGATCTTGAGCCATTACCATTCAGGTGTTTGTCCCTAATGGCCATGGAAGTCAGTAGTGACCTCTCTGTTGTCAAATCGTATGATCTGTCCTCAGACCTCATCCTACTTGGCCCATCATTGGCATCTGACACTGTTCATCCTTCCACCCTGTTGACACACTTTCTTCTCTGGTTTCTGAATCACTGTTCTCACTATTCTCTGAATGTTCTAAATACTTCACTGGCAGATACTTCTCTGTGTCCATTGCTGGTTCCTTCTTGGCTCCTCAACTGCTAAACATTGGCCATGGTTTTTCACTAGCACAGTTGGAGTTGTCTGTGGCTCAGGCTGTGGACATTTCTTTTCCTCTGCAACCACCCCCTGGATGACCTAATTTAGTGTCCTGACTTTAACTACCATCAATATCCTGATGACTCACATTTCTCCTGCAGCACAGATTTTCCCCTCAATTCTAGCTTGTTTTTGTATCTGCCTTTGTACTCAAAAGCTCCACATAGAGATCTAATAGGCATCTAAAAGTGGCATATGCAAATCTGAGTTCCCGATCCCACCCAATCCTGTTTTCCCACCATTGTTCTTTATCATAGTTCATGGTGACTCTTATTCCACTTGTTCAGACCAAACATATGTGGTCACTTGTGTACCCTCTTATTCTCCTAGTCCACATCCAATTGAGCAGCAAATCCAGTGCTATCTACCTTCAGGTTATATTGAGAATGACCACTTTTAGGCCCCTCCTCTGATAGTACACAGGGTCAAGCCAGCATCATCTCTCAGCATTACTAGGACTTGGGTTAATTAGCTAGGTAAGATGAAACATGAAGGATTACAAATAAAGGCAGAATACAGACTTAAAACCAGGAAGCCAGACTAAACACTCAAACACGGAGTCCATCGTGGCCCCAGGGCCTTTGTGCTTGACGTTCTCTCCATCTGGAACACCCTGCCCATTGCATTAATTGTTCGCTAAATGCCTTCAGGCATTCTCAGAAACATCCTGACTTTGTCTTCCTTCATGGTACATGTCACCACCTGCCTGGGTATTGTTTCCTTATTTTTTTCTCTTTCTTTCTCACTAGGCTGTCAGCCCATCAGAATAGAGATTTCTGCCTGCTTCTCCCCTTGGTGTGCTTTGGTTTCTGGAACAGGCTCAGCATGCAGTGGAGCCTCAGTGAATGTGCACTGAAGGAGTAGATACTGGGGAGCACAAACACGTATCAGGTGGTGAGAAGAATTGCTCCTTTACTATTTATTGACCCCTATTATGTGCTCAGCCATGATGTAGGTTGTAGACAAAAGCAGGAATTTAGAAAAAAACAAAACCAGCTGCTCCTTGTTGGTGATACTGTGCAGGAGAGAAAAACTGAGTATTACTCAGTGTGGTGGCAGAGGGAAGTGCTGTGGAGAGGGAAGTGCCGCAGAGAGCGAAGCAGGGCTCAGGGAAACCAGGAGAGCAGAGATGGGCCTGGAGTGGCCTGAGAGAAGGGCAGTGGTGGGAGAGGAGACCTGGGATGTCAGGGCGCCCAGGTCCTGTAGGCCTTGGGGCTGCTCTGAGGACTTTTACTCTGGGTGAGGTGGGAGGCCCAGAAGATGCTGAGCCGAGGGGGACAGGCCCTGAATGTCAAGAAGGGAATGAAGTGGGAGCAGCTAGGGACATGTGCACAGGGGAGGCTCTCACTGTAGATGGCACAGGCAGAAAAGGCTTCTCTGAGGAGGTGACACTGTACTGAGCCCTGGCCTTGGCCATGTTTCTAGCTTCTGTGAACTTGGAGCTTTAACACCTGCCCTTTGTGTGTACACGGGACTTCGTGTTCTGAACAACCTCATGATATGCCAGGTCACCTTGCCTTGGCCCTTTGCCTCCCATGTCACCTTCTCCCCCAGAGCAGTCTTCCTCCCAAGGGTGTACTTTTTTCTTTTTCTTTTTCAAGAGAGAGACAAGGTCTCCCCTCATTCAGGCTGGAGTGCAGTGCCGTGATCAGAGCTTACTGCAGCCTCGAAACCTGGGCTTAAGTGATCTTCCTGCCTCAGCCTCCCAAGTAGCTGGGACTACAGGTATGTACTACCCTGCCTGGCTAATTTTTTTCATTTTCAAGTTTTTGTTGAGGTGGGGTCTCACTATGTTGCCCAGGCTGGTCTTGAGCTCCTGGCCTCCCAAAGTGATGGGATCATAGTTGTGTGCCACTGTACCCAACCTACTTTTCAAATACAAACCAATCCAGTGCCTGCACCTCAGACACTTCCCCTGTGGGCTGTCATACTGGGACCACTATCCTACTGCCCTGATCACCTCAGTGACAGGAACCAGACCCCTATGGACTGGAATGATTGGAACTGCCCTCTCCTAAATCTGCTTGTTGCCCCTCACTCTTTTCTCCCTGTAGGCAGCACAGGAAAGGTGCTTGCTCAGAGTACCCCTCCCTCTGCCTCCTGACCAACCCTGCTGCTTCCCGTGTGGCCCTGCCTAACTGTGCTGTGCCTTCCTTCTGGGAACTGTGACTATCTTCAGTTTTACTCATCTGATCTGGAGGCCTTATTATACCTCAAACTTTATTAATACACAAGAATTAGAGTGCCCTGGAATGACAAGACACTTTGGACACAAGATAAACAAATGAGAACATACGAACTATGCACCATTTTCCAATATTCTGAAGAAGTGTAATAGTTTAATACATGAGTTTTTTTCAGGTGATGGGAAACATTGTGGATGTTGGTGGGATCTGCTGAAGGCAGGGACTTCACTGTGATGACAGAGCTCTCTGCCTCAGGTTTCCTGCAGCCCAGGATTTTTGTATGAGGCCATGGTGTTGGGAATTTTTTGTTCCAAAGATTCCTGGATGTGATCTGTGTGAATTCCATGGACATCATGAGCTCTTTCCTTCTGTGATCCTGGTGGTCATTTATTATTTTTTAACCTTCCCAAAAAGATGCAGTGTGAACCTGGTGATCAAAGAGCAGCTTCTGGTAGGGCCTTGGGGTCTCCTGCTGGCCCATGTTGATTTACAGATGCCATATAACGTAGTGTAGGGTGGTCTTTCCCTGGGTTTGCAGGCAGCAGTGTGTTGATGAGTCCTTCTCTCTTTGTGTTTTTAAATTTTTTTGGAGTCTCGCTCTGTCTCCCAGGCTGGAGTGCAGTGGTGTGATCTCGGCTCACTACAGGCTCTGCCTTCCGGGTTCACGCCATTCTCCTGCCTCAGCCTCCTGAGTAGCTGGGACTATAGGTGTCCGATACCACGCCCAGCTAATTTTGTTTTTGTATTTTTAGTAGAGACGGGGTTTCACCGTGTTAGTTAGGATGATCTCGGCTCGTCTCAATCTCCTGACCTCATGATCCGCCCGCCTCGGCCTCCCAAAGTGCTGGGATTACAGGCGTGAGACACTGAGCCAGGCCCCTTCTCCTTCTGAAGAAAGGAACAACTGTATCTTATGTTTGCCACACAGTATTTGTTTCCTCAGCTCCACAAAGGTCTGACAAATGGTAAGGCTCTGGTTATGGTGGTGTAAAAAATGACTCCAGATTCCACCTCTATCCATTCACCATAGGGCAGTACAACGAGGAGTTACACAAAAGGTGTCCAGCTTGTAGCCTATCATAAATCTGGTGCCAAAGACAAAGATATTTTATGTTGTAGTTGGCGTCTTGTAAATACAAGTACATTCTGGGGCATGAGGTTCCTGTAGAAATGTTTATTTTGGTGGTGGTACTGTAGGGCAGATAGTATTTGCTGGAACTTGCCTCAGGCCTCTTCCTCCTGCTTTGGGTGGGGCTCTAGGATGTAGTAAAGTAGCTGTCCCAGCTGGCATGCTACATGACTTGGTGTAGAGTGCACATGATGGCAGTCACTGGAAGGAGCTGCTTGAGATTGGGTGATTTGGGGTCCTCATTATATCAACTTCACAGCTATCAACTCCAGAGGCTGGAGGAGCTCTGCTGAGCTCTCTAGGTGACCTTCACAGCCACCTGGATCTCAGTGAGAATGTTCTGGGGTAACTGTACCTTGGCTGCACCTGGGTGCTCAATAATGTCGCCCTGGACTCTCCCAACCTCAGACTCCGTGTCCTTCCCTCAGCGTGGATGTCGTGCTCAGGTGGGCTTTCCCTTCAAGGTGACAGGATGGCACCCACAGTCCCAGCCACCCAACAGAAATAGACCTTCTCTCCCCTGCTACCTACCCTTGCCCTGACCCTCGCCACCTGATTGGTCACATGCCCAGACGTTAGCTAATCACTGTGGCTGGGTAGGTTGGGCTCTTCTGATTGGCCAGGTTGAAGTCACGTGGCCACTGTCACCAGGGGTACTTGGAGCTGCTCCCCTGTTTGGGTGGGAGATGGTATACCCACTGGCTTCTGTGTAACAGAATCCATGGTGGCATTTTTCCTTCTCCCATCACCTCCTCCCCAGGCTCCATTTCACCTGTGCCAGAAAGGAACAAGGTCTGTCTGAAGATAGGATTTGGGATTCCCCTCAGCTTCAAGATTTGCTCCTTGTCTCGGTGCCATCAGCTACTCACTCATCCAACATGCACTGAGCACCCTCAATATGCCAGGCTGTCACTAGGTGTGATACAAGGATGATACAGGGATGAGCAGGGCTAATGGGATTCCTGTCCTCCAGGAGCTGACACTCTAGTGGGAATGCACAGACAAATCAAAGACCAATCCAGATCAGATGAGTCCAAATGACTAAAGAGATAGGATGGGATGGAGGGTGTCATGGAGGTGTCCCCAGCAAATCCCAATTCACTCACCATGCACTCAGCCTCATGCAGTATAGATCATAGGAAAGGGAGTACACATCATAGAAAGTCGCCTTCATGTTCAGGCAGCTGATGAAGTCCTATGGGCTCAGCTTGTTCAGGTCAAAGGTTATGTGGGCCACATCCATCTTCTTGGCAAGCTTATGGGAGAGAGACAGTGGGTGCCTCATCCCCTGCATCGAGACAAGCAGATGGTTAGCACCCCTTGAAGACTTCTCCCAGGGTCCCAGTTTCCTCCCCCGACAGGTGGGACCTCACCTGTTCTGATGGGGGCTCCCATTTCTGCCCCTTCTGGAGGACCAGGAACACTATCGCCTGCCAGAGCTTGGAAGGAAGGACTCTTCTCTCTCTACAGTTGTGCCATCTTCCTCCAGCACCAGGAAGAAGGGCTTGTCTGCCAGTATCAAGAGTGTCCTGGACCTGGGGAATAAGGTGGGTGATGCTTCCGCCATCTCTAAAAAGTCACAGAGCCAGTCTGGGAAAGCTCCACGCCATAGCTTCTCAGATGCCAGGGAAGGAACAAGCGGGCTGGGGTCTATGGGGTAGAACTGGAGCCCAGGCCCTCTGCTGTGGAATCACTATGTAAAGACTTTATCATGGTACCTCTTGGTGCCTGGCTTCAGGGTTCATAGTCTAGAATAATGTCCAATAAAATATAATGTAAGCCACATATGTAATTTTTAATTGAGATATCATTTACATATTATAAAAGTCACCCTCTTAAAGTGTACAATTCAGATCCAAGTACTGGGCAAAATGGTGAGACTCCATTTCTACAAAAAAAAATACATAAATTAGCCAGGTGTGGTGGTGTGTACCTGTAGTCCCAGCTACTCAGGAGACTGAGGTGGGAGGAACACCTGAGCTCAGGAGATCAAGGATGTGGTTAGCTGTGATCATGCCACTGCACTGCAGCCTGAGTGACAGAGTGAGACCCCATCTCAAAAAAAGCATATACTTCAGAGGTTTTTGTATATTAACGAAGTTGTGGAACCATCACCACTATCTAATTTCAGAACATTTACATCACCCCAAAAAGAAACGCAGTTCCAGCTGGGCGTGGTGGCTCACACCTGTAATCCCAGCACTTTGGGAGGTCAAGGCGGGCGGATCACCTGAGGTTTTGAGTTCAAGACCAGCCTGACCAACATGGTGAAACCCCATCTGTACTAAAAATACAAAATTAGCTGGGTGTGGTGGCACATGTCTGTAATCCCAGTTACTCGGGAGGCTGAGGCAGGAGAATCGCTTGAACCTGGGAGGCGGGGATTGTGGTGAACCGAGATTGTGCCATTGCACTCCAGCCTGGGAAACGAGCGAAACTCCGTCTCAAAAAAAAAAGAAAAAACCAGTTCCCATTGGCAGTGACTCCCCATTCCTCCAATTCCCCCTCCCATGGCAACAGTTATTTTCTGTTTCTATGGATTTGCCTATTCCAGACATTTCATTGAAATGAAATAACACAATATGGGGTCTTTTTAGACTGACTTCTTACCATGTTTTCAAAGTCATTTGTGTTGCAGCATGATTTATCTTTTTTTTTTTTTTTTTTTTTTTTTTTTTTTTTTTTTTTTTAAGATACAAGGTCTCAGTCTGTCACCCAGGTTGGAGTGCAGTGACACACTCATAGCTCATTGCGATCTCAAACTCTTGGGCACAAGCGATCTTCCTGTCCCAGCCTCCTAAGTAGC
This sequence comes from Rhinopithecus bieti, assembly GCF_001698545.2. NCBI lineage: Eukaryota > Metazoa > Chordata > Mammalia > Primates > Cercopithecidae > Rhinopithecus > Rhinopithecus bieti. The sequence continues at coordinate 4,724,446 of NW_016808004.1, forward strand.
TGGAACTACAGGTGCTTGCTGTTACACCTGCCTAATTTTTATGTTTTTGTAGAGGGTGTCTGGCTGTGTTGCATAGGCTTGTCTCAAAATCCTGGTCTCACCGGGCGCGGTGGCTCACGCCTGTAATCCCAGCACTTTGGGAGGCTGAGACGGGCGGATCACGAGGTCAGGAGATAGAAACCATCCTGGCTAACACGGTGAAACCCCGTCTCTGCTAAAAAAAAAAAAAATTAGCCGGGCGTCGTGGTGGGCGCCTGTAGTCCCAGCTCCTCAGGAGGCTGAGGCAGGAGAATGGCGTGAACCCAGGAGACAGAGCTTGCAGTGAGCCGAGATTATGCCACTGCACTCCAGCCAGGGCAACAGAGCGAGACTCCACCTCAAAAAAAAAAATCCTGGTCTCAAGGGATCCTCCCACCTTGGCCTCCCAACGTGCACAGAATACAGGCATGTGCTACTATGCCCAAACATGATTTATTCATTTTTGACTAAATATTCCACTATATAGATATAGCACATTTTAAAATCCATTTATCAACTGATAAACATTTAGCTTATTTCTTATTGGCTACTATAAATAATGCTGCTGTGAGTTTTGGTGTACAGGTTTTTTATGAACATATGTTTTCCATTCTCTTTGGCATATACCTAGGAGAAGAATTGCTGACTTATACATTAACTCTATGTTTGACCTTTTTTTTTTTTTTTTTGAGACAGAGTCTCGCTCTGGCACCCAGGCTGGAGTGCATGATCCCGGCTCACTGCAAGCTCTGCCTCCCAGGTTCACGCCATTCTCCTGCATCAGCCTCCCAAGTAGCTGGGTCTACAGGCACCTGCCACCACGCCGGGCTAATTTTTTGTATTTTTTAGCAGAGACGGTGTTTCACCGTGTTAACCAGGATGGTCTCCATCTCCTGACCTAGTGATCTGCCTGCCTCAGCCTCCCAAAGTGCTGGGATTACAGGCATGAGCCACCGTGCCCAGCCAGACTTTTTTGTATTATTTTTTGCTTTCTTTTTGAGACAGGGTCTTGACTGTTGCCCAAGCTGGAATGCAGTGGCACAGTCACTGCTCACTGTAGCCTTGACTCTGGAGCTCCAGTGATGCCCCCACCTCTCTGTGCAGCTGTGTGACCTCAGGCAAGTTACTTAACCTCTCTGTGCAGCTGTGTGAACTCAGGCAAGTTACTTAACCTCTGTGTGCAGCTTCAGTCGAGTTACTTAAATTCTCTGTGCAGCTATGTGGCTTCAGGCAAGTTACTCAATCCCTCTGTGCAGCTGTGTGGCCTAAGGGAAGCTACTTAAACCTCTCTGTGCAGCTGTGTGACTTCAGGCAAGTTACTTAATCTCTCTGTGCAGCTTTGTGGCCTCAGGCAAGTGACTTAACCTCTCTGTGCAGCTGCTTTGCCTCCGGCAAGCCATTTAACCTCTCTGCACAGCTTTTTTGCCTCTGGCAAGTGACTTAACCTCTCTGTGCAGCTGTGTGGCCTCAAGGAAGTTACTTAAGTTCTCTGTGCAGCTGTGTAGCCTAAAACAAGCTACTTAACCTCTCTGTGCAACTGTGTGATCTCAGCAGTTACTTAATCTCTCTGTGCAGCCGTGTGGCCTCAGGTAAGTTATTTAACCTCTCTGTGCGGTGTGTGGCCTCAGACAAGTTACTTAACCACTCTGTGAAGCTGTGTGACATCAGGCAAGTTAGGTAGTTTCTCTGTGCAGCTGCATGGCCTCAGGCAGGTTAAACCTCTCTGTGTAGCTGTGTGACCCCAGGCAAATTACTTAACTTCTTGTGCAGCTGTTTTGCCTCTGGCAAGTTACTTAACCTCTCAGTGTAGCTGTGTGGCCTCAGGCAAATTGCTTCACCCCTCTTTCCAACTCTGAGACTTCAGAGAAGAGTTTTTGTTTTTTGAGGACAGCCTCAGGCCAAAGGTGCTGTGGCCCTCACACTCATAGCAGGCCCATGTTTTGGCAGAGTTGAGCTATAACCTTTGGCTACCTGTAGAGTGGATTAGTGGTTTAAGGTCACCAGAAGGTGGGAGATTTGTTAGAGATGCTGCTTCTGTGGATTTCTAGAGGGAGGCAGAGATTGTTACCTAGGTCGGCTCCCGATTAGGGCATCGAGTGGATTAGGGCAGTGTGTTCTAGTATGTGTCCTAGAGAATGCTGGGTCCTCAGGATACTGATAGATGTCGTAAGAAAAATGAGCCTGTAGCCAGTTAGTTGTGGGATATCCAGGTTACACAAAGTTAAACAGATTTATGTGTGTGTGTATGCGTGTACAAGCATGTTCTTTGCTCAACATAAGAAAAGTTCTAAGGGGGCTGCTACATGAAACTTTGAAAGTGAAAATGAGCCAGGCACAGTGGCTCATACCTGTAACCCCAGCATTTTGGGAGGCTGAGTCGGGTGGATCACTTGAGGTCAGGAGTTTGAGACCAGCCTGGCCAACATGGCGAAACCCCGTCTCTACTAAAAATACAAAAATTAGCTGGACGTGGTGGCAGGCGCCTGTAATCCCAGCTACTCGGGAGGCCGAGACAGGAGAATCTCTTGAACCCAGAAGGTGGAGGTTGCAGTGAGCTGAGATCGCACCACTGTCCTCCAGCCTGGACGACAGAATGAGACTCCATCTCAAAACAAAACAAAACAAAAAACTGAAAATGTAGCTGCATTAGCCTGAGAGCCAAGCCATGCAGCAGGTGGCTTATGGATGAGGCTTGTCGGGTCTTTGCTGGGGATGGAAGTCATGGGGCGTGAGAGCGGTGGGTGAAGTCAAGAGCAATGCCAAGGGGAGGAACGGCCGCTTCTTTCTCAGGCAGCTCTCACTTCCCATGGGAGGATGGACTTTGGGGTCAGGTGAACCTGAGGTCATGTTCTTACTTAGCTACTCACTGGCTTTGTCCCCCTGGTAGGTCAGTTTACCTCTCCGAGGCTATAGTTTGACATGAGGGTAATACTGCATTTCACAGGGCTGTCAAAAACAGATATCAAGGTTGGGAGTTAAATCCAGTTTCAAAAAAAACCCCAAACAAGGGTATTAAAGCAGGCATACTGTGTGGGTACCTGTTGTCCCAGCTACTCAGGAGGCTGAGGTAGGAGGATTTCTTGAGCTCAGGAGTTTGAGGCTGCAGTGTGATATGATTAAGACTGAATAGCCACTGCGGTCAGCCTGGGCAACATAGCAAGACCTTATCTCTCTCTCAAAAAAATTTTAACCAGAGATAAAATCAGTAGATGATGGCTGTCATCCATCAGTTATTGGTAAATCGATACTACCACAGTCTTGCTCTATTGTTCTGTTAGGAGCACTGTCTCCTGCTGTTAGTCTTGACTCAGATCTCTGCTTAGGTGGCCTCTCCTAGAGCGCGGCGTTTGGTAGCAGATGTCATCATATAAATCCCCCGAGTGTCTGAACAGACGATCTGAGGAGCTCGCCTGTCTCGGCTTGTCATGTACTTCTGCAGCCTTCTGCTGCCATGCATACCTCGCGGTTCTGCCTTGCTGAGAGCTAAGCCAACCAACCCCCCCCCCCACCCCCAACCCCCACCACCTCTTTGCTCTTGATGAGTCCTATTTTCTCTGCACAGAACTTCTGAAGGGTGGTAGAGGAGGTGTGAGCGTGACAGAGCAGCATGGGATTTCGCAACGCCTGGCAGGTGGCGCCAATGGATCTTGTTGGCCATAGGTGACTGACCGACGTTTTCACTGAAAGTGCCAGATCCTGAAGATCTTCGATCTTCGTGGACAATCTCTTTGCTATCATCCTGCTGAAGCAGGCCACAGCCATGCGCTGCTTGGACATGAGTGCCTCCCGTAAGAAGCTGGCTGTGGTAGATGAAAACGACACTTGCCTGGTGTATGACATCGACACCAAGGAGCTGCTTTTCAGGTGATGTCCTCGAGGGGGTCCAGGGACATCGTCCTTTGATTAGAGACTCTCCTCTAGCTTCCCAGCCCCTGCAGGAGGCTCTCCTGCTCTGGCCCAGGCAGGTCTCTGGGAGGAGCAGTGAGGGGCAGGGGCCAAGCACAGGTGCAGAGTCCCAGAGGCCCTGGACCACAACCTGCTCCTCCCATGCAGGCACAAGCCGCAGGGCCTGGACTGGCCTCTTTAACTTTGGTTTCCTTGCCAATGAGATGAGCCAGCAGAGCTTTCTTAAGCGTTTACCATGAACAAGAAATGGAGCGATGACTCTGAGGGGAGCGTGTTGTCAGCGTTCAGTGAATGGGGCGATGGATGCACTTCCTTTGCGGAAGTCTGCGTCTTACCTGTGCAGGCCTGCCTGTGTCTACAGCACCGGAAGAAAACAGGATCAGTTTTGTCATCTGATAGGGGCATGGGGATGGGCAAGCCTTGCCTTCTACTTAATTCACAAGAATGCTAGAAGAGCCGGTAGAATGCGAAGTACTTGGATCTTTGGAGGCCTAGGCATTGTTTAGTGTAGTCATCCAGCCCTGTGGCCTGAGGAAGTGTCACCAGAGAAGACAGCCCAGCAGCTCTGTGCCCGGGGCCTGACTGGCTTTCTGCTGGGCTCGTGCAGTTCTTTGTCTCTTTCGGGCTTTGAAGGTGGGGAGGGCTGGTTTGGCAGAATCAAGTTCCCCTCAAAGCTGGAGCCCCTCCTAACTGGTTTCCTCAGCCTTACCAGGCTCCTCCTTGACCTCAGCAGCAGAATCAAGAAGGGGAGGGGCCTGGAGTAGGGAACAGCCTCAGTCAATTAGAAGGGGTTACCTGGCCACCTCTAGCCCAGCGGTGACTCCCTGTCAGCCTCAACTCACTCATGTCCCGAAGAGAGTAGAATGGTTTGGGGGCAAGAGAGGGCACAACCTTCAGGCTGACCTGGGCTTGGGTCCTGCCTGGATCCCTTACTGTGTGATCTTAAGTTAGTGAGCCTCTCTGAGCCTTGATTACTTTTCTCTAAAATGAAATTAGTAATTGCCCCTCACAGAATTGCTATGGGAATAGGGGATACCACAGTGCCTAGCTCAGTGCTGGAGACAAAATGGAGCCTGAAATATTACCTCCCTTCTCCCCAACCTCACCTCCCACCTATAGGGGGCGTAGCTGGCCCCAAATGTGAATCTGTGTCTGAGCCTAGAACCATACAAGTGTGCAAGGGTGTGTGCTCCACCGTCCCCACTGCTGGTTCTGTAGCAGGCTAGGGGAGGTGATTCTCAGCCCTGCCAGGAGACATCAGCATTCCCAGCTGTGACATTGCCTGCTGGCGTTTTCTCTTCTCCACTACTCCTCCCCCTACACATAAAATAGCTCTATATTTTTTTCTAATTATAGAAGCAATCCACAATCATTATAAAAGATTCAGACATTGTAAAACATTCTAGGCAGAAAATGTGAGCATCTGCTGGCCCCCAAGGCTCCAGGGCTGAGTAGGGAACTGAGGTGCAGTGGGTGCCTCCCAGGGTGACTCTGTTTTCACAATGTGTGGACTGTAAATACAAAGACAAGATATTCTTTTCAAATCTTAAAAATAACTCACCGTTCTTTCTCTTATTATCAAACAGAATAGATAGATGTTCATGACAGAACAAATTCAGGCAAACAAAAAAGATTTTCTAATTATGCAATTTCACCCACCCAGAAATGCTGTTAATCTTTTGGAACATCATATTCTTTTTTTTTTTTTTTTTTTTTTTTTTTTTGAGACGGAGTTTTGCTTTTGTTCTGTTGCCCAGGGTGAAGTACAGTGGCACAATCTCAGCTCACTGCAACCTCTGCCTCCTAGGTTCAAGCAATTCTCCTGCCTCAGCCTTTTTTGGAACATATTCTTGTAAACATTCTTCTGTGTATAGAGATGTGTATGTCTTCTGTAATAGAAGTGGAATCCCACTTTGCCGATTCTTTTTTTTTCTTTTTTTTTTTTTTTTGAGACGGAATTTCACTCTTGTTGCCCAGGCTGGAGGTGCAATGCCATGATCTTGGCTCACTGCAACCTCCACCTCCTAGGTTCAAGCCATTCTCCTGCCTCAGCCTCCCAAGTAGCTGGGATTACAGGCACGTGCTACCACGCCTGGCTAATTTTTGTATTTTTACTAGAAATATTCCTTTTCAATCAGCAACACGCGAGTCACCACCGCTCGCCACGCCGCCTCGTCTCGAACCCACACACCACCTCGACTACAGTCCCCCCCCCCAACTCCCCCCCCCCCCCCCATGCTGGAGAAAATGAAATCACCTACCTTTGGCCTCCCAAAGTGCTAGGATTACAGATGTGAATGCACTGCACCCGGTCTGATTCTCACTTCCTATACAGGGACTAATATTTCAGGAGAATATATATTTTAAATATTATTATAACTTTAAGTTCAGGTACATGTGCACAATGTGGCAGGTTTGTTACATATGTATACATGTGCCATGTTGGTGTGCTGTACTATTAACTCATCATTTACATTAGGTATATCTCCTAATGCTATCATCGCCCCCCACGACAGGCCCTGGTATGTATGTTCCCATCCGTGTCCAAGGTGTTCTCATTGTTCAATTCCCACCTATGAGTGAGAACATGCAGTGTTTTGGTTTTCTGTCCTTGTGAATAGTTTTGCTCACAGAAGATGGTTTCCAGCTTCATCCATGTCCCTACAAAGGACATGAACGCATACTTTTTTATGGCTGCATAGTGCAGTGTATATGTGCCACATTTTCTTAATCCGGTCTATCCTGATGGACATTTTGATTGGTTCCAAGTCTCTGCCACTGCAAACAGTGCCACAATAAACATACATGTGCATGTGTCTTTATAGCAACACAATTTATAATCCTTTGGGTATATACCCAGTAATGGGATGGCTGGGTCAAATTGCACTTCTAGTTCCAGTCCAGATCCTTGAGGAATCGTCAGGAGAATATTTTTCAAAAGTAACACCTGCTTACTCAAAAATTCCAACAACACACAGGTGCATGGAGGGGCTTGCCTCTGTTCATTTCTTTTTGGTCCCCTTTCCTCCTTTTACCTCCATCCCACTGTAAGCAATTTAGTGGGATTAAGTCTTTAAGAGGGTATTGGACTGAAATGTGCAAGCGCTGCCCACGCCCAGGGTGGTTCTCACAGGATCCCCATCGTCCCTGTCCCCCAGGAACCAAACGCCAACAGTGTGGCCTGGAACACCCAGTGTGAGGACATGCTCTGCTTCTCGGGAGGAGGCTACCTCAACATCAAAGCCAGCACCTTCCCTGTGCACCGGCAGAAATTCCAGGGCTTTGTGGTTGGCTACAATGGTTCCAAGATCTTCTGCCTCCACGTCTTCATTTCTGCTGTGGAGGTGCTACAGGTAACTGGGAGTGCCCGTCCACTCTCAGCGCTGGCAAGGCTGACAAGACCAGGGAAGCCAGGCCCCTTGCTGGTGCTTTGGGGAGAGTAGCAAGGAGAGAAGAATGGCAACTGTGATGTCGTGGGAGGCAGTCTGGGCTTGGAACCTGCGGTCCTATATCCACTCCTTGCAACCTGTGTTTCTGGGGGCAAATAGCTCAACCTCCCTGTGCCTCAATTTCTTCCTGGTCCCCCTTCTGGTAGGGATGGGAGGGGTATACAGTGTTGTCAGTAGAGTGTATTTTACGGAGAGCCCAACGTGGGCCGAGTGGAGTGAGCAGCAAAGCCGAGAGTCCAGCAGGGTGTGTGTGTGAGCACGTGTGATGGTGGTGATGTGCGTGCGAGAGAGAGGGGAAGAGAGAGAATGAGTGGGTGGGGGTGAGGCCTGAGGTCTGTGAGCCAATAAGGGAGCATGGGACTCTGCACAAGCCCCCTGAACTAAGAGGAGGCCACAGAAGAAATGGGGCACTGAAGTGTGGAGCCACAGAATGGAGGAGGGCAGAACCAGAGACAGGCGGCTGAGATTGACCTCCCGAATGCGGGCTTGTCTCCCCTCCGCCTCCTGCACCCCATGCAGATGGTGCTCACTGTAGGATTGCCATAAAACAGAGATGCAAACCAGCGAGAAACTTTAGCCCTCAGCACCCCATCCTCAGGACAGAATCACTCCTAAACATGTTGAAATACATCTGCTTAGACCTTTTCTGTGTGAATATGTAATGTATCATTAATATACAATTAGGAGCATGTGATGTTACAACATTTTTAAACAAAAGTGGAATCACACTGCAAATACTGTTTCATGACTTTTATGTGTGTAAGTATTGCTACCTATAGATGGAACCTCAGATTTACTGTATTCCCCTAGCCTGGCCTATAAACAAGACTTCTCATCCCTTCCTCTGTGGCCATCTTCTCATTTCACCTCACATTCGGTTATGGCAGCCCTATCACTGTCTATGAAGTGCTGGCTATAAACTCGTCATCTGGCCTTTTCACTCAGCAATCTCCTGAAGCATGGTTCTGTGTCAGTAAATGTGCTTATCCAGCATGGCAAAATGTTAAGGTAATTGTAGACTCACATAAGTTGCAGGAAATAATATAGAGATGCCTTATACCCTTTGCCCAGTTTCCCACAATGATAACAGTGTGCAAAGCTACAGGACAATTTTCCCACCCATGTTGGCATGTGTAACCGCCCCCCACAGTCATGGCACTGAACATGGCCACCACTACAAGGTGCCTAGTGTTGTGCTACCCTTTTACAGCCAGCACCCCTCCTTCCTGCCTGGGCCCCACTGCATTGTATTTACAACTGCATTTTGTCCTGTCTTGTGGATGTTCCATTACTGACAGACAGGCTGAACAAAGGGTGTGCAAAGAAGCCCAGAGCAGGAGAGAAGGCTCCCCAGCCTGCCTCTCGGTTGGCACAGTTGCAGGCTGGCTCTGCCTTTCTTGGCTGCACTGTCCTGAAGCAGGAGATATAAGAAAAACAAGTAAAGGGAAAACAAGTCCAGCTGGAGCTATAACATTATCTGCAAGGCCAGGCAGGGGCCCCAAAGAAATGGGTTCCAAGAGCAGGGATGAGAAAAACAAGTTTGTTAGTATCCCCCTGGAATTTTGTCCCCATGCCATCATTCTTTATTCTGCTCTCATAACTATTTTCATAACTATTTCTGCATGATTTGTTTTTTCTAAAGACCACCAGAGCGGGCACAAAAGAACCAGCGAGTAGGCAAAGGTAGGAGCAAAACTGCAAGTTTATTTTTGGTCACCTAAGGTGTGGGGGGGAGAGGTCTGTCGGCCTCCGGCAAAGGAGGCCAACAGTCACCCGTGGAGCTCTCGGACGGAGTTCCTACAGTCCCAACAGGAGTGGAGGAGCTGGGAAGTCCCCGCGGCCCGCTGGCCGGAGCGGCTTTTCTAGGAGTGGGAGGGCAATAGGCGGGGCACGGGCGTGTCGGGGGAGGCGTTCCGCAGGTGCGACCAGGTAAATCTTGGTCTCTTCGGATTGACGTCACCTGGTGCATGCCCAGTTGGTCTGCACCTTCCTGGGCGCCGGCTGCATTTTCACGCGCGCGGGAAAAGTTGGTGATGAAGAACCCGGAAGTGCACCATCTTGCCTCCGTTCGTCCAAACACTGCAAGTTTGCGAGGATTTTATATGTTCCTGTTTTCCCATCTGTGCAGGATGGCAAAGGTCACAAGACATGCCTGAGTTGCAAAACCTGTCACAGTTTGATTAACTGCCTTTGTTCTACTTCTGTAAGCTCGCTTTCCCCACCCTGCAATTTTCACACCACTAGCTAGCCACTCCCCTTCAGTCGCCTGAATAAAAGTCAAGCCTGGTCTTTGTTCATTGCTCAGCCTCTGGATATTAATCCGCTGGGCCAGTGGCCACCTAAATGAAATCCTCCTGTTTCACCCATTGGTCTCTCCAGTCTCCTGATTCCCACAACATTTTGGCAAGCCAGCCAGGAGCAGAGACAACAGGTTTACTGTCTCATTTGCCTGTGGGACTGGAGCCCCGGGGCAAGCAGAGACCTGTGACCCCAGGTGCCATTGGGAGAACTTCAACCCGGAGGGGAGATCAGCTCTCCCGTGGTCTGGTGCCCTTACCCGACAGTGCAGCGGAACCTAAAGGGGCTACAGGATGATTCCAGGAACAGCACGCTTCAGGACCGCAGTAAGGTTTGGGGCCCAAGGCAGGACCTGTCCCGTAAGGGTGGAAGGGAACTTGATCAGCTCCTGGGGGTGCACCAAGTAGTCTGACCCAGGATACAAGAGTGGCTTGCAAAGTCAGATGAAACTGGCACCCAGGGCATACAAGTAATCTGACCTAGGACATGAGAGTGGCTTGCTATTTCGGATGAAACCTACACCCCAACCAACCCAGGATGCAAGAGTGGCTTGCTAAATTGGTTGAGAAAGGAAATGGAGCAGGGACGTGTGTGGGTGTGTATGAAAGAGACGGTTCTGGGAGGAACCAATGCAGGGAGTGATGTGTGGGGGTTGCAGGGCTCTTAGCGTAGACCGTACGCTCCAAGCAAAGTGTGGGACTGATCAGGACTAGTGGTGAACATCCTACATGGGCTACCGCATGTGGCTCAGGAATTACTAAATTGTGGGGGGATTAACAATCACTTCAAAGCTAAGCAGCGTCTGAAAGACTCCAGCAAGGGGGACGATCTAATGAGTCTGAAGTGAAAGTGAGAGTGAGTGTGTTGTGCCAAAAAAGGAGGAAAAGGGAGGGAAGTCGTCAAAACCCACTCCATTAGAATGTACGTTAAAGAACTTTAAGAAAGGTTATAAGGGGGACTGTGGAATCAAGTTGACCCCCCCAGAGGTTAAGAACTCTCTGTGAAATAGAATGGCCCTCTTTTGGTGTAGGATGGCTGGCCTAAAGGACTATAGATAGATAAACAATTGGTCGTGTATATCAGGTGGTGACTAGGGTCAGAGAACAGCCAGGGCATCCAGACCAGTTCCCGTATATTGGCTCATGGCTGAGTGCAGCCCTGCCTATTAGCTTATTGCAGAACACTAGTAGCTTGAGTTGAGCCAAAAGTGAAAGAATTCAGCTTCACTGTCAGCTACAGAGACAAAGGGAAAGTCACAGGAAAAACTAGTTTTGCAGGAATCACTGGAGGAGATAGAGACCCCTCCTCTCTACACTCCAATCTACCCACCCTTTACCAAGGCTGGCCCCTGAGCAGCCAGACTCAGATGGTGATATGCCCCAGGCTACACCCCAGAGGGAGAAATCTGAGCCCTCACCCCAGGGGGTCAAGGAGGACAGTCAGAATGATCAAGCAGGCTGCCTCCAGTCTGGCTGCACCCAGGCTATGCAAATGCCTCTCAGGGAAACAAGGGGACCCCTTATTATAATGAACAGAGCCAAGTGCAAGGAGGAGAACAAACTTTCGTTTACCAGCCTTTTTCAACCACTGATCTCCTAAACTGGAAACACCGTACTACCCTCCTACACGGAGAAGCACAAGCCCTCATAGATCTAATGCATTCCATCTTCCTGACACACAGTCAAACTTGGCCAGACTGCAAACAGCTCCTACTGATGCTGTTTAACACTGAGGAGTGCCAGAGGGCAACCCAGGCAGCCCTCCACTGGTTAGAAGCCAATGCTCCAGAAGGCACACTTAATGTTCAGGCTTATGCTCAGGGCCAGTTCCGAGAAGCAGACCCTAACTGGGACCCAAATGATGCAGCCCAGTTTCAGCACCTACAGAGGTACCAAGAAGCACTGGTGCAAGGATTAAGGGAGGGTAGAAAGAAGGCCATCGATACAGGAAAGATCTCAGAGGTGCTTCAGGGAATTGATGAAAGCCCCAGCCAGTTTTATGAGAGACTCTGTGAGGTGTTGCAGTTTTATACTCCTGCATTTGACCCCGAGGCCACTGAAAATCAGCACATGGTGAACACAGCATTTGTAGGAAAAGCCCAGGGGGACATTAGGGGGAAGCTGTAAAAGCTAGAGGGCTTTGCAGGTGTGAATGCCACTCAGCTTTTAGAAGTGACCTGACAAAGGTGTATGTTAACCATGATCAGGAGGCAAAGAAGGAGGCTGATCAGAGACTCGGGAAAAAGACCAATTTGCTGGCAGCAGCACTTAGAGAAGCGGGGGCAAGTGTCGTGAGAGGACATGGACATAGGTGCAGACAAGGAAGAGGTCAAATCAGGCAAAGACCCAAGAATCGGGCAAGACTAGATAGGGACCAGTGTGCGCGGTGCAAGAGGAAAGGACACGGGAAGAATGAATGTCCAGAAGGCAATGAGGGAGAGGACGAAAGCCAAGCAGTTAGAAGGCTGCCAGCTAAAGGCTATCATACCCTGAAAGAGCCAGACGCTGACTTCACTGGGCTGGCAGGGACTGAAAGGTATGAGGACTAGGCCAGACTGGGCTCCACCTCCTTAGGCCCCCAGGAGCCCCTGTCACAGTGGAAGTAGGGGACCACCTGATGGACTTTAAATACTGGGGCTGAACACTTGGCAGTGATACAGCCCGTGACTTTAAGCCTGCTCCATCCTGAAGAAATGGTGTTAACCCTTACCGTCTTGCAGGCAGAGGAATGGAGACTGTATGCAGAAGGGATGCCAAAGCTGGGGCTAGATGAGCTGTATAAGTTACCTAGTAAAATTCCTGGAGTGTAGACTGAGGATAACCCCCCTGGCCTGGCTGTGAACCAGGCACCAGTGATAGTGGAACTAAAATTGGGGGTAACACTGGTTCAGGTTTGTCAATACCCACTTTCCGAAGAAGCTGTACAGGGCATTCAAGGACATTTGAAACGGCTGTTAGAACACCGGACCTTGGCCTGATGCCGGTCACCATAGAACACTCTGCTTTTGCCAGTGTGGAAACCAAGGACTAATGAATATAGACCAGTGCTAGACATACGTGTTGCAAACCAGGCCCCTGGGGATTCAGGAAATGGAAATTGCACACGGCCAACTGGCCACAAAGCTCAGGAAGAGTGGAGCACATAAACCGGACACTCAAGCAGCTACTAAAGAAATATTGCCAAAAAACTCATCTAAGATAGGATCAGGTCCTGCCCATGATCCTCCTCTGAGTCAGGTGTACCCCCACCAAACAAACTAGATATTCACCCTCTGAAATCTTGTTCGGCCAGCCACCCCCAACCATAGGTCAAATTAAAGGTCATTCCATGAGTTAGGGAAGCTAACCTTGAGAAGGCAGGTGCAGGCCTTAGGGAGAGCCATGCAAGAGATCCATGGCTGGGTACAGGAAAGAATGCCCATAGGCCTAATAGACCACACACACCCCTTTAGACCCAGGGACTCTGTTTAGGTCAAGAAATAGAATCCAACCACTTCAGGACCCACATGGGATGGGCCCCATACTGTAATCTTGTCCACTGTCACTGCTGTTAAAGTTGCAGGAATCATGCCTTAGATCCATCACAGTTGGCTGAAACCAGCAGCCCAGGACAAGTGGACCAGCCAGCAAGACCCAGACCATCCGAACCGGCTGATCCTATGACAGGACCGAGGTGCCAGTGAAAGTGACAACAGCCCTGCTCTGGTGACTTCAGAAGCTGAACAGTCTACACACAGCTGAAGCTTGAGGAGACAGCAGCCCTGCTCTAGTCACCCCGGAAGCTGACTAGTCTATGCATGGCCAAGGTTTCATCAAGGAAGTAAATGTAGTTAGAAATCTTAAGCCCAGTAACTTTTCTTGTAATCTTAATTGTTTTACTATTAACCTGTCACTGTGCTCAACCTCCTCCCCTGGTTAAGGACCTCTGCTGTCCATACTGGGTATGAGTATACTATTCATTACTTTGTTCTTGCTACTCCCTCTATCCATGTTAGAAGGAGGGGTATGTGGAAAGTTTAAACTAACTGTTGTCTAGAAATTGATGACAATAGGAAGGTCGTCGAAGATATAACTGCAAAAATTCAAACATTAGCCCATGTCCCAGTCCAAATTTGGAAAGGATGGTCTCCAGATACCCTCTTTGGGGGCTGGTGTTCATCCCTTGGAGGATTTAAGACCTTAATAGGAATAGTTCTGGTCATATTGGGAGCCTGCCTCATACTCCCTTGTCTCCTACCTCTCCTTGTCAAAAACATCCAATCAGCCATAGAGGTTCTTGTACCCAGGTAAACCACCACCCAACTAATGGCTTTAACCAAATATCAACCTTTGCCAAATAAAGAACTGACTCCTCATGGAGAATTAAATTCTAATGATAATTCTTTCTATTAAACTTTATTTATAAACAGCATCAAAGGGGAGAATTAAGCAGGAAATATAAGAAAAACAAGTAAAGGCAAAATAAGTCCAGCTGGAGCTATGATAACATTATCTGCAAGGTCAGGCAGGGGTCCCAAAGAAATGGTTCCAAGAGTAGGGATGAGAAAAACAAGTTCTTATCAGTCTCCCCCTGGAATTCTCTCCCCATGCCATCATTCTTTGTTCTGCTCTTATAACTATTTTTGTAATATTTCTGCAAGTTTGCAAGGATTTTATATGTTCCTGTTTTCCCATCTGCGCAGGATGGCAAAGATCACAAGACATGCCTGAGTTGCAAAACCTGTCACAGTTTAATTAACTGCCTTTGTTCTGCTTCTGTAAGCTTGCTTTCCCCGCCCCACAAGTTTTGTGCCATGGCTAGCCACTCCCCTTCAGTCACCTGAATAAACGTTAAGCCTGGCCTTGTTCATTGATCAGCCTCTGGATATTAATCTGCTAGGCTGGTGGCCACCTAAATGAAATCCTCCTGTTTCACCCATTGGTCTCTCCAGTCTCCTGATTCCCACAACAGTCAGTCCAAGGCTCAAGTTTCCCCATCTGCACAAAAGGGCCCCCTCCAGCTCTGACTCCGAGGGTCCAGCCTCAGTCTGTGTCTGTGAACAGTGCTGGGTGATGATCCTGTTGACCCCTCACGTGCCTGTGACAAAGAAGGTACCACAGAGACCTGGCGATGCCCATTGAACTAAGAGGACACTCAGGCCAGAGAGGAGCGGCTGCCAGAGGCTGAGCAGTGGGGCAGTGGTTCCGGCTGGGACTGGTCCCGATCTCTCGTCTCCAAATGCTCACCATTGTGCCCATATTCTTGGAAGGAGGAAGTAAGGGAGAGGTGGACTGGGCAGCCTCAGGTGGATCTGAGTCTAGCCGCACCTCAGGCAGCTGAGGGTCCCCAGGCCTCAGTTTCCCATCTCTTCCCAGCAAGGCTGTGAAGCCAGGAGCCCCTGGTGGCTGTCACACAGGTGGGCAGAGGCCCCTCCTCCAAGGTTGCTGCCGTGTCTCTTCCCTGGCCTGGGGTCTGTGTTCCCATGGCAGAGGCCACCACTGGGCAGGGTGATTACCCTGGCCTTCCTGATTCTCCCCCTCACAGATCTGGAACATCAGCTTGGAATGGAGACCTCATCATGGCCTTCCCTGTTTGCCACCCACAGTGGCTGCCCATGCCATTCAGCCGTTCAGAGGCAGAGGCAGAGCCTACACCTGGGATCCCAAGGGCTAGGGCTCGGGTGCCCCAAGATGGCTGCCTCCATCTTCAGAGATGGCCACCCAAAGGCCCCGACCAAACACCTTACAGCTCTTCACAGCTCTTCCCCAGCCCACGGAGGGGAAGTCAGAGGGCAATGGCTCAGAAAGTCCTCCATACTCAGGCTCGTGTGGGAACACTGAAGAGAGGAGCTCAGGGGGACCCTGTCATCGTGGGAGATGCTGAGGCCCCATAAAGCCTCACGCAGAGGAGAGGGCCTGGCTGCAGTCCCACCGTCTGCCTGCCAGAGCACCAAAGCCTCCCCAGGATTTCCTTTCACTTTGAGGGCAAGTGTCTCCCAGGTATGAATACTGAATCTCCGCCACTTAATGCCAATTTGCAATCTGAGAGGGGGATCTTGTGGGCCCTGCTTGAGCTCCCCAAGGGCCCGTCAGAGTCTGTGCCCCCACCCCAGTGCCACTCCCCTCTGGAAGTGTTGGCCCTGTGAGAAGGCACCTTCTCCAGGTCTGGCTTCCACCATCGAGGAGGCCCTTAAAAATGCCAAAGTCCTCAAGACCATTGGCCAGGGAAGCCTGGGTGAGGTGAAGTTGACCCAGCACAAACTCACTGGGACTCAGGTGGCTGTAAAAATAAAATTAGGGGCTCCCCCAGCCTTCTGCGTCTACACAGAAAGGTAGAAGTCACGAAGGCCCTGAGTGCTCCATCATAATAAAGCCATATCATGTCATTGAAACCTCGGACATCCCATACTGAGCTATGGTGATACTCATAGTGAAGACCTTTTCCACCAAACACTCCAGCCCGGCCACATAGAGGAGGAGGCAGCTCGAGCCATGTTTCTGCAAGTACTATCTGCCCTCCAGTACTGCCACCAAAGTCAGCCGCCAAGACCTGAGTGGCAGGACTCCTGGATGAAGAGCACAACACGAAAATAGCTGACGTTGGCTTCAGCACCACATATTCCCAAGGCCAGAAGCTGAGCGCCTTTTCTAGGACTCCCCTTAAGCTGCCCCAGAACTCTTCCTTGGCCACGAGTATCACAGCCCCACCATGGTCGTGTGGGTCTTGGCTCTCTCCTCTACCACATGGGACCAGGGCCCTGCCATTTGGCAGGCAGAACTTCTCAGGCTCAAAAAAACATACTTCAAGGAAAATATGTACTGTCTATATTCCTTCCGAATTGAAATATTTGTCAAGAAATTTCTGATCCTTGACCCCAGAGAGTGACCCCACAGAGGACCAGCTGATGCGGGACCCCTGGGTCAGTACTAGCCAGGGAACCCTCAGGCCACACATAGAGCTGCTCCAGTCACCTGGGCCCCCTGACAACCTGACAGCCTGACTTTTGGTAGCTGTGACATTCTAGCACATTGAGGAATCCCCAGTAGGAAAAAATATATAATTATTCCATGGCCACCTACCTTCCCCATCCCCCAAAATTAAGTCCAACTTTTCTGTCCCAACCAAAGGGGAATCAAAGGCTGGAATGTTTGGTGAAAAAGGTCTTCACTGTGACCTTTCCCACCTTTACTTCAGAAATCCAGCAGCCCGAGGAGGACCAGGGCCAGGGCAGAAGATGCCCAGAGAAGCCACCTTGCCTGCTTGTCCCCTACTGGGCCTGGAGGTGACATGACCCAATACCAGCACATCTCCAAGTGTGGCCCTGTGGCCTCCCCCTCCATCCAGAGCACCAGCAACAGTGGGAGCAGCCCAGGAGGAGTCAACTGCCCCCAGGGAACATCCCAGGAAGCCAGTTCCATCTATTCAGGAGACCCAGAGTCACCTGTCCCCAGGGAACAGCCCGGGAAGCCAGTGTCCTCTCCACTGGGCATCAGATGATGTGACCTCAGCCTCTCCTTGTGAAGAGAACCAGGGCTGCCAGGGAGCCACCAGATTTGTCTTCAAAAACATTTTGCTTCCTCCTGGCCCCAAAGTCCCACTGTGGATGGAGAAATACAGTGGCTCCAGTAAACCCAGGGGACAGCTGCGGCCCAGACACAAACTGAGCATGGGGGAGGGGCGGGCAAGCTGCCTTTTCTGCATTTTATTTTATTTATTATGTTTTGTTGGTTTCTATTTTGTTTTAGAAAATGTCTCTGAGTTCATATGTTTATTATTATTATTATTATTATTATTATTATTATTATTATTTGAGACAGAGTCTCCCTCTGTCACCCAGGCTGCGAGTGCAGTGGTGTGATCTTTGCTCACTGCAGGCTTCTGCCTCCAGGTTCATGCCCATTCTTCCTGCCTCAGCGCCTCCCAAGTAGCTGGGACTACAGGCGCCCGCCACCACGTCTGGCTAATTTTTTGTATTTGCAGTAGAGATGGGGTTTCATCGTGTTAGCCAGGATGTCCTCGATCTCCTGACCTCGTGATCCACCCACCTCAGCCTCCCAAAGTGCTGGGATTACAGGTGTGAACAACCACGCCCAGCTGTTATTTTTAAATTAATTTTAATTGGCAAATCATGCTTGTATTCATTTATGGGGTACAATGTGAGGATTAGATAGATGTGTGCACCGTGGAGTGATGAAATCTTAGCATCTCCATCACCTCAGAAAGGCAAATTCCACATGAAGTTACGGAAGTGTTGATCGAAAAATGTTGACCCCACAGAAGTAGTGAGTAGATCCATGGTGACCAGGGGCTGGGTATCAGGTGTGGGGGTGGGAAAGAGGGAGAGAATGGAGAGTTGTTGGTCAAAGGATCAAAGTCTGAGATGGACAGGAGGAAGAGGTTTTCACATCCAGTGCACAGCAGGGTGACCAGAGTCAATGATAATGTATTGCGTATTGCAAAACACCTGAGAGGGTCCATGTCAAATGTCTTTCTGCACTTAGAATAGAGAGGACGAAGGTCCTGAGGTCAAAAAACACTACAAACATATGACAAGTCAGCCATGTGTGGGCTCCAGTTGGCTGCATGGGATAACTGGGCAAGACACCCTCGCTGTTGTGTGTCTGACACCCCCATCCTGGAGGCCTCGTCGAGGACAGAAGCGTGGAGGACAGAAACATGCAAAGTGGCGGAGGGGTCTCGGCATGGGATTCAAATCAAGGAAGCTTCTGGTGCCCGTGTGGCCTTGAAACCATTCCTATGCAAAGGAAGGGGTGAGATGGAACGTCTGGAGCCTCCTGGACACCAGAGGGCGCCTCCATCCCACCTAGTGGAATGTAAAAGCCGGGACGGTGTTTCCCGGGGCACTTCTCGCCTGCCCTGCTCTTCTCTGTCTTTTCTTCATCCAGGTAGTTCTAATTTGGCTCATGTTAGGGTAGGAGAGAAGATATGGCCCAGGGCACCGCCTCTTCCTCCTGTGTGCCCCTGCTTCCTCTGCCCTGCCACCTCCTTCTACCCCAACCCTCCCCAGGTCACTGCAGCCCTCTCTCCATTTGGAGGCAGCCAGAGCGATATTGCAGCCCCGCGGAAGGCCACGGCCGGGATCTTTATGGGCAGCATCCAAGAGGCCCTCGACCTGCCCACGGGAGCAACTTCCATTTGTTCACACTAACCCAGGGCGAGCCCTCACGGGGGCAGCTGGGGAGCATAAAGTGTGTGCGCTTGGATATCCTCCAGGGGGTTCTGCAGTCTAAAGGGGACGGTGGAGGGGAAGTGTCCTCTGGCTGTGCCCCTGAAGTCTGATTGTGCCTCTGGGGCCTGCATACAGCCCCGGAGCAGAGGATGACCACAGGGCCTCTCTGGGGACACCTACTAGCTGCCCCCACATGGCCGCGCATGCACCCAGGGCCTCAGGTGTGATTCGACAGTCACTGCCCCGGGTCCCCTCGAAGCAAAACGGGGGCTCCAGGGTGGGCAAGGGTGAGGGTGTGACCCCAGAGGAGTGCCCATGACAGGATGAGGAGGGGAGTGGCTCTTAGCTTCTGGGCGCACCCCTCCCCCTCTCTTGTGCACGGGAAAATGACAGGGAACATGGCAAAGGAGACCAGGCCCTGGAGAGGGTTCTCGGGCTCCACCCTCCCCGGGCGGCCTGTGCAGGTCTAGCCTAGTTATCGGAGTTGGCGTTGTGCCTCAGTTAGCATAGTTCAGAGGTAGGATTTGTAGTCAGGGTAGTTAGGAGGCACCATGGAGCAGGGATTGGCCTCCAACGCACTTGATGAAGAGATCCGAAAGCGTAGGATCCTCAAGACCATCAGCCAGGGCATGTTCAGTGAGGTCACACTGATCCAGCAATGTGCTGACGGGGACCCAGGTAGACACAAATCAGACAGAAGAAGGCTGGCTCCCCCTGCATCACTCTTCAGAGAGGTCAGTATCACGGAGCCCCTCAAGCATCTGAACATTCAGCTCCATCAGGTGACTGACACCATAGACACCAACTACTTGGAGATGGAGTGCGCCAGATGAGGACAGCTGCACCACCAGATATGCCACCACGGCCACATCGAGGAGGAGGAGGAGGCCCACACTGGGTTCAGGCAGATTCTGTCGACACTGCAGGACTGCCACTTAAAGAACATCGCACATGGAGACCTAAAGCCACAAAACATCCTACTGGATGAGGACGGCAACACCAAATACCTGGACTTTGGCTTCAGCACCACACTTACGAAGAAGCAGAGGCTGCCAGCCTTTTGTGGCACGTACCCCCTACATGGCCCCAGAACTCTTCCTGGGCCAGGAGTGTCAGTGCCCACCGTGGAGGTATGCTTAGAAAAATGCTATACCACATGGTAGCCAGGGCTCTGCCCTTCTACTCTATGCACATCAAGAACAAAATATAACAGGAAAGTACACGTTGCCTCCATTTTTGTTTTCATTTCAAATAGATTTATTAAAAAGTTGCTAACACTAGACCCCAGGGTGGGACCCCCGCTGGAACAACCGATGAGGGACCTGTGGGTGGACAGTGGCCAGAAGATGCTACTGACCAAGAGTGACTCCTGGACCACCCGAACCCCAGCAACGCAGCTCATGGTGGCCATGGGATTCCAGGCCAAGAACATCTCCGTATCAAAGAAAAAACATTCAACTATCCCATGGCCACCTACCTCATTTGCACAAAAAAAACAGTGCACAAAAAAACAGAAGAGGAAGCACTCTGCCATCAGAGCACTGTCCCTTCCTCCTGGAGTTCCCACCTTTTCTTCCCCAACCCCCAAAGTTTCCACCTTCTGGGAGAAACTGAAGAGGGCTCAGAGTGAACCAGCGTTGGAGACTTCCAAAATTCAGTTGCCCGAGGAGGGCCAGAAATCAGGGCAGAAGACCACCATTCCTGCCAGTGCACCTGCTGGCCTACAAAGGAAGCCAGCCATTTCCAGCAAAGCCCCCCAGCATGACCCCGTGGCCTCTCCCTCCAGCCAGAGCACCAGCAGCAGTGGGGGAGACCCAGAAAGGTCCCTGGCTCAGTGACAATCATCACAGGAAGCCAGTGTCCTCCAAGCTGGGCAGCCTGAAGCTGTGATGTCGCCTTGCTGTCAAGAAGCTGGGGCTGCCGCAGGGCTGCCAGGAGATGCCTTTCAACGCTTTTAAAAGTATTACGTTACATGTATGTCCACCAAAGAAAACAAGCAAAATGATTGCCCCAACATAGTTGGATGGCTGAAGACAAAAATCGAGTAGGTGAGGCAGTCAAGCTGCACTTCCTGCATTTTATTGCACTAAGGCCCTAAGGTTCAAGAACATTAAAAACCTGTGACAGGTTGGACATGTGTAGATTCCAACAGCTGCGGGTGGGAACCAGGCAAGAGGCCAACGCTGCTATGTGCCCAGCACACCTGGTCCAGTGGCATTCAGCAGAAGACGGAGGTGTCCAAGTTGCTGCCGGGGTCAATGAACATGATTCTAGTCAAGAGGGCAGCTGGCAACACTGTGGCCTTCAAAGGCCTCCTATCCAAAGCTACGGATGAGCTGAAGGACAGCATGATGCCTCCTGGAGACCAGAGGGCCCCTCTGCCCCACCTGACCCAGTGCACCATCTCTTCCTCCAGTCTGTCCCCTGCTTCCTCTGCCCTGCCCCCTCCCGCTTCCTCCCTGCCCAGCTCACTGCAGCCCTGTCTCCACCTTTCCAAGGTAGACACAGCTTGCTGCTCTCCTGAGGCCCCACTAAGGCTGTGACTCTGGTCCCCACTATCCTCTTGGACTTTACTTCCCTGGCCCCCTCCACACCTCCTTTTTGTTTGTCCCAGCCCCGCCCCAACTCCCTCTCCCCCAGCTCCTCCTCTCCCATTCCTAATCCCCTCATCCTGATTCCTTTTCTCCTATATTTTCTGTAGCTAAATCATCTTTCCTTTACATGCTAATAATCTGCCCCTCCGTCCCCTAGATGTCTGCCTTGTGCAACATGGAATGATGAAAATCTAGAAACTGGAATCTAACTCCTGGCCCTAGTCAGGAGTCGGTTTTGTGAAAGGGAGAAAAAAAAAGCAACTCCCCGTCAAAAGCAGCACCTAGTTTAGAACTTGATACAAGTGCCACTCGAAACATATTTCCTTCCGTTATTCTTCTATAGCCAGATAATTATTCCTAAAATAGATAGTCCCTGAGACCACTGAGAAGCACTGCAATGTGGAGTGACAAGGGTCTGAGAGCTGGTCTTGCTGTCCCTTATCCCCCAGTCCCAGTTGACATGAAGCCAAACTCCAGAGAAGAGCTGGGCCCACAGGGCATTTGGATTTTACTCCAGGTCTAATTCCCAGTCCAGTGCTCCTGCCTCCAGCGGCTCCATGTCCTCTGCCAGCCTGGCCAAGGAAGGGGTGTGTGGCAGAGTGCAGGGTGTGGGGAAAGAAAGGGAGGCCCAGGGGTAGCCCCAGGAGGGCGGTGTGGTGCATTTGGCTCTTGCTCCCTGCCTGGGTGCAGGTCTCCAAGTGAGTCCTCCTGTTTCCCCGTCTTCTGAGGCCCAGGGCTTTCTCAGAGCCTCCATGGGTCCCACACCTGCATCCATCACACAGTGTCTGGGTCCTGCCTGCCTGGCTCGTACCCCCACTCCCACCGCTGCCCTATTTCCATTCCTGGGCACTGTCGTTCCCTCTCTTAGAAGACTTACACAGGCCCTGCCCATCCCTTTTGCCAATCAAGTGAATGTCACCTCCTCAGAGAAGCCCTCCCTGAGCACCCACCTGCAGTAGCGTCACCCCCATCTTCCACCCTCACTTTTCCTTGTGTTTCCTTCCTGGTGTTTTCTTCCTGGTGTTTTCTTCCTGGCCCCTATCCCTATTGGGAATTTTCTGCACTGATAGTCTAGTCTGTCTCACCCCTCGGGGGCCAGCGTGCCTGTCTTCTCTGTTCCAGCACACTGCATGATCATTTGTGGGCACGAATTAAACAGGACGGCCCCGAGGTGCTGGGATTGGGAGCCCTTCACCCCAGGGGAGGAAGGAGCCTTGAGGAAGGGGAGAGGACTCGACTTAGTGGTCCCTGCCCACCCTGAGGTCCAGCCCTGGCCAGGGCTGACCACTGCGCTTTGGGGCGCCTGTCGCCTGTGCCCTTGACGGGTGGCCTGCAGGGGACACAGCCACCCTCGGTCAGCTGTGGCCCTGATGCAGCCACATCCCGGCAGACGGTACTGAGGAAGGACAAGCTCCAAAACCCAGGGCTCCAAAGGACCCATGGACAGTCGGAAGGCTCAGAGGAGTGACCCCGCGGCTGGGTCGGCGCTTTGAGGCCCATGGGGACCCAGTGGAGAGGGCTCGGGTGAGGCCTCTGGAGGCGCTGAACGGGGCTGGGAGCCTCGGGACCTGCAGAGGGCTCCCGCAGCAGAGCCAAAGGGCCCTTGGCCTTGGCCTTTGGCGGTTGAGTGTGGGTTTTTGGCGGTTGAGGGCAGGCAGTTGGCTGTTGGGCACCCCGCCCCTGCTGCCGGGCCCCGCCCCCATCTCCATGGAGACCCGAGGCCACCCAAAGGCATCTCAGCCCTGCCAGGCAATCCAGGACTCCCAGCTGAGCCTGCAGAAGGGCTCTCCCTCTGAGGGGCTGTAGCCAGAGCCCAGAGGATTGCCCCTGGGGCACGGATCCCCCAGTCACTCACCCCCACGGGCTGCAGCGAGGGAGGTTCTGATGGGAGGATTTCCAGCTCCTACCCTGCAAGGATATGAACCTCAGAATATTCCTGCTCTGGGGACTGCCTCCGTCCACCACATCAGAGCCAGCCATCGCAGAAGCTAGGCCAAGCTGACCACTCTGTCTGTGATCTCTGCCAGGGAGGCTGAAAGAACATCCAGCCCCACCCGTGGTTCCTTTCTGCCTCAAGCTATATGACAATATGACTCCCCACCTATTTTTTCATTTCCACTGGAGACACTAGTAAAACAATTCCTCACCCTTAGCCCCACTAAACCAACTGATGTGGAATCCCTGGGTCAGTGTTGGCCGGGAGGTGCTGTTGACACCATACGGAGAACCTGGCACCTGCGCCCCCTACAGCCCTGGTCATGGTGGCTAGGGATTCCAGCCCGAGAACATCTCAGTGTCAACACTGGAAAAGAAATCAACTCTCCCATAGCACATACCTCAATTTAGAACACATAAAAGAACAGAAGAGGAAGCACTCCTCCATCAGAGCAGCGGCCCTTCCTCCTGGGGTTTCCACCTGTCCTTCCCCGTCTGCCAAAGTTTCCACCTTCCCAGCAAAACCAAAGGGGGCTCAAAGCAAGCCAGTATTTCCTTCTTGTCATTTTCAGCTGCCCAAGCAGGGACAGAAGTCAGAGAAAGTCAGATAAGAGTCTTGTTCCCCGCAAGAGAACAGGACCAGGAAGCCAGAAACGGGCTGGGAACCAGGTGGGAGTGTTGTGGGGTCCTAGTCTCC
The DNA here is from genome assembly GCF_001698545.2 of Rhinopithecus bieti. NCBI lineage: Eukaryota > Metazoa > Chordata > Mammalia > Primates > Cercopithecidae > Rhinopithecus > Rhinopithecus bieti. Next base: position 4,748,512 of record NW_016808004.1, read on the forward strand.
CCAGTGTGCTGCTGTCCTTAAAATCCACTTTGGGAGTGGGGTGTCAATACTGAATCTCCCTGCACCCAATGCCAGTTTGCAACCCCAGAGAGGGGGGCCCTGTGGACTCTGCTTGAGCTCCCGAAGGGCCGGCCCCTCAGAGTCTGTCTTCCCCACCTTGCTGCCATTCACCCTTGGGAAGTGCCAGCCCTGTGGGAGGAAGCACCTTCCCCAGGCCTGGCACTGGACAAGGCCAGAATTGTTTCTGGCCCATGACCTGTGGCAAAGCCTGACAACTCTTCTCCAGAAGCCAGGGCTCCAGGCTCAGTCAGCTAGGCTGGGTCAAGAGACCATAGAGAAATGGCTTCAGGTACCAGAACAAAGCCCACAAAGAGAAAGCCCCCTCCAGTGTCAACTCATGCTAGGCCTCAGGAGCCGTGCAGCCCTCGGTGCAGGCCGGGCAACTGTGGCTTGTTCATCTCCCTTTGCGGCAGCATAGTTAGGAGGCACCATAGACGCGGGATTGACCTCCACCTCACCTCGCAAAAAGATACAAAACTATGGGATCCTTGACACCATCCGCCAGGGAACTGGCCTGGCATAGGCTAACTGGGACCCAGACTGTCCTCCAAATCATCTCTAGGAAGGCTGGCCTTGCTTTCTAGAGAGAGAGATGAGTATCATGTATCATTCAGCTCCACCAGGCGACTGACAAGGTGGAAACCATCTATGTGGTGATGGAGCACGCCAGTGGAGGAGAGCTACAGCACCAGATACGCCACCAAGGCCACATCGAGGAAGAGGAGGCCTGAACCATGTTCAGGCAGATTCTGTCAGCCCTGCACTACTGCCACTTAAAGAACATCACACAGCCACACCTAGAGCTACAAAACATCCTACTCAATGAGGAAGGCAATATAAAAATCATGGACTGTGGCTTTAGCACGACATTTGGGGAGGCAGAGATGCTGAAAACCTTTTGTGGCACACACCCCTACATGGCCGTGGAACTCTTCCTGGGCCAGGAGTGCCAGCGCCACCATGATTGTATGGAGCCTCAGTGCCACACTGGATTCCATGGTGGCCAGGGCCCTGCCCTTCTACTCAGGGAACCCTACAGGCCTCAAGGAAAAATGATCAGTGCAGAGCACCATTCACCACAATGTTTTTTCCCAACGAATGGAAAGACTTATAAAAAGTGACTAATGCTGGACCCCAGGGAGTGTCCTTCACTGGAACAAGTGATGAAAAATCCGTAAGTGAAAAGTGTCCAGAGGTTGCCAATCACACCACACTGAGAGCCACTCCTGGACCACCCGAACCCCAAACAACCCAGCTCGTGGCGGCCGTGGGATTCCAGGCCGAGAACACCTCAGTGTCATCACTGGAAAACAAATCAACTATCCCAAGCAACCTGCCTCATTTTAGATCACAGAAAACAACAGAAAAGGAAGCGCTCCACCATCAAAGTAGGGTCCCTTCCTCCTGGTGTTCCCACCTGTCCTTCTCCATCTGCCAAAGTTTCCATTTCCTGGTAAAACCAAAGAAGTCTCCAAGCAAGCCAGTATTTCCTACTTGTCATTTTCAGCTGCCCAGGAAAGGCCAGAAGTCAGGGAAAGTCAGATAAAATCCCCCTTTCCCCCAAGAGAGCAGGACCAGGAAGCTGGAAGCAGGCTGGGGACAGGCTGGGAGTGTTGTGGGACCCCTTGTCTCCCTCACGTGCTTCTGTCCTTAATATCCACTTTGGGGGTAAGGGTCCCCAGGTGTCAATACTGAATCTCCCTCCACCCAGTGCCAGTTTGCAACCCCAGAGAGAGGGTCCCTGTGGGCCCCGCTTGAGTTCCCCAAGGGCCCCTCAGAGTCTGTCCCTCTGCCTTGCTGCTGTGCCCCGCTGGAAGTGCTGGCCCTGTGGGAGGATGCCTTCCCCAGACCTGGCTTCCATTTGCATCCGACAAGGCCAGAGTTGTTTCTGACCTGTGACCTGTGGTAGACCTTGACTTCTCCTCTCCTGAAGCCAGGGCTCCAGGCTCACCGAGCTGGGCTGGGTCAAGAGACTACAGGGAAACGGGCTCCAGGCACCAGGGCAAAACCCACAGACAGAAAGCGCCCTCCAGTGTCCATCCAGACCGGGCCTCAGGAGCCGTGCAGCCCTCGGTGCAGGCTGGCCAACCTTGGCTTGTTCATCTCCCTTTGCCGCCAGCAGCCTCCATTTGGGGGACATTCTTCTTGGGAGGGACTGACAGTCATGGAGGGGTGGGAGCAGGCCTGAGCAGGGTGGCCTCCCTAGAGGCAATCCAGAGAGCAGGGTCAGGCAGTCAGGGGGCTCCAGCTCCACCATCCAGGTAAGGAAACCGTAGCATTTCTGATATGGTTTGGCTCCCACCCAAATCTCATCTTGAATTGTAACTCCCCCAATTCTCACGTGTCCTGGGAGGACCCTGGTGGGAGGTAATTTTAGTTCTGGGCGCGGGTCTTGAGGACCCTGGCGGGAGGTAATTGAGTTCTGGGGGCGGGTCTTGAGGACCCTGGCAGGAGGTAATTTGAGTTCTGGGCGCGGGTCTTGAGGGCCCTCGCGGGAGGTAATTGAGTTCTGGGGGCGGGTCTTTCCTACGTTGTTCTTGTGATAGTGAGTGGGTCTCACAAGATCTAATGGTTTAAAAAACCATCTGTTCCCTTCCTTAGAAGACTTCCACAGGCCCTGCCCATCCCTTTTGTCAATCAAGTGAATGTCACCCCCTCAGAGAAGCCCTCCTTGAACACCCCATCTGCAATAGGGTCACCCCCATCTTCCACCAGCACTTTTCCTGGTGTTTCCTTCCTAGCCCTTGTCCCTATTGGGAGTTTTCTGCACTGACAGACTAGTCTCTCTTGCCCACCTGGGGGCCAGCGTGTCTGTCTTCTCTGTCCCTGCACACAGGAGATGCTCAACGATCATTTGTCAGCAAAAATGAAACAGGAAGGCCCCTGAGGTGCTGGGATTAGGAGCCATACACCCCAGGTGAGAAGGAGCCTTGAGGCAGGGGAGAGGACCTGAGTGAGTGCCCCCTGTCCACCCCGAGGGTCATCCCTGGGCAGGGCAGGCCACTGTGCCTTGTGGTATCTGTCACTTGTGACCTGGACAGGTGGCCCACAAAGGACGCGGCTGCACTCAGTGAGCTGTGGTCCTGGGGCAGCTGTGTCAGGGTGGCCCTGACTTGAGACACCTGGGATGCCTGTCCACCCGTCCATTCCTGGGCAGCAGCTCTGGGAAGGAGGCAGCCTCCTGGGGCTCTGCCACGGGCTGCCAGGCTGAGGGAGTCTTGGTTTTGGGCTGTTGGCAGTTGAGTGTGGGGCATTGCATTCTTCTTCATTCCTGTCCATAAGGATCACCAGAAGCAATTTGCCTTCAGCTGGGAAGGCCAGCAATATACCTTCATGGTCCTATCTCAGGGCTCTATCACCTATCTGGCTTTGTGTCGTAATCTTCTTCACAGATATCTTAATGGCGTTTTCCTTGCACGAGATATCACACTGGTCCGTTACATTAATGACATTATGCTGACTGGAGCAAGAAGTAACAACCACACTGGACTCGTTGGTGAGACATTTGTGTGCCAGGGGATGGGAAATAAATCCAACTAAAATTCAGGTGAGGCTGGAGAATAGGGAAACTGAAGCAGGAGAGTAGCAAAGGGAATTAAAAGTTAAATAAAGGGCAGAATGACTAAAAGCAGAAAGCAGAAGCAAGGTAAAAGGGCAGTGGGCAAGAAGCAAGATAAGAAGAGCTAGAAGCTGAGCAGCCAAAACAAAGAGAAGCGAGTAAGTACACCCTGGCCGGCAGCATCCAGAGCAAACCAGTAAGGGTCCGCTCTTCAGGGCTAGGCATGTGCATTAGAGAAAAACGTATCCTTACCATGACCCCATATGATAATCAGCTCATTAAAGCTCATGAATGTTGGGGACCAGCTTCAACACCACCCGCAGGGTACCTGAAGTCCGGTGGCGACAAAGGATTGAAAAGAGACAGGTTAAGTGGGGAGCCAGGGCGCCAGTTGCAAAATGGAGGCTGCAAAAGGCTCAGAGCTCTGGTCTCCACACTATCTATTGAGTATGATCACTTAGATCTAAGAAGCAGATGTTCAGGGTGAAACAGTGAAAGGGAGGCAGTGCATCACAGGTGTAATCTATAGCAATAGCGTTTAATTGAATCTCCTTTGTACTCAAACAGCGTATCTTTACCTTACCCGAGAGTAGCTAGTGGGAGCGGCTTAACCAGGAGCCTGCACATCTGTCCACATTCCAGGGTTTCAAAGGAGTGTCTTTCTCCTTGAACACAGTGTTTACAGATAAGAGAGTGGGTCTCTGGGCCGGGTGCAGTGGCTCATGCCTGTAATCCCAGCACTTTGAGAGGCCGAGGTGGGTGGATCACGAGGTCAGGAGATTGAGACCATCCTGGCTAACATGGTGAAACCTCGTCTTTACTAAAAATACAAACAATTAGCCAGGCATGGTGGTGGGCACCTGTAGTCCCAGCTACTCAGGAGGCTGAGGCAGGAGAATGGTGTGAACCTGGGAGGCAGAGCTTGCAGTGAGCTGAGATCACGCCACTGCACTCCAGCCTGGGTGACAGAGCAAGACTCCATCTCAAAAAATAAAAATAAAAAATAAAAAACAAAAAAAGTAGGTCTTGCTCTGAGCATGGGGACACGATGGCAGTTAGGAGGCTTTCCTCCTTAGAGGCTGCTTGTGGCTTTCCACAACGTATTGTCCCATATTTTTATGGCCAGTTTATGCAGGCATCCCATAAGCCTTTTTCCCAACAATGCATATGGACTACATATTGGAGTTGGTGCACAAGCGCACAGGGGCCAAAGTAACTAAGCAACACACCTATCAATCAAAAAGACACCGGCTAGAGATTAGGGAGCCTTGGGAAGAGAAGGAAAAGAACCCGTAAAAAGATCCAAACTACACCACGCTGGGTCTGATCTCACCTCGCGGAGGTCAGTCCGCGCTCCCCCTCAGAGAGTGGAATGCTGTGCCTAATCCATTTCTGCTGCCTTGCTTTCCTATCTGTGTGTGTCTCATCCAATTCTTTGTTCAGGACACCAGGAGTCTGGACCTGCATGGCACCTTCCGGCAACACAGGGACCTACTACTGCAGTAAAATATCTAGGGGTCCAGTGGTCGAGATATTCTTTTAAGGTGAAGGATAAGTTGTTGCATTTGGCCCCTCCTGTGATCAAGAAAGAGGCAAAATGTCTAGTGGGCCTATTTGGATTTTAGAGGCAACACATTCCTCATTCAGGTGTGTTACTCCGGCCCATTTGTCAAGTGACCCAAAAGGTTGCCAGTTTTGAGTGGGGTCCAGAACAGGATAAAGCTCTGCAAGAGGTCCAGGCTGCTGTGCAAGCTGCTCTGCCACTTGGGCCATATGACCCAGCAGAACCAATGGTGCTTGAGGTGTCAGTGGTAGATAGCAATGATGTTTGGAGCCTTTGGCAGGCTCCCACAGGTGAATCACAGCAGAGGCCTCTAGGACTTTGGAGCAAGGCTCTGCTGTCTTCTGAAGATAACTAGTCTCCTTTCAAGAGACAGCTCTTGGCCTGTTAGAAAGTGAACATTTGACTATGGGTCACCAAGTCACCATGCGACCTGAACTGAATATCATGAACTGGGTGTTTTCTGACCCATCTAGCCATAAAGTGGGAGGGGTGTGCACAGCAGCATTCCATCATCAAATGAAGTGGTATACATGTGATCCGGCTCGAGCACGTCCTGAAGGTACAAGTAAGTTACATGAGGAAGTGACTCAAATGCCCATAGTCCCCACTCCTGCCACCCTTCCTTCTCTCTCCCAGCCTGCCAGTGGCCTCATGGCCCCATGATCAGTTGACAGAGGAAGAGGAGACAAGGGCCTAGTTTACAGATGGCTCTGTACAATATGCAGGTACCACCCATAAATAGACAGCTGCAGCCCCTTTCTGGGGTATCTCTGAAGGACAGTAGTGAAAGGGAAATCGTCCCAGCAGGCAGAACATCGAGCAGTGCACCTGGTTGTGCACTTTGCATGGAAGGAGAAATTGCCAGATGCGTGATTATATACTGATTCATGGGCTGTAGCCAATGGTTTGGCTGGATAGACAGGGACTTGGAGGAAGCATGATTGGAAAATTGGTGAACTGGGGGAAGAGGTATGTGGATGGATTTCTCTGACCACAGTATGTGGTCAAAAACTGTGAAGATATTTGTGTCCCACGTGAGTGCTCACCAAAGAGTGACCTCAGCAAAGGAGGATCTTTATCGTGGGTATTTATCAATTATGACTCATTCTGTAGACACCACTCAGCCTCTTTCCCCAGCCACCCCTGTCATCGCCCAATGGGCTCATAAACAAAGTGGCCATGGTGGCAGGGATGGAGGTTACACATGGGCTTAGCAACACGGACTTCCACTCACCAAGGCTGACTTGGCTGTGGCCACTGCTGAGTGCCCAATTTGCCAGCAGCAGAGACCAACACTGAGCCCTCGATATGACACCATTCCTCGGGGTGATCAGCCAGTTACTTGGTGGCAGGTTGATTACCTTAGATCTCTTCCATCATGGAAAAGGAAGAGGATTGTCTTCACCGGAATAGACACTTACTCTGGATGTGGGTTTGCCTATCCTGCACGCAACGCTTCTACCGAGACTACCATCCTCGGACTCAAAGGAATGCCTTATCCACGATCATGGTATTCCACACAGCATTGCCTCCAACCAAGGCACTCACTTTATGGCTAAAGAAGTGCAGCCGTGGGCTCATGCTCATGGAGTTAACTGGTTTTACCATGTTTCCCATCATCCTTAAGCAGCTGGATTGATAGAACAGCAGAATGGCCTTTTGAAGTCACAATTACAATGCCAACTAGGTGACAATACTTTGCAGGACTGGGGCAAAGCTCTCCAGAAGGCTGTGCATGCTCTGAATCAGCATCCAACGTAGACAGTTTCTCCCATAGCCAGCATTCACAGATCCAGGAATCAAGGGGTGGAAGTGGATGTGGCACCATTCACCATCACCCCTAGTGACCCATTAGCAAAGTTTTGCTTCCTGTTCCTGGAACATTATGTTCTGCTGGCCTAGGGGTCTCAGTTCCAGAGGGAGGAATGTTGCCACCAGGAGACAAAATAATAATTCTATTAAAGTGGAAGATTGCCAACTGACCATTTTGGGCTCCTCTGCCTCTAAGTCCACAGGCTAAGAAGGAAGTTAGTGTTGGCTGGGGTGATTGACCTGGACTATCAAGATGAAATCAGACTACTACTCCACAATGAAGGTAATAAGGAAGAGTATGCATGGAATATAGGATTCCCTTAGGTCATCTCTGAGTATTACCAGGCCCTGTGACTAAGGTCAATGGGAAACTACAACAGCCCAATCCAGGCAGGACTGCAAATGGTCGGATCCTTCAGGAATGAAGGTTTGGGTCATTCCACCAGGTAAAAAGCCACAAGCAGCCGAGGTGCTTGCTGAAGGCAAAGGGAATACAGAATGGGTAGCAGAAGATAATAGTTATTAATACCAGCTACAGCCATATGACCAATTGCAGAAACAAGGATTGTAATGGTCACGACTATTTCTTCCTTATTTTGTTAAAAATGTTTGTGCATGTATACACTTGTACTAAGAAAACATCTTCATTTTATTTCCTTTTTCCATTACCATGTGACATAAGATTTGATTTTATATCAGCATTTAAGTGTTAACTTTATGTAATAGCATTTATGTTAGGCATTAGTGTGCCTCTGGTTGTATGAAGGATAGCTGTATTATGTTAGGTATAATTGTGACCTTATTTTTCCTTTATTTGGAGATTAAATATGATTTCAGGAGATGTGTATGGGTTCAAGTTGACAAGGACTTGTGATGTTAATATATCAAACTGATTGGATTGAAGGATGCCTAGATAGCTGGTAAACTTGTTCCTGGGTGTGTCTGCGAGGGTGTTTCCAGAGGAGATCAACATTTGAGTCCACGGACTGTGAGTGGCAGACCCACCCTCAGTGTGGGTGGAGACCATCTAACAGCTGCCAGCGTGGTTAGAACAAAGCAGGCTGAAGGTGGGATAAGCTGGCTTGCTGAGTCTTCTGACTTTCATCTTTCTTCTGTTCTGGGTGCTTCCTGCCCTTGGACATCAGACTCCAGGTTCTTTGGCCTTTGGACTCTTGGACTTACACTAGTGGTTTGCCAGGGGCTCTCGGGCCTTTGGCCACAGACTGAAGGCCACACTGTCAGCTTCCCTGCTTTTGAGGTTTTTGGACTTGGACTGATCTACTATTGGCTTCTTTCTTCCTCAGCTTGCAGATGGCCTATTGTGGGACTTTGCTTTGTGATTGTGTGAGTCAATTATCTTTAATAAACTCCCTTTCATATATACATATATCCTATTAGTTCTGTCCCTCTAGAGAACCCTAATACATTATCTCTCTCCCAGGGGCCACAGGCTTGCAGGCCTACCTGGCCAGGGAGATGATCTAAATCTGCCTGAGAGGCAGGAGGTGAGGAGCTGGTGCTGGAGGTGCGGTGGCCCTGCCTGGGAGCACCAGCAGCTCCAGCTGCTGCAGCAAGGAGACTGGGGACCTGGGGCTGCAAGACGGTTTGAAGAGATGTGGGCATCAGCATTTTTTATATGTCATCTCGTGTGTGTTTGTGTGTGTGTGTTTTAAACACTGGAACTATAAAACTTCACATTGAAGAAAAACTGCAGGATGTAAAACAAAACCCACCTGCAGCTCAGGGCTGGCCTGCAGGCCTGTAACTGGTGCAGTTTTCAGCCTGTGCTGACCGTGACTACGGCAAGGCTCCACTGCACGCCCCAGGGACATGGTCTTTGTGGCTGCAGCCACAGAGATCCCTCCCCATTGCCAGGGCTATCTGGCTCTGAATCTGTGTGCTCCTGTGGGGCAGGAGTCAGCTTCTTGACCTGGTTTTCCTTCGTAACTGCTCTCTGAAGGTAGCGGCTGGCCAGAGATCCTTTGCTGAATGGATCCTGGAACCCAGCCCCAGTCCCTGGGCCTCTCCCCACTGGAGCCACTCACCACTGCCAGGCTGGCCACCAGGGTACACTCTTCTTCCCTTGACTTTCTATCCCAAGCCTGGAAGGCATACAGAAGCCTCCTCCTAGCACCAAGGAACCCAGAGAGCAGGAGAATGGAGCAGCAGGGTCACAGCCTGGCTTGCAGTGCCCATTCCTGGCAACTGCCACAGGCCAGCTACATTCAGCTGTAGGTTCCCAAACACAGCCTGGAACAGTTGCAACCACTTTTCGGGCCTTCTCTGGTTGGTCTATGTGCAAACTAGCAACCTGCCTCTGTCCATAACCCAGCACCCCATGTAGACACAGCGGCTCAGGGGTCTCATCATTCCCGGGAGCCCCTGCCTCCTCCAGACCTTGGTGTGGCCTCTGGAGGGGACAGCAGAGCCACAACTTCCTACAGGAACCAGGTTCACATACTAGAAGGGCCAGGCGGAAGAGCAGTTCTGCTGGTTTTGGGCCTCAATGAAGAAAGATGGGATTTCTTTTCCTACACAGAAACACCCCGAGCAGAAACAGAAAGAGATCTTTTGTGCCCACTGATATATGTCTCTCTGTCCAGCCTGTCATTGTCCAGAGCCATGGGTAGTGGAAGGCGGGAAGTACAGGCTCCTTCCCGGCTTCTGCAGGCCAAAGGCCTCTGCTGAGAGCATCCAGCGCTGTGTGCTTCTCCACCCTGGCCACACCCTCAAATCATCGGGTGAGCCTTCAACACACCCAGACCAAGGAAATCTATGGCGCTGAAACGGGGGAAAAAAAAAAAAGCATGAAGTTTTCTTTTTTTTTTTTTTTTTTTTTTTTTTTGAGACGGAGTCTTGCTCTGCCGCCCAGGCTGGAGTGCAGTGGCCAGCTCTCAGCTCACTGCAAGCTCCGCCTCCCGGGTTCACGCCATTCTCCTGTCTCAGCCTCCCCAGTAGCTGGGACTACAGGCGCCCGCCTCGTCGCCCGGCTAGTTTTTTGTATTTTTTAGTAGAGACGGGGTTTCACCATATTAGCCAGGATGGTCTCGATCTCCTGACCTCGTGATCCGCCCGTCTCGGCCTCCCAAAGTGCTGGGATTACAGGCTTGAGCCACCGCGCCTGGCCATGAAGTTTTCTTAAAGCCCCAGCTCTCCAGTGAGTTTCCTGCCTTGGTGCTCCTGGAGATGTTGTCTGGGCAGCTCAGGGGCCTGCAGCCCTGCCTGGGGCAGAGCTCCAGGGACTTGCAGGGTCAAAGGTGCCTGGGGCAAGCTTCCCAGCATCCCCGTCTCCACACTGGCCTCAATGGATGTGAGGAAAGGAAGGCCACTGACTTTCCAGGTCCCTGCTCCACTGGGGAGAGTGCCTGGGGAGGGGCTTTTCTACACTCTCTACCTACAGCCTCCTTCAGCAGCAAAGCTGGCTGGAGTTGCCAGGAGATGCTTGTACAACTTTAAGGCCCAAGGAATGAGTCCTAACTCATGTGTCCCCCGAAACTGAGTAAAAATTTCTGGCCCCACCCTGATTCAGAGCCGAGTTCCAGAAATGTGTGGGGGTGAAGCCTCATTTTCAAGTTCATGCGCTTTAGGCACTCATTGATCTTTGACTTTTTTCACTCAGCAGTTTCCTTTTTTTTCAATTAAAAAATGTATAAAACTTGCATAAAATTTACCTTCTTATCAATTCCAGCATCATTAAATATATTCACAATGTTGTGCAAACATCACCACTGTTCACTTCTAAAACTTCCATCATCCCCAACAGAAACTGTGTACCCTTTAAAGAGTAATTCTCCACTCCCCCTCCCCGCACTCTGTTCTACTTTTTGTCTCTTATGAATTTTCCTATTCTAGGTACTTCCTAAGAGTGGAATGATACAGTATTTGTCCTCCTGTGTCAGGCTTATTTCACTTAGAATAATGTTTTTCCTTTAGAGATAGGATCTCGCTCTGTTGCCCAGGCTGGAGTGCAGCGGCACAATCACAGCTCACTGCAGCCTTTCTAGGCTCAAGCAATCCTCCCGCCTCAGCCTCCAAGTAGCTGGTACTACGGGTGCGTGCCACCACACCTGGCTAATATTATTTTTTGTAGAGATAGGGTCACACTAAGTTGCCTAGGCCAGTTGGAACTCCTGGGCTCAAATGATCCTCCCACCTTGGCCTCACAAAACACTGGGATTACAGGCGTGAGCTGCTGCTCTCGGCCTTGGAATAATGTTTTGAAGTCTCATATATACTGCAGCATGACTCAGAATCTTACTCTTTTTTTTTTTTGAGACGGAGTCTAGCTCTGTCGCCCAGGCTGGAGTCCAGTGGCATGATCTCAGCTCACTGCAACCTCTGCCTTTCGGGTTCAAACGATTCTCCTGCCTCAGTCTCCGGAGTAGCTGGGATTACAGGCATGTGCCACCACACCCAACTAATTTTTGTATTTTAGTAGAGACAGGGTTTCATCATGTTGGCCAGGATGGTCTCGATCTCTTGACCTCATGATCCACCTGCCTCAGCCTCCCAAAGTGCTGGGCTTACAGGCATGAGCCACCGCTCCTGGCCTTACTCCTTATGAATAATATTCCATTCTATATATATATCACATTGTGTTTATCCATTCCTCTGTTGATGGACACTAGTTTCCACTTTTTGGCTAATGTAAATAATGTTACCATGAACATGGGTGTGCAAGTATCTCTCTGAATCCCAGCTTTCATTTCTCTTGGGTACACATCTCAAGAGGGGAGTTGCTGGTCCCATGGTAATGGTAATTCCATGTTTCTCTTTTGGAGGAATCACCAGACTATTGTCCAAAGTGGCTGCACTGTTTTACATTCCCACTAGCAAAGCACGAGGGTTTTGATTTCTCCACATCTTCACTAACACTTGTTTTTTGTGTTAAGTAGCTCAGTGTGGTTTTGATTTGCATTTTCTGGTGGACTGACAGTGATCATTTTATCTTCTTTGGAGAAATATATATTTAAGTCCTTCACTCATTGTTGAATCACTTTTTAAAATTGAGTTGTAGGACTTCTTTATATATCCTGGATATTAGTCCCTTAGGAGATATATGATGAGTTTTTACTCTTTATAGTGTCCTTTGCTGCACAAAATTTTAAAATTTTCATGATGTCCAATTTATCTGTTTTCTTTTGTTGCCTATTTTTTGAGTCATATCAAATAAATTACTGCCAAATCCATTGTCATGAAGCTTTCCCCCTATTCAAAGCGTTTTACAGTTTTAGCTCTGACACTTAGGTCTTTGATCCAGTTCAAGTTAGTTTTTGTATACGGTACAAGGTTAAGACTCCAACTTCATTCTTTGCAGATGGGTATGGGTATCCATATCCCAGCACAATTTGATGAACAAACTGTCTTTTCCCCATTGAATGGTCTTGGCACCCTTGTCAAAAATCAATAGACCATAGATGTGAGGGTAGTTTCCTTTTACCCGGGAATGCAGTTATTGGTGATCTCTCCAAGACAACCTAAGTTAATGTCTAGAGTTGGAGGATCCTGTTCTACGGCAAGGAATGAAATTTGGCAAGAAGTTTCCCTGTCCTTCCACAACTTAGACAGTACCCCAGCAGGCATTCCTGGGAGTGCAGAGATGACTAGGGACCCAGGGTAATTTTTTTTTTTTTTTTTTCCTGAGACAGAGTCTTGCTCAGTCACCCAGGCTGGAGTGCAGTGGCGCGATCTTTGTTCACTGCAAGCTTTGCCTCCTGGGTTCACATCATTCTCCTGCCTCAGCCTCCCAAGCAGCTGGGACTATAGGCGCCCACCACCACGCCTGGCTTTTTTTTTTTTTTTGTTTTGTATTTTTAGTAGAGATGGGGTTTCACCATGTTAGCGAGGATGGTCTCGATCTCCTGACTTCGTGATCCACCCGCCTTGGCCTCCCAAAGTGCTAGACTACAGGCATAAGCGTCCGGCCTAGGACCCTGGGTACTTTTACAAACCGCAAGCCAAGCTTGCTTCGGAAAGCAGAAGCAACAGATACCAATGGAAACCCAATTACTGAATTCACCACCTCTGTTCAATATGCCATCCAGAGTGGCCTTTTCCTCCTCTAAGCCAGC
>NW_016808004.1:4762894-4771471 GCF_001698545.2 Rhinopithecus bieti
GGTGCGGTGGCTCACCCCGTAATCCCAGCACTTTGGGAAGCCGAGGCAGGTGGATCACGAGGTCAGGAGATTGAGACCATCCTGGCGAACATGGTGAAACCCCGTCTCTACTGAAAATACAAAAAAATTAGCCATGTGTGGTGGCGGGCACCTGTAGTCCCAGCTTCTAGAGAGGCTAAAGCAGGAGAATGGTGTTAACCCGGGAGGCGGCGGAGCTTGCAGTGAGCGGAGATCGCACCACTGCACTCCAGCCTGGGCGACAGAGCGAGACTCTGTCTCAAAAAAACAGAACAAAACAAAACAAAACTAAGACATGGGTAGAATGATGTTTAAGGTGATAATCAGAGTCTGCCTCGAAGTCATGTCAAGGTCCAAATGGCTCAAGCTCAAGGTAAAGTTGAAACTTACAGTGTGATATGGTCAGAATGCTGGTCAGCATCAGGACAAGGGTTGGGTCCAAGGTCATACCAGTGCTAAGGATTAGAGCCAAGAGGATCAAGGTCATTTTAAGGTCAGAGCAGTTCAAAGGCAGACTATCATCAATGGCAGGATGACTAAGGTTAACTTAAGAATGGTTAATGTCAGCTAGATTCAAGTATAAACTTAGGGGAAGTATAAACTTATGGCCAGGACAATGTTCAGGGTTGGCTTCAGATTCAGATTCAGGGCCATGAAAAGCATCAGCGCATACTGGATTCAAAATCAATCAAGGTCAGTTTCAAGGGCAAGTTTAAAATGAGGGCAAAACATGGTCAGGATGATGGTTAGGATGAGGACAAGGGTCAGAATTAGGGCTAGATGCAAATTCAAGGTCAAGTTCATGCTTATTTCAGCTTAAGGTCAGGATGACTGTGTATGAGATTCAAGATCAGGATCAACACACCTGTAATCCCAGCACTTTGGGAGGCCAAAGCGGGTGAATCATTTGAGGTCGCCAGTTTGAGACCAATCCAGCTAACATGGTGAAACCCTCTCTACTAAAAAATACAAAGTTTAGCTAGGTGTGGTGGTGTACACCTGTAATCCTGGTTACCCAGGAGGCTGAGGCAGGATAATCGCTTGAACCCAGGAGGCGGAGGTTGTGGTGAGCTGAGATCACACCTCCAGCCTAGGCGACAGAATGAGACTCCGTTTCAAAAAAAAAAAGTCAAGGTCAGGACATGTGGGTCAGTTTCAAAGTTAATCCAAGGTCACCTCAAGGGGATCAAGGTCAGGATGATCATAAGTGTAAATCAATTAGAATGAGTCTAATGTGCTAATGAAAAGAATCGATATTAGTACAAGTACATCCAGTCTCAATCATTTGATTCATGTAACTCCTAATTGCATGCGACTGACAAGTGAGAGGAAGGTAAGCAGGACACATACATTCCTCTCTAGGGCACGTTCTTACTGCAATGCAAGGTAGAGTGAACCAAGATGCACCTACTTCGTGCTATTGGAAGGCATCATTTTCAGTGCAAAAAAGCTTAGTCTCAGATCTCTAAGGTGAAATCTTATCGCTGGTCAATGTTAACGGACATCAATGTAAACAATGCAATACACATTAACCTCAAAGGCATATTCTTACTAAAAGATGAGTGGAATCAGAATGAACCCCAGTAGGAGTTTGGATAAGAATTCCTGTTAGTACAACAAACTCAGGCATTCTTCTTAAAACCAAATCCTCATAGCTTATTGGGGGAGATAAAGTCGGCACAGCAACACACACTCACATGCAGACAGAATAAGCTGGGATCTGAGGAAGGAGTACTACTGAAACAAGTACATATTAGTACAACAAACTCATTCCCAGATGTCCTTTCCAAAACTTTTTTTTTTTTTGAGATGGAGTCTCACTCTGTTGCCCAGGCTAGAGTGCAGTGGCACAATCTTAGCTCACTGCAACCTCTGCCTTCCAGGTTCAAGCAATTCTCCTGCCTCAGCCTCCCAAGTAGCTAAAACTACAGGCACCTACCACCATGCCTGGCTAAATTTTGTATTTTTATTAGAAACGGGGTTTTGCCATGTTGCCCAGGCTGTTCTCAAGTTCCTGGCCTCAGGTGATCCACCCACCTCGACCTCCCAAAGTGCTGGAATTACAGGTGTGAGCCAGTGTGCCTGGCCAAAAGTAACTTCTGATTACTTGTTAGAGCAAACTGAGATGGATGTAAACACAGCAACACACTCATCTCTCATTCTCACCTCGAGACAAATACAAATGAACCCAAACAATCCATAGTACTGCAGACAAACTCAGTCCCAGATCTTCTTCTCAGAAGTATATCCTTACTGCTTATTGCAGCAAAACGACAAGCTCCCCTCTTTTGAGAGAAAACACATGCTTATGCTGAATCTAAATAGGAATATAGAAATAGGCACTGTGTTGATGCAGAGTTCAGTCTCAGCCATGGCTTCCTACTGTGGTTAAGCTGAATCCCTTAGATAAACATTATACAATTTAGGGTTATAATATGACACCAAGCTCAGCCATCAGGCTGATGGGACATGAGACTAATTAGTCCCAGGTCAGAGAGTAAGACCTATTGTCATAGTAGGGTTTCATATTAGCTTCAAAGTCAGGTGATGATTAGGGTCAGGAGGTGGGTCAGAGTCAAGGTTATTCAACAGTGATCATGTTTAGGGTAAAGTCAAAGTCAGTTCAAAGCCAAAGCCATTAAAATTAGGGTAAGCTATGGTAAGGACAATGGTTGAAATCAGAGTCAATTAAAGATTACATTCATCTTAAACTAAGTAATGTCAGGATGATCATCAGTTTAGGATAAAGGTCAAGCAGATCAGAAGTCAAGGTCCATTTTAATGTCACATACAAGGTCAAGACCAGTGTAACACAGAGGAATAGATGCCTGATTTGCAGAGGTGAGCATCACACAAGAGTCCACACACTGTGGCCCTGTCACTGGGCCCCAAGCTGGGGCCCTCTAGAGGACAAACACCTGATGAGGCCCAAACAAAATACAGGACCAGAGAAGATTTAAGCCATGCACCACCAGCCAGGGTGAAATTGCACTGTGGGTAATCTCACATTGTGCAGCATCTGAGCTTCTAAACTATGCTATTTTTAACACATAAAGTACATGCCAAGAGGAGCCACGAGGAAATAAACCAGCTGAGGAGCCTGAGAAGTAGAAATGTAAAAAAGTGTAGCAAAGTAGAATTCAAGATCTAAGTCAATGAGGCACTTCTGCAAAACCTAAAGTGACCCATGGCCTGAACTACTACTATTTTAATAAAATTGCTTCTAAGTGGGATCTATTCCATTCCAGGTAGGGGTTTACATATGTCGGAATACAGGGTCTCTGCTGCCAAATCTTCCTCTCCTGTGACAAATGCAGAATTATACATCTAAGTGTTAGCAACTAGGTCAACTAAAAATAAAAAACACACGACTAGGTTACAGTTACACCTACAGGATATGCATGGCTCAGAGGTCCCCAGCAGTTTGTGGTTGATCTTCTAAAGGGACAATGCTTTCTCCATCCATGGTCCTCAACCTCCAAAACTGTGATTAAACTACCCACCCCTCCCCCCACCCCCCCCAAAAAAAACTAGGGACAGGCACTACAGGACCAGATATGAGAGGGCCTTTCTGCCTCGAAGCACCACACGTGCCGTTTATGGAGGGCTCCTTGCTGTATAAAGGCATTGACTATGATTAGCTCATGTGGTCTCTACTGAGTCAAGGCTCTCAAAGAAGGAAAAAAAGACATGGCAAAGGCAGATGATCATTGTTCTTGTTCAATTTTATTGGCATTGCGTTCATCTCTTTACAGAAGAACTCAGCCCACACCCTAGAATGTAGACCTTTGGAAAAAGGAGAAGTGCTCCATTAAGCAAGCTACAATGTGGGGGCAGATCCTAGGAAGGGAGCAGAACTGCCAGGGTTCCAACCAAAGAAACAGGTTAATTAATAATGGGCAATATTGGGGAGATGGGTGGGGAAAAGGAGTAAAAGCTCTGCTAACCTAAGGATACCACAACCCTGAAAGGAGCGCCTTCTAGAACAAAGGTAAAAATCACTAGGACAGATCTGTGAGGGTTTTCCTTTCACTCTCATAGTAGGATGCTGATCTAACGGGAGTTTTGAAGTGTGCAGCGGGGGAAAAAAAAGAAAGAAAATGAGAATTTTAATTTTTGAAATAACGGTAATTTATCCATTGCACATACTACTGTATTATGCAAATCAACCTTTTGGAAAATTTAGACACAGAAGGGAACTAGACAGTTTTCCCCCTGGAGAGATGAAAAGCTTTTTGGCTCTTAAGTCTTTGATAAAAGGTGTACATAATTCTTGTGTCTACTGTACAGAATACTGCCGCTAGCTGGATTTCCCAATTCTGAGTAACACTCTGCAATCCAAACAGGGTTCAACCCTCCATCTTACATGCCTGCATTACAGGACTTAAACACATAATCCAAGAATTTCTTACACTAATTTATACATTTTAATTGGTTGCATATATTAACATGTACTATAAGATTCTTTTCTAAGAAGCATTACATAATAAATGGATACTGTAAAAAGATCTGATTAGTTAAAAGTAACAAGCATTAACAGATAGATACATACAAAACTCAGCCTGATCAGACTGGGTGTGAGCCTGTAATGGGGCATGGGGCACCAGCCTTCCCAAGGGGTAGCCTTCAAGGAGGGAGGGGAAAGGGGAGGTAAAAAGACCACAAGACCGTTAAAAAAAAATCAGACACAGATTAACTGTAAACAGTTCTCTCTCTCTCCAGTGGACAAAAAGAATAAGCTTCCAATGCCAACTCCATATCAGAATGACATCCACCGCTGGCCTGTCCTGCTGCCATACACGCGGGCTCATGTGGGTGGGCAGGCAGACCCCAAGAGCCATCATGGGCAGGGGCTGGAGTTTGATTACGTCAGGTGTGTGTGTATGTGTGTGTGTGTATGTGTGTGTGTGTGTGTGTCTGTGTGACATGTGGGGTGTAACTGTGTTTGATGGGGTTTTCTTTTGGCAGCTGGATGTGAGAGATCAATGTATGTTTTGTTTGGAAGAGGAGAGGGGAATTGTGTTGAAGGCCTACATGTGTTCTTGGTTTGTGAAGGACTCTGTGCTCAACTCTCACTGCCCCCTCAGCAACTGCAGCTTTCTGCCGAGGCCTTGGCCCGGTCATTCTTGTCCAGTTTGATAGGTTCAGGGAATTCGTTGTACAGCTCCACCTCCGTTTCCTGGACAAGGAGACAGAGAAAAGGTGGTTACTCAGGGAACTGAAACATTTCAGCCCTCATTGCGGGCCCTTTCTGCCCAGGAGGGGCTCACTTCTGCTTGGGCAGAGTGGGCCGGGAGCTGTGGAGCAGAGCCTGCCCACGCAGTTAAGGGAACACTCTGGCAGAAGGTGCCATGCTCAGGGAGTAGCAAGAGAAAAAGATTTTGTGACAACTCCAGGTCAACGTGAAGAGAGGTGTCCTGCCAGGAGAAGCATCAGTCTGCACTGAGCAATCAGGACAGAAGTTCACATATGTTTTCAATCAGATCATGATCTGGGAGCTCTGGGACCACATCCACATCCAGTTCAGATGCTTTCTGTATGTTCCCTATAGTTGACAATGGTTAACAATGGTGTGGATTTTTAGTTTTTCTCAAACATCTGGCAACCCTCAGCCAGTATGTGCACGAGGTGAAGTGGCTGGAGCTGAGTATGAGCTGCCCTCTCAACCTGGAACACTCCTCCTACTTCCCCATATTCCATACACTTTTCTGGACCAATGGCCTCTGCTCTGGTCTCTTTTTCTTCCAAAGGTTTAGCAGAGCTTTGTCTCCCAAATGCTGCAGGCCTAGAAAGGCAGCTGTGAATGAATTTTATTACCATCTGTGACAAGTGTCAGAGCAGATGGACTATGGTCATTTTAGTGGGACTTTGCTAAAGTAACATGTTTCCAATGAGGAGCAGCATTCTACTTTTGGGTGCAGGAAAACAGTATCACTTAAACATTGAGCACTTGTGTGCCAGTGACTGTTTTAGGATTTGCAGATAAAGCAGGAACTGTTTCTATTCATTAAAAGTTATCTAGGAAAAAAATCATTCCATTCACAATAGCTATAAAAGTATAACGCATCTAGGAATACATACTTAAAAAAATAACAGCTTTGGCTGAGCATGGTGTCTCATGCTCGTAATCCCAACACTTTGGGAGGACGAGGCAGGTGGATCACCTGAGGTCAGGAGTTCAAGACCAGCCTGGCCAACATGGTGAAACCCCGTTTCTACTAAAAATACAGAAATTAGCTGGGCATGGTGGCAAGCACCTATAATCCCAGCTACTCAGGAGACTTGAGGCAGGATAACTGCTTGAATCCAGGAGGTCGAGGTTGCAGTGAACCAAGATGGTGCCACTGCACTCCTAATAGCTTTATTGGGTTTTAACTCACATGCCATAAAGTGTACAATTCAATGGTTTTTAGTATATTCAGAAAGTTGGGCAACCATCAACATTAACTCTAAAATACTCTCATCACCCCCCAAAAAAACCCTACGCCCATTAGTAGTTCCTTCCCACTCCCATTCTACACCATCCTGGACCCAGCAAGCACTGATCTACTTTCTGTCTCAATAGACTTGCCTATTATTCTGGACACTTAATTTTTAAACATTATTTATTTATTTTAATTTTCCCCATTTCTTCTAGTGGACTGCAATTTGTTTTTTGTTTTTGTTTTTGTTTTTTTTTTTGAGGCAGAGTCTCGCTCTGTCGCCCAGGCTGGAGCGCAATGGCATGATCACAGCTCACTGCAGCCTCTAACTCCTGGACTCACACAATCCTCCAGTCTCGGTCTCCCAAGTAGCTGGAACTATAAGCTCGTGCCACCACGCCTAGCTAATTACTCCTGGTTTCAAGTGATCCTCCAGCCTCAGCCTCCCAAAGTGCTTTGATTTCAGGCAGGAGCCACTGCATCCGGGCTGGACATTTCATTGAAATGGAATCATACAACATACGGTCTTTTTACAACTGGCTTCCTTCGCTTAGCACCCATGTGGCAGCAGGTGTCACTACTTCATTCCTTCTTATAGCTGAATAATATTAGAATGCATGGATAAGCTGTCCTTTGTTTATTCACTTACCAGTTGATGGACATTTGAGTTGTTCTTACTTTTTGGTTGTTACAAATAGCGACATTTTATATTGCCACTAGTACCTAGGAATATGTTTACTGTTAAAGGCAAAGGATCCTATTATAAATCAATTATAGCTTGGGTGTACCTGTAGTCCTACCTACTTAAGAGGCTATAGTGGAAAGACCACTGGAGCCCAGAAGTTGGAGGCTACAGTGAGTGATGATTGCACCACTGCGTAGCAGCCTCACAGAGCAAGACCCTGTCTCAAAAAAAAAAAAAAAAAAAAAAAAAAAAAAAAAAAAAAATCAATCAATCAATCAATCTTACTGAAGGAACGGAAACAAGACCTAAAATAGTATCATGGGCGGAATGTTTTGTTTTTTTGAGATGGAGTTTCGCTCTTGTTGCCCAGGCTGGAGTGCAATGGTGCAATCTCAGCTCACTGCAACCTCCGCCTCCCAGGTTCAAGCAATTCTCCTGCCTCAGCATCCGACATAGCTGGGATTACAGGTGCCCACCACCACGCTCAGCTAATTTTTTGTATTTTTAGTAGAGATGAGGTTTCACAATATTGGCCAGGTTAGTCTCAAACTCCTGACCTCAGGTGATCCACCTGCCTCGGCCTCCCAAAGTGCTGGGATTACAGGCATGAGCCACCGCACCTGGCCAGGCAGAATGTTTGTGTTCCTCCAAAACTCCTGTGTTGAAGCCCTAACCCTTCAGGTGGCTGTATTTGGAGTAAGGAAGGAATGAAGGTTAAATGAGGTTGCAGGGTGGGGCCCTGATCTGAGAGAATTCGTGTCCTTATAAGAAGAGGTGACACCACAGACATCTTGCTCATGTGTCCCCTCTCTCTGCACACAGCAGAAAGGGCATGGGAGGACACAGTGAGAAGACAGCAGTCTGTGAGCCCAGAAGAGCGCCCTCACCAGAAACAAAATGTGCCAGCATCTTGCTCATGGACTTCCGGCCTCCAGAACTGTGAGAAAACAAAATGTCTGTTGTTGGACCCACCCATGTTGTGGGGTTTTGTTAACGCAGTCTGAGCGGACTAATGCAACAGCTGCAACAAAAATGCAATCAATGGGGAAAAAACAGTGGGCCTGAAGAAAAAAATTCCAGTCAAAATTTCAACAGAGTTTTATTTGGGGTGTGGAAGGTAAGAGGAAAATCGTGGAACTGAAACAAAATTATTAAAAAATAATGTGGCAGGCAGGGCGGGGTGACTCACGCCTGTAATCCCAGCACTTTGGGAGGCTGAGGCGGGCGGATCACAACATGAGTTCGAGCCCAGCCTGGCCAATATGGTGAAACCCTATCTCTACTAAAAAATACCAAAATTAGCCAGGCGTTGTGGCGGATGCCTGTAATCCCAGCTACTTGGGAGGCTGAGGCAGGAGAATCACTTGAACCCGGGAGGCGGAGGTTGCAGTGAGCTGAGATCATGCCATTGCATTCCAGCCTGGGCAACAGAGCAAGACTGCACGCCCGCCC
>NW_016808004.1:4771706-4778696 GCF_001698545.2 Rhinopithecus bieti
CAAAAAAAAAAGAATGTGGCAAGAGGAAACTTGCCTCATCAGGCAGTGAAATCAAGACAGTCCAGATAAGGGAACATGGCATGGACATCACCAGAACAGACTGGAGAGACCAGAAACAGATCCCAGCACATATGAGCATTTAGCACAGGCCACAGTCTATTCAGGGAGGGAAACGACTTACGTAACATAGCCGAATGATTTCAAACAACTGGCTGAGCTCTCTGAGAGAAAAGGCAAGTCTCTCTTTCCTGCCATAAGCCAAAACAAACTCCAGCTGAATTAGAGAAAAATCTGATGTAGACACAGGAAACACAGAAACTTAAAATGACATACCCAAATAAAAAATTACTTTTTTCCTATGTTCAAAGGACTTAAAAACACCACAGAGTTGAAAAAGTCACTTGAGATACAAGTAGAATTAACTTCAATTCACCAGCAGCTCATGAGACCCGAGAGAGGCCCAACCATGTGCTGTGTGCTGGCTGTGTGCAGCAGAAAAAATCCAAATGGCTAAGCCCAGGGAGAGGGACTCAGAGGGACCAGTAGCCACGATGGTGGCAATTTATATACCCAAAGATTGGCAATGTCAGCAGAGTGACAAGTGACACCTATTGCTTGCTGGCAAGGAGGTAGAACAAAGCAAGCCCACGCTGCTGAAATGTTATTCCCCTTGGGGAAAGCAACCTGGCACCCTAACTTATACTAAAACAGACCCTCCAATGTAACAATCTAACTCCTTAGGGGCTAACTCTAAAAATAAAAGCATGAAGACAACAGGGACAGTAGTGATGGAAGCGAAAAACTCAGACGGTGATGCCAGGCAACAGGGAAACAGGTGGGAAACACTATCCTACACGTATTTGGATTTCCATTCCCTTGTATGAACATTAAGAAAAACACAACCGTTTATTATTCGTGGGTGAGGGTGGCTAAGTCTGCATCTTGGTCTTTTCCTTACCACTTGAGGGCTCTCCTGGCATTCTGGGTGGAACAATTTCCTCATTGAGTAGGTCTGTCCCTTTCATTCTGGAACACTTAGTGCGGACCCCACTCATGCCAGAATTTCCCTGGTCCTTGGAGCAACCATTCCAAACAACTCTCTGTCCTGCTGAAAGCCATTACCTTCATTCTGCTGGCTTCCTGGAGTCAGCAGAATCTGCCTTGCCCTTCACAGCCACTATGTGCTTCAAGTGCTCTATGCATCCCCCCAAAGCTGTCGCACCTCTGACCACCCCTAGACACTGTCTGATGAGGCCTCGTGACCTGCCTTAATCACCACTGCCCCAACAGAGTTGTACATAAAACAGACTTTCAACTCGCATGAGTGGTTGTATCTAATCACAGAAACAGTAAATAAGAAATTCTAGGTATTGTATTCCTTGAACAGTTTTCCTGTATTTCCTTCCTTCTTTGTGTTGTTTACTTACTGTTCCTAAGGAAAAAAGTTACCTGTCAGTATGTGAGAGCTGAAAGAGTCTGTCTCATTTAATCTTCATAATCACCCTGCAAAAGCAGGTATTCCCATTTTCAGGTGAGGGGTAGAAGTTCGGATATAATTTTTTTTTTTAATTTTTTTTTTGAGACAGAGTCTCACTCTGTCACCCAGGCTGGAGGACAGTGGTGCAATCTTGGCTCACTGCAACCTCTGCCGCCTGGGTTTAAGCAATTCTTCTGCCTCAGCCTCCCGAGTAGCTGGGATGACTGGCAACCCCCACCAGGCCTGGCTAATTTTCTTTTTATTTTTTAGTGGAGATGGGGTTTCACCATGTTGGCCAGGCTGGTCTCAAACTCCTGACCTCAAGTGATCGGCCTGCCTTGGCCTCCCAAACTGCTAGGATTATAGACGTGAGCCACCGTGCCTGGCCATAATATATATTTTTTAAGCCCAAACTAGATATAATGATTGGTAGGCAGCAGAGCTGGAATTTGTATTCAAGTTAATTTCCTTCTTAAATAGAGCAGCAATCTGATCAGGGGTCTCCCATTGACCTGATCTCCTAATTGCAGTCAAGATAAGAACAAGCCTAGTAAAGGAAGGGCAGTCTCAGTCTTCCCAGTCTCTACATCTTTTAGATTATTTCCTCAAAGTGGGGGTTCTGAAAGCTTAAGCAGAACATGTCATAACCTTCCCAGATGAACACTTAGGGTATTCTGGCTACATAGAAAAGAGTGGGTTAGGGAAGAAGATTAAGGGCAGGAGACCAGGCAGGGACTGGATCAGTAGTCGGGCATCACAAGAGTGGGCAGGTCAGCTGTGGGAGACCCACCTGCTTAAGTGCATTCCGTGCAATCGTCTGGAACGCCTGCTCCACGTTGATGGCCTCCTTGGCACTGGTCTCAAAGTAGGGAATGTTGTTTTTGCTGTAGCACCAGGCCTGTGCCCGCTTTGTGGCCACCTGAAAGGAGAAGTAGGGTGCACACAGGCTCAAGATAGAAGCAGCTAGCACTGACTCCATCCTCCCCAGGAAGTGTCATGGTCCCTCGTCTACAGGTGGTACAGGTGAGGACACAGATGTGGGGAAAGAGGGTGTTGGAGGAGACCTGTAGACCCGTCCAAACTCGCCCTGCTGGCTATGGTCAGGATAGCTAGGATTCAGCTAGAGAGCTCAAAGCCTGTCTCAGTCTACAGCTCATACCTTCTGACCCTCAGTTATACTTAAAAGCCATTTGTGAATGGAGTAAGAAGCCAGTCTGGGAAGAAATGAGGAATGTTTACTGGGACCTCAGAGATCCCAGGACAGGAAATGCCCAGCAGCTTGGTCTTAAGGTTTATAGTCCCTTTACCATTACTGCTAGTGTGATGTCACCCATGCCACTCACACATTCTCACTCCTTCCCCAACCCCTAGCCCATTTTCAGCCAAGAGATAAGGACTAAGTCACTTAGGAAGGGGAGGAAAAAAAGATCCATGGTCAGAAATAAACGTAGTCGTAATTAATCAAAGAGTCTATGTTTCCAACAGAAATGATATTTGATGGCCTGGCGCGGTGGCTCAAGCCTGTAATCCCAGCACTTTGGGAGGCCGAGACAGGTGGATCACAAGGTCAGGAGATCGAGACCATCCTGGCTAACACGGCGAAACCCCGTCTCTACTAAAATACAAAAAACTAGCCGGGCGAGGTGGCGGCGCCTGTAGTCCCAGCTACTCGGGAGGCTGAGGCAGGAGAATGGCGTGAACCCGGGAGGTGGAGCTTGCAGTGAGCTGAGATCTGGCCACTGCACTCCAGCCTGGGTGACAGAGCGAGACTCCGTCTCAAAAAAAAAAAAAAAAAAAAAAAAAAAGAAATGATATTTGAAACTATAGTACAGCAATTTCACTCAAAGCCCAAAGCAATATTCTGCACACATGGAGATCCAGGCACGGCCTGGAGGTACTGGGAGGGCACTATTGAGAATGACAAAACTGAATTCCCTCCTTCAAAGTGCAGAAAGGGAACTGAAGCTGAGACAGCCAAGACAATGGCCCAAAGTCACAGCCAGCTGGGGGCAGGATGGGGACTTAACCCAGGTTACCTGGGTCCCAGTCCTTAAAGGCAGTTGGCCTAAAGGGCTGGCATAGGGTGATGAAGACTCCCACCAGCACTTCCTAGAGCCATGTGACCTTAGCAGAGAACCCTCCAAATTCACAAGGCCCCTCGGGAACAGGTGTCTGTGACGATATCTATCATCGTTGGTACTTACTTGTCTGTTTTCGAGGTCAATCTTGTTTCCCAACACAACAAAGGGGAAGTTTTCAGGATCTCGGGGACTGGCCTGGATGAGAAACTCATCTCTCCAGCTATCTAGGGTTTTGAATGTGTTGGGGGCAGTCACATCAAATACCAGAACACAGCAGTCTGCACCTCTGTAGAAGGCCACACCAAGAGACTGGAACCGTTCCTGTCCTGCTGTGTCCCATATCTGTGAGAGACAAAACATTTATTCCTCGGGAGAGTGCTAGGCAGAGCAAAAGGAGCATGTATGCAGGGGGTGCCAGAAGAAATGGGTTAGATTGTGAGGTCACCCACAAAGACAAATGACACCAGACTTCAGGAAGCAAATTTCAGCACCAGAGTATCTGCAACAATCCTCACAAATATTGTATGTAAGTATGTGTCTGTCTATGAGCAGGTGACATTGAGTCCAATCTCCAGGGCACTAGAAATTTCTTATATCTTGATCCAAGTAGTGGTCACATTTAGGTAAGTGTGTAAAATTTGAACTATAAATAAAACTTAGGTACTCTGGGAACTTTCTGAGAGCAATGGAAATACAGGGAAGTGAGGTGATGACTCACAAATGATACAGTTCAATCTATGTATTTTACTGTATGAAAAGTTTGCCTAGCCAGGCACAGTGGCTAACCTGAGGTCAGGAGTTTGAGATCAGCCTGATCAACATGGAGAAATCCCGTCTCAACTAAAAATACAAAATTAGCCAGGCGTGGTGGTGCATGCCTGTAATCCCAGCTACTTGGGAGGCTGAGGCAGGAGAATCTCTTGAACCCGGGAGGTAGAGGTTGTGGTGAGCTGAGATCGTGCCACTACCCTCTAGCCTGGGTGACAAGAGCGAAACTCTGTCTCAAAAAAAAAAGAGAAAAGTTAGCCTAAACAACAAAAAAGATTACCATGTTATATTTCATTTGTATTATACCTCAATTAAAAAACAAAACAAATGAAAAACTCTTGACAGAAAGAGATCAAGAGAAAGACAATGAGAACACACACCAGATTAAACCAGGTACTACTGACCACCTCTAAGTTGGTCACATCATTCACTGCCATGCTAGGTTTAAGAGCAAGGCTGGGTATACTTACTGCCCTAGATCCGTAACAGGCACTCAAACAGAGCCAGACAAACATGATAACAACTCAGATATAAGGATGAAGGGCAAAAAAGACAAATTTATCTCTCATGATTCCACTGCCTCTCAGCAGGTTAGGGCACTAAATGCTCCCTTCCCCAGATACAATAAACTAAGTCCACACATGTAGACTAAACAGGATCAGGGCTGCTGGTGGTACTCATTTATGTGCTCTCCTGGTTCTCCAATGTTCTACACTGAAGATGTATGCATCTCTGTCAGTGGAGAAATGACCCCATTCTCAAACAAACAAACAAATGAACGAACACTTGGCATCCTCCCACACAGGAAGGAGTTTATGCCTTGTTCTAGTTATTTGCGTGGAGAGGTTTTCTGGAGCTGACTGGAAACTGCACATGTGACACTCTCCACATTCTCCCACGCTCCTCCCCTTTACCCCGTCAAGCACTAGGGCACTCTGGCAACAGCAGATGGGGTGACGTGGGAGAGCAGGTTCATTGGACTTTACTGCTGCCCAACAGATTTAGTGAACCATTCATTCCTGTTTTTAAGAAAATATTGTTGCCAATCTACTATAATTATAAACAACTCAGCAATGAACATTAGCATAGAGAGCTTTTTCTGTATTTCAAATGGCTTTTTTTCAGGAAGACTCCTACAAGCAGAATTACATAAGAACTCTGTTACTGTTAGGTGGAACCAATTCATCATCTGGAACTCAGATACACAGAGAAGGCAAAGTAATACTTTCAAAAAGAAAAGTCAACAAGTTGATGGGTTCCTAGAAAGTTACCAAAATTAATTTACAAAAGTAAAGGCCATATTTATCAAAACATCAACAAGTACAGTCCTATGGCTGACTGTGATCTTTAAATTTTTTAATATTTTAATTGAAATTGTTAACAGTGACCTGGGTTCTTGGAATCTTCCATGACAGAAATCAAGAGAGATCACCAGACACAACAGCAAAGAGAAAGTGAAAGTTTATTTAGCTTGTGCATAGTGAGCTAGCACTGCAAAAGGAAAGGGGCAGCTGTTCTCTGAAAGCAGTGTGGGAGTTAACTTTAAAGGGCCTTCCTATGGGGAGGGGTGATGTCAGGGTATGTATATAGGAGGGGTTTCTCTAGTGCATGCACAGTGGCTAAACATGCTTCTTCAGAAATTGCGTGTAGCACTAGCAGGTTAAATGTCCACCCTGGGTGTGATTTTTAGCATTAAAATGAGGAAAAAGAACTATAAGTTGAAGTCTAACTGCACATGCTGGGGGAGCCCAGCGAGGTCCCTAGCCCCATGAAGCAGGAACTTATGATAACAGTTTCTTGGGATTTTTTGCTGCTGATTGTCTGGAAGTTAGGTAAGCTACAGCTTGAGTAAGGGGCTTTTGTTCTTTTTCTCTAGACTACATCAAAACAGGAAACCAGCCAACCTGTTTGTCTCAAAATGTTTTGTTTTCTCCATTTAAAATTATACCCTTATAACTATCTACCCAATACTCTGATGTTACAAAAATTAACACTGTTATTTTAATCCATTTTTTCCAAGCGATAACCCTTCCCCCATTGCATTTTCTGCCTTCTTTACCACAAGCAAATGCTCCTGAAGAGATACCTTACATAAATAATAAATAGTATCATTCTGTACAGCTTTTTGCAACTTGTCTTTTTTCACTCCCAAAAGTTAACAGTTATATAATATTTCATTGCCTTAACAGACTACATTTAGTTTCCCAGATCATTTGAGTTATTTGCAGTTTTTCACTACCCATGCAAGGCTGCAATGATAACTCTCGTTACACCTCAGATGTCATGCCCAGACATGAAGTTTCTCTAGGCCATACACTCAGACTGTTGCTGCATAAGTGTACGTTCAACACTGGGGAACAGAGTGGCAGTTTCTACTGAAAAGGTTGTACTCATTACTACACTCCTACCATCAACCTGAGGCTGTTTAACTCCCTATATTCTAGCATCCACCAGGTTGCTTACTGCTTGGATACTATTAGGCATTATCATCTTTTTCACCTGCTTGTGTGGTTTGTTTTTGTTAGTCTGGGAATCTTGTTATACAGATGTTTAATGTAATCTATTACCAATCTTCAACATTTTATGATTTGTACTTTCTTTTTTTTTTTTTTTGAGACGGAGTCTTGCTCTGTCGCCCAGGGTGGAATGCAGTGGTGCGATCTC
>NW_016808004.1:4779282-4791903 GCF_001698545.2 Rhinopithecus bieti
GCCCGCCACCTCGCCCGGCTAGTTTTTTGTATTTTTTAGTAGAGACGGGGTTTCACCATGTTAGCCAGAATGGTCTCGATCTCCTGACCTCGTGATCTGCCCGTCTCGGCCTCCCAAAGTGCTGGGATTACAGACTTGAGCCACCTCACCCAGCGATTTGTACTTTCTGTACTTTCAAATGCCAGAGGGGAAAAGTATTCACTATTTTCATTTTTAAAGTTTTCACTTTGTATTTTTTCCACCTTCAGGTCTTGAATCCTCTGGTTCCCCCAAGCTAGAATGTAAAGCCCTGTCCTGGTCCCACTTATTTACCCTACTGGCTGGGCGCAGTGGCTCACGCCTGTAATCTCAACACTTTGGGAGGTTGAGGTGGGTGGATCACCTGAGGTCGGGAGTTCAAGACCAGCCTGGCCAACATGATGAAACCCCCATCTCTACTAAAAAAAAAAAAAATACAAAAAATTACCCAGGCATGGTGGCAGGCGCCTGTAATCCCAGCTACTCAGAGAGCTGAGGCAGGAGAATCACCTCAATTGGGGAGGTGGAGGTTGCAGTGAGCCGAGATCAGGCCACTGCACTCCAGCCTGGGTGACAGCAAGACTCCTGTCTCAAAAAAAAATAAAAAATAGGCTGGGCGTGGTGGCTCACACCTGTAATCTCAGCACTTTGGGAGGCTGAGGTGGCCGGATCACGAGGTCAGGAGATCAAGACCACCCTGGCTAACATGGTGAAACCCTATCTCTACTAAAAATACAAAAAATTAGCTGGATGTGGTGGCATTCACCGGTAGTCCCAGCTACTCGGGAGGCTGAGGCAGGAGAATCACTTGAACCCAAGAGGCAGAGGTTGCAGTGAGCCAAGATTGTGCCACTGCACTCCAGCTTGGGCGACACAGTGAGACTCCGCCTCAAAAATAAATAAATAAATAATACACACCCTACAACACCCTTCTCCCCATGTATTACCAGAGAGGTGCACCCTGTGCCCTCTGTTCCTGTGCTCTGTGTATCACTGTACTAATATCACTGTTTAAATTACTATGAACTCACAATATGTTCCGTGGAAATTTTTCATGCCTATTTGATTCCATCTAAGATACTAATCAATTTCCAGATTCTTTCTGAACAGTATAGAGAACTTTAAAAAACAAGAAACACAGCAGTCACTAATATTTCCCTATACATTAGATATAGTTCTGATCTTTGTTTCCTCGTATTACTTTGGAAGTTACATACTCATGATTCCAAAAATAGATACAAGTATACTACTGAAGTGTTCTTCCTTCAGACCTATCTATGTGAAATCACTTTCTGCCTGGAGTTATCCTTTAGAACTTCTGCCACTAGCCCTTAAAGACGTACTCTTTCATTCAGGAGGGTTATTTCAGCAGAGACAGAACACTGTGCTGCCCGTCTCTTTCCCAACATACCCCACTGCCTGCTGGGTTCTGCTGCTACTGCCAGGAGTCACCTGGCAGCCTCAGTGCTGTGCTTGTCAAGTTTTCCTCAGTCTATTTTTAAGTCTTTTTTTTTTTTTTTTTTAATTTCACTATGACTTATACAGAATTCTTTTTATTTATCCTTCCTGGAATTTGGGCTTCCTGAGTCAGTGGACTGGTGCCACATCAGTTCTGGAAAATCCTCAGCAAATATCATCTCTGATCTATTATTCTCTCTTTACACCTTCTGAGACTGATTAAAAGTAGGTCCAACCTTCTCACTTTCACTTATCTCTTTCATATTTCCTGCCATTTTTCTTTCATTCTTCCAACACTTTTCTGGTGTGGCCAATATGCTGTGCTTTAGCAGCATTCTCTGAATTTCCAAATTTCACTGATTGTGCTTCATTTTCTCCCCACATCAATGTTAACTGTTTCGTTTCTTCTCTGCAGATTAAAAGATTATCTTATATTTAACCAAAGCCCCTTTAGTGAGGTATGGCTCACTTTGGCTTTTTAACCAAAGCCCCTTTAGTGAGGTATGGCTGACATACAAAGGTGCACATATCTAATAATCTAATGCACAGAACTCAATGAGTTTGGAGAGAAAACCATCATTACAATGTAGGCCACAAACCTACTCATCAAAAGGTTCTCCCCATCCTCTTATTATTACTTTTTGTGATAAGAACACTTAAAATAAGTACATTCTTTTTAAAAATTTTTTTGTAGAGATGAAATGTTGCTATTTTGCCCAGGCTAGTCTGGAACTCCTCTCCTGGCCTCCCAAAGCACTAGGATTACAGGCATGAGCCACTGCATTCAGCATGCAAAATTTTAAGTGTACAATATAGTATTGTTAACTACAGGCACTATGCTGTACAGTTCTCTAGGATTTATTCATCTCATATAACAAACTCTGTATGCTCCGTATTTCTTTAAATATAAAAAACACTCTGGGCCGGGCGCGGTGGCTCAAGCCTGTAATCCCAGCACTTTGGGAGGCCGAGACGGGCGGATCACGAGGTCAGGAGATCGAGACCATCCTGACTAACATGGTGAAACCCCATCTCTACTAAAAAATACAAAAAACTAGCCGGGCAAGGTGGTGGGCGCCTGTAGTCCCAGCTACTCGGGAGGCTGAGGCAGGAGAATGGCGTGAACCCGGGAGGCGGAGCTTGCAGTGAGCTGAGATCTGGCCACTGCACTCCAGCCCGGGCGACAGAGCGAGACTCCATCTCAAAAAAAAAAAAAAACACTCTGGAATTACCAGGCAAGTTTTTCACTGGTTCTTTCTTGTGGTGCCTTGTTTTCTCATTTTGATTATATTTTACTGTAAGCTGCTAAAAGCCCTCGAAAAACACATGAGGATTCCTCAAGATCAGGATAATGACGCCTTTGTCCAGAAACAATGATTTTCATTTACTTCTAGTATCTGAAGCTGGCTACAAGAGCACAAGGGCCATCCTTTGCTTCAATCTCTTGGGAACTTGTTATCTTTTTCCACTCTTTCCTCACCTCACTCAGGGCCCTGTGGATCTCCTGATGGGGTTGACTTCAGGGGTGCAGCACTCCAAGGTCCCAGCTTAGTAACACAGATGCGACTGTTATGACAACCCCCCACCCAGCAGGGGCCGAACTCTGATTTCTGAATTCGCTGGCCCACATGGCTATCAAAACCACAGCTCAGCTGGAGAATTTCTATTTTTCCTGAGCAAAAGGCAGTCTGACTCTTGCTGTGACACATGGAGAATCTTCAGATGGGCCTTTACCCCAGCTCCCTGAAGTTATTCTACTCCCTTCTGCCTTCTGTTGAGAATTCGTCAGTCTGTTGTTCCTTTGTAAGTCACGTCTTTTTTTCTATAGTTGCTCTTAAGATTTTGCTTTTCGGTCTTCACAATTTTAAGTCTTCTTTTAGAAAATATACTCAGCTCTTATGGCTTACTGCTTTTTTCGGCTGCATTTAATCTACAGTTTAACTGTTCATTTAGCTTATTTCAATACTATTTTTTTCACTTCTTGAAGTTCTAAGTTTTCCATATCCTCATTTTTTTATAGTATCCCTTTCCATTATGGTTTCTATTTCTTTTTAGAACATCTCTAGTCATTGTGAACATCTCTTGTGGCACATTATTTCCTCATGTGGTTATGAACTCATCTTCTCTCCTGCGGTAGTAAATGTCCCTACAGAGTGGTCTTACCCTTGTTTTTGCCAGGATTGACAGGGATTTATGTTAAATCCTTTGAGACAAAGATTTCTGTACATGTGGATAGTGGGACTGAGATTCTCCAACAACTGCAGACACAAGCTTTGCCAATTCCTTGGGCCAAGGTTTTCCAGTTCTAGTCTCAAGCTTGACTTGCTTAAACTGCAGTTACATTTTGAAGATCTCTAGGTGTATGTGTATAGGTAAGGTGAGGATGAGAGATTCATACTAGCTCTGTCCTAGAAGTGTCAGTCAATTAAGAGTCCTGATCCTCTAGGAGCATGCCACAGCTCGAGGTCAACACATGTACAAACTTCTACCTTTAACCTACATCATTCACACATTTCAGCGAGCCGCCACTATCTGCCAGTACTTGCTAGGACTACAATGGGATTGGAATTGTATTTGCCTCTAGAAGCATGTAGGAAAGAACAACTGCCACAGAGATAGAAGTTTCAAAAGATCTGAGCGAAAAGTTGGAGACTTCCGGTGGGTATACAGGCCCTGCTGGAAGCAGAGACATATCCACCAACACAAGTCTGTTAAGAGCAGCACATGATTCGGAAGGACTGGAAGGAGACCAAAAAAAGTGAGTAACAGCTATTTCTACCATCTTTCCTTGCCTCCATAATGGTGTGCAGGAATGTCTTGGTTGATGCTCTCAAAGGCAAACACCAGGTTCTTATTAGGCTCTGCTCCCAAGTCATGGTCTGGTTCTAAGTGTGAAGATGAAACATGATCACATTGAAAAACTGAAATCATTGGTGATCACAGAGCTGGGAAAATTATTGTGAACCTCACAAGCAGGTTAAAACTGGAATGAATGGCCCCAGATTTGATGTGCAACTCAAAGATCCAGAAAAGTGACAGAATAATCTACTCCTATCCCAATAGTTTGGTTTCAAAGTCAGGTTGTACTGACAACCTCAGTTGGCATCACGGACCATGAAGAAAGAGATGAAAATACAGGAGGGAAAATCATGGGATTCTTTTATTTCTATGTTTTTTAATTTAGTGACAGGGTCTCACTCCATCACCCAGGCTGGAGTATAATGGAGCAGTCACAGTTCACTGCAGGCTCGAACTCCTGGGCTCAAGGTATCCATCCTTCAGGGGTTCTTTTCTAGGGATGTAATACATGTATACAAACAAAATGACTCAATGGGGAAAAAAAAAGGAATAATAGTTTATAGCCAGAATGTGAAGGCTTTTCAACAAGTCATATGAAAGAATCTACATCTTATCCTAACTGTTGAAAGGGAAACCCTTGAAAGATTAATAAGCTGATACATAAAAAAAAAAAAAAAAAAAAAAAAAAAAAAAAAAAAAAAAAAACAACAAAAAAAACCAGATTGGCTCAATAGACACACAACTCTTGAAGTTACATATTAAATGGAAAGTCAAAAAAATAAAGAAACTTTATGTCTCACTACTGAGGTGAGACAAAGATGTTTACCTGAAGTACTGGGCAAGGATGTCGAGAGAAACACAAGATAGAGACCTGCAGGTTGCCAAATTTAGCAAACAAAACCAAAAACAACAAAAAACAAGAAAGGATAAATCTGAGTTTTTTTTAAAAAAGAAGAAATTTTAGTGTGTCTTAGCAAGTTGTATCTGAGATATACAAGAAGTATACTAAAAAAGTATTCACTATTGATCTGAAATTCAAATTTAACTGAGTATCAGCCAATTATCTACAAACAGGATAATAAGATTTGAAGAACAGGGAAGAAAAATGTCTACGCATGAGGAAAGATGAAGACTAAAGGAACTATCAAGGCCTGGTTAGCACAGCCAAGACATATGCTTACCTGCATTGTGACTAGTCTGTCATCCACCATCACCTCCTTGGTCAGAAAGTCAGCTCCTATTGTGGCTTTGTACTGATTGCTGAATTTCTTATTCACATACTGGTTCATGAGTGATGTCTTCCCGACTCTGAAATTGGAGAAAAACCACAAGCATAAGTCAAATAGGAAGGTCCTGAAACTGACATGAATTACTTGAAGCATTTAAAAGAATCTGCCTGACCTGAAGGACAAGAAACTGCTCTCACAGCAAAGGGCAATGCCAGTAGCCTTCCCAGCATTACACTTTTGAAGTTTTGTGCTTTCTCTCTGGGTAAAAATACAGGGTACAGATGTGGGGCAGATGTGGAAAAGCTGCTTACATGTTTTGGCACAGCCAGGTCAAACTGTAGAGCCTAGTATTATTTTTCCCATTCTAGAAGGATGCCAGCAAATACACTCCTTCTAAAAGAAGCTTCACTAATAAGACTGCTCTGCTATTCCAACAGTATCCCTGCTATCTTAGATGTTTCTCCATTTACTGGCTGCTATTTAGCTTGATGAAGTAACACCAGGAGGAAGACCTTGGCTTTGAGCAGACATATACCACTCAGACAATTTGCTGCTTTAAAGTTTAAAATCTGAAGCAGAAAAAGCACCAATATATCACCAAACCAAACATACTTCAAAGAATACTCCTCCAAATATGTTTTCCAGTAAGAAAACTCAGCAAGAGACAATATGTGATTTTTGTGTGATGAGGTTAAGGCAACCTAAAGATAATGCAAAAACCTTCCAAATACCCAGTGATATCACCTTCCTTTGCCACAAAGGAACATGTTCATATTTGTGTTAAAGAACCTGGAGGTACCTAGACAGCCTAAAGCAGTGTTTTCCAACCCAGAAATCTCCAAGGGGAGAGGAGCCATAATCTCCAAGGGGAGAGGTGGCAAAACCTGGAATCAAACAAGGGCTCGGTGAGACTTTTTGCACACATTTGAGTAAGGCAGGCCTAAAAGCACCATCTTTCCATCCCGACAGGGATGGAGTTGTGGGGTAGGAAAGACAGCACAAATTTAGGCCGTAGCCCACTGGTCTGGGGCTGGGCAAATGCTAGCGAATAAAAGGTTCTTCAAAGGCTGGGCATGGTGGCTCAAGCCTGTAATCCCAGCACTTTGGGAGGTCGAGACGAGTGGATTGCTTGAGCGCAGGAGTTTGAGACCAGCCTGGGCAACATGGTGAAACCCTGTCTCTACAAAAAATACAAAAATTTAACCAGGAGTGGTAGCGCATACTTGTGGTCCCAGCTACTCTGGAGGCTGAGGTGGGAGGATCACTTGAGCCCAGGAGGTTGAGGCTGCAATAAGCTGTGATTGCACCATTCACTCTAGTCTGGGCAACAGGGCGAGACCCTGTCTCTCACATGCATACAAAAAAAGGTTCTTCAGGTGATTCAAATAAGCCAGCCAAGATAAAAAAACCTCTGGCTTTTCAAAGGAAAGACAGGGGACTTTGGACTAAAGAAGCACACCTGCATTTGCTATTGTTGTTATTTTTAAAAATATATAAGCTTCCAATGAGTCAAAGCTTTCATGGGTCCCTTCAGATGCCAAGTCTGAAAAGCCTACCACAGAATCTTTTTAAGAGTTGGGGTCTTGCTCTGTCACTCGGGCTGCAGTGCAACGGCATGATCATGGCTTGCTACAGCCTCAAACTCCTGGGCTCAAGCCATCCTCTCGCCTCGGCCTCCCCAGAAGCTGGGACTACAGGTATGGCACCTAGCTAAATTTTTTTTGTAGAGACAGGTCTCAAACTCCTGGGCTCAAGCAATCCTCCCCTCAGCCTCCAAAGCACTGAGATTATGGGCACAAGCCACCTCACCAAACCTACCACAGAATCTTAAGAGCCATTAGAGTGAGCTACATGGTTAGTGGCACATCTAGAATCAGAACCCAGTTCTGCTATCCCAGGCTCTTTTGCAGATAGACCTGAAGCAGGCACAGCAGCAGGAGGATACTGTATGGTACACTAAGAACACACATCTGCTAGGCCAGATGCCAATGGCAATACATCTATGTAACAGCAGGAAGATACTGTATGGTGTGCTAAGAACATACATCTGCTAGGCCAGATGCCAATGGCAATACATCTACGTAAGGAAGACTCCCCAGCCTGGCCGGCTTGGAGAAAAGGGATTCCATGAAAATGCCTATCCTTAGTTGAGTTCAAATAGTCATCTGCTCCCCATAAAAATCATGCTAAAAACCACAGAACAAAAGGTTATGTAACAAGGGATCATCTAAATTTCTGCCATGCAGGGAAATACGTAAGGCCCTAAGCCTCCACTATGAAAGCAGGAAGTGGCAGTACAGACGGTGTGGGCTCCGCAGCAGAGAGGCTTAGCTCTGAGCCAATCTGTTAGCTCAAATTCACGAGAAACTTACCCAGAATCTCCCAGGATGATAACCTTCAGCAACACTTTCTTCCTAGAGGTCATCCTTCAAACTAAAGGGGGAAAAGGAGAAATAACTGTGAGTGTGATGGAAACACCAAGGCAAAACACCTCCCTTGCACAAACGTCTTAGCAGCCCCGAGAGTGCGGGGCCCTGAGCCTTCCTTCTAGTTATCTTCTTTCCACCCAGGGGGCCCTGACAAAGAACAGTATCATTCACCAGAACTCTGGACCCAAGAGCTAGGCAGAACAGCACAGGAGGGCGATCCGGCCCCTGCAAGCTGTTGGAGAGAATGTATTCTCTTGCTTGGGTGGTGGATCAATTGAATGGATCGGCAATTTGAACTAATGCTCCAACTTACTCAACAGCTTGGTCCTTGCTTCATTCAGGTCACTGCTTCAGTATCACTTTCTCAAAGAAGTGATCGCTTTATCTAAAGCAGCATAACCCCTCATTTGCTCTCTATCCCATTACTCTGCGTGCTTTTTCTTCAGAGCACTTACCACTAATTGACATCTTCTCTCCCTTTTCTAATAATCTCCATGAAGACAGTTTTATTCCCCATTGTATGCTCAACACCAAGTAGAAATTTATTAAATGTTGGGTACCATCTGAATAATACTTGACTCTGCAGCTCTACGGACTACCCTTTTCCAGAAAATCTTTCAGGCAGCCTTGTCTACTCATGACCAGAAGATGTGAAAAATGCCTGATCTCTGCTCAACTGTCTTCTAGGACTTGCCACAGCATGGTCTATCTACTCATCAAGACAGGGCTCCTGTCGTAATTGCCTCTCATTTGCCAGGGTCTGACTCAGTGACTTCCAGAAAATGAATGGGACTCAGAAGAACTACTTGTTAGTTTCCTCGTTAACCACCTAACTTTTGAAGGCAAGGCTGACAGCAGTGCCTACAGTGGGAGTGACTTCAGCAGCAGATACGAACCCAGGCCACAGGGATTTGTATTCTGGTTTTGCTGCTTATTAATTTAGCTAAATGACCTTGAGCCAGTCATTTAATTTCTCTGTTGGAATAGGGAATATAGAGACGATAGCTCTTATGTCCTAAGAATGCTGTGAAGACTGAATGAATAAAATGCTCAGGACAGTGACTAGAAAACAGTAGATGATTAGTAAATACTGGCTACTACCATCTTAAGGTATGCCAAATACAGAGATGAGTAACAGAACACAGAGACCAGAAGACAGTGAGAGAAGCAGCAGGTCACAGCTCCTAGGCAAGGTTATCCAGTTATCCCCCTCTTTCCAGATGCTTGGCTGTCAATTGTTCTTTTTCTCAACAGGTGATATTACACCCAAGACCACTAACTAAAAGGAAGTATCAGACCTGACTACTGTCCTACAGGGCAGGATTTGGTAACAAGGCCTACGCTCTTGAAAGTGACCATCCTCGACAGCTTCAGAGTCTGTTTCTGGCTACAAGAACAGTATGAGAATAGAAGCCAGACTAGAGGATGGTTTGCAAGGCAAATACCCCAGGTCCCATGACCTACGCAAAGGGTCAAGCTGTTTCTCTGCCAAAAGCCTCATGCCCATGGCTAGACTGTGAAGACACTGTTATCTCAGCCCACCAGCATTTATCTAGAAAGTTCTTACTAGTGCTAGTTAGGGGCAGTATAAGATGACTTGGAGTTCTGTCTTCCATGATAATCAGCACTGAGAGGTATACCCCAAACTATTCATTATATGTGGAGCCCCACTATTCCCCTACCTTTCTCCCCAGGGACTGCTTTGACTGGTCAAAGTTTAAATGTCACACTCTAAAGTCTGGTATCACATTTCAAGATAGAGATCAGATGATGATAGTGGTGGCAAGTTTCAAATCGAAAGAAGGGGAGGCCGAGGCGGGCGAATCATGAGGTCAGATTTCGAGACCAGCCTGGCCAACATGGTGAAACTCCGTCTCTACTAAAAATAGAAAAGGCTAGGCGCGGTGGCTCACACCTGTAATCACAGCACTTTGGGAGGCTGAGGCGGGTGGATTACAAGTTCAGGAGTTCAAGACCAGCCTGGCCAACATGATGAAACCCTTTCTCTACTAAAAATAGAAAAATTGCTGGGCGCGGTGGCTCTTGCCTGTAATCCCAGCACTTTGGGAGGCTGAGGTGGGTGGATCATGACATCAGGAGATCAAGACCAGTCTGGCTAACATGGTGAAACCCCGTTTCTACTAAAATATGAAAATCAGCTGGGCGTGGTGGCACGCGCCTGTAGTCCCAGCTACTCGGGAGGCTGAGGCAGGAGAATCGCTTGAACCCGGGAGGCGGAAGTTGCAGTGAGACGAGATCACACCACTGCACTCCAGCCTAGGCAACAGAGTGAGACTCTGTCTCAAAAAAACAAAAAACAAAACAAAATTAGCCGGGCATGGTGGCACATGCCTGTAATCCCAGCTACTCAGGAGGCTGAGGCTGGAGAATCGTTTGAACCCAAGAGGCGGAGGTTGCAATGAGCCAAGATCATGCCACTCCACTCCAGCCTGGGTGACAGTGTGAGGCCCTGTCTCAAAAAAAAAAAAAAAAAAAAATTAGCTGGGCGGGCACCTGTAATTCCAGCTACGCTGGAGACTGAGGCAGGAAAATCGCTTGAACCCAGAAGGCAGAGGTTGCAGTGACTGGCGGGGAAGGGAAAAAAAGGCTGGGTATGGTGGTTCACACCTGTAATGCCAGCACTTTGGGAGGCTGAGGCAGGTGGATCACTTGAGGTCAGTAGTTCAAGACCAGCCTGGCCAATATAGTGAAACTCTGTCTCTACTAAATACACAAAAAAAATAACCAGGCATGGTGGTGCGCACCTGTAGTCCCAGCTACTCGGGAGGCTGAGGCAGGAGAATCGGTTAAATCCAGGAGGCAGAGGTTGCACTGAGCCGAGATCATGCCACTGCACTCCAGCCTGGGCGACAGAGCAAGACTCTGTTTCAAAAGAAAAGAGATAAAAGATGATAAAAGGATCTGCAAAGATATGTGGAGAATATTTATGAAAGTGATTTTGAGAATGGGAAAAGGGATTTGCATAACTTGCTTTGTTAATACTTTTCACTGGTGTACCAATGTTGTTTAATAATATTAAAAAGAAAAGAAACAGGAAACACACTTCAACCTCCACACTCCCACATGACAGAATTCACGTTTGCTTCCTTCCCTTTGAGTCTCTATCCACATGTGTCACAAAGCAGTGACCATGAGGCCACCTTACGTCTTAATGTCTAATACCTCTCTGAGTGAATTAAGCATTTAAATAGCCATTCCTGCTCTTTATTTATTAATATAACAAAAATTTGGAAAAAATGCTGTAATCTGTGGGATTACTTCCTTGAGATAAAGCAACACCTATGTGGGGGTTGAGGGGTGGGTAGATCTTCCTAGATTCCGACTCATAAGACTATCACAGGCCATATTTGGCACAAGTCCACTGAGAAGGACTGGGACAGAGACACAGCTGGCACGCAGGGCAGTGGCAGGTCATCAGCAGCAGAAGTTCTTACAACAGTCCATATAGAAGATGGCTCAGGCACAGGGAGACTGTGTTGACTCAATACCTTGACTTAGAACGCTCAATCTTGGGCGTGCCAGTATCTCTTTTGACAGCTCCTTAGGCTCCCCATAAGGACATCCCCAGGAGAGTCACTGTGTTCCATGAAACAAAAGCCTGGTGGCCCATCAGGTATCCATGGCTCTTTCCTGTCCAAATGTAATTTACCAACCAGAGGACATTTTACCATAAGGAACCATGCCCAGCAACAAATGTGACATTCTGCCTTATCTAGCTCCCAGGGAAACAGAGCTAGAAAGTTAAACAAAGGTCAAATTCTCATGCAAGGAAAGGATTTTGTCAACTGTAACTCACGGATACTGTTTAGGGATGGGATTACTGAGTCAAAAGCAAAGTTTTGGCCAGGCGTGGTGGCTCACGCCTATAATCCCAGCACTTTGGGAGGCTGAAGAGGGTGGATCGCCAGAGGCCAGGAGTTCGAGACTAGCCTGGCCAACATGGTAAAACACTGTCTCTACCAAAAATACAAAAAATTAGCTGTTGTAGTGGAGGGCATCTAATCCCAGCTACTAGAAAGGCTGAGGCAGGAGAATCGCTTGAACTCAGGAGGCGGACGTTTCAGTGAGCTGAGATCACACCACTGCACTCCAGCCTGGGCAACAAGAGCAAAACTGTCTTAAAAAAAGAAAAAAGCAGGCCGGGCGCGGTGGCTCAAGCCTGTAATCCCAGCACTTTGGGAGGCTGAGACGGGCGGATCACGAGGTCAGGAGATCAAGACCATCCTGGCTAACACTGTGAAACCCCGTCTCTACTAAAAAAAAAAAATACAAAAAAACTAGCCGGGCGAGGTGGCGGGCACCTGTAGTCCCAGCTGCTCCGGAGGCTGAGACAGGAGAACGGCGGCGTAAACCCGGGAGGTGGAGGTTGCAGTGAGCTGAGATCCGGCCACTGCACTCCACCCGGGGCGACAGAGCGAGACTCCACCTCAAAAAAAAAAAAAAAAAAAAAAAAAAAAAAAAGCAAAGTTTTCATTATTTTTTCTAATTCACTTTCCTGAAAATTTTCCAATTTATACAACAATCACTATTACAGTGGTTAGCAGGAGTACAGAACCTAAATGAGAAAAATGATAATTTTACAGAGAAAAAATCTGAATAAACAGTCTAGCATTCTCTCCTATTTAAACAAGTCTAGTTTTGTTTTTTTTTTTTTTTTTTTTTTTTTT
>NW_016808004.1:4792289-4812367 GCF_001698545.2 Rhinopithecus bieti
ATTCTTCCTTATTAAAAAAAGTTGTTTTTTTTTTTTTTTTTTTTTTTTTTTTTTTTGAGGTGAGGAGGGGAGGCTGGGGAGAATTTAATTAAACAATTCCATTTTATTCATAAAAATAAATAAATACACAAGAAATGTCCCTTCCCCTAAAACACTAATGACAAGAGACTTGCCTTTACAGTCTTGGAAAGTATGCTATAAAAATACAGTATTAACAGTGGGGTGCTGGAATAGGACTAAACCGATCAAGGAAAGGGACACCAGAAATGGAATAATTTTGACAAATACGGCATTATAAAATTCAGTGGCAAAAAGATGAACAATTCACTAAATGCTAAGAGTCAGAAAAATTTTGGTGAGAATTAAGATCTCTACATCACCTCTTCCAAGAGAGTCCCAAAGGAGTAAAGATTTAAATGTAGAAATGGTTACACATGAAGCAGAAAGGAATACACACAAATATTAGTAAGTTGTTCCGTGTGGCGGGATTACAAAGGTTTCTGTTTCCTTATACTTAACTGTGACTCTCAGAGGAGCACATTACCTTTACACTCAAACAGCCACCTCCATTTTGGAGAAAAACGTTAATCTGTTGATTTTTTCAAATAAATTTCTGATGATAAAAATCTCCATTCATCATGCAAGACAAATTACACTTAAATGCAGGTTTTCATCTTCACTCAGGGCTTGCTAAGCATTTCAGAGTTATTGCAAATGGTACTAAACAGCCAATCCTAAGAATTCCACATCTTCTTTCACCAGGACATTGATGGCTTTAAACTGGCAAAAGTTAAAAAGGTATATTTTTGTACTTAATGTTCTCCAATCAAGAATGGGACAACTGTCCAGGTGCGGTGGCTCACGCCTGTAATTCCAACACTTTGGGAGGCTGAAACGGGCGGATCATGAGGTCAGGAGATAGCGACCATCCTGGCTAACACGGTGAAACCCCATCTCTACTAAAAATACAAAAAATTAGCCGGGCGTGGTGGCGGGCGCCTGTAGTCCCAGCTACTCGGGAGGCTGAGGCAGGAGAATGGCATGAACCCGGGAGGCGGAGCTTGCAGTGAGCCGAGATCATGCCACTGCACTCCAGCCTGGGCGACAGAGCAAGACTCTGTCTCAAAAAAAAAAAAAAGAATGGGACACTTGCTAGAAAAGAGCCAGGCGTGGTGGCTCACACCTGTAACCTCAGCATTTTGGGAAGCTGAGGCAGGTGGATCACGAGGTCAAGAGATTGAAAAATCCATCCTGGCCAACATGGTGAAACCCCATCTATACTAAAAATACAAAAATTAAGCTGGGCAAGGTGGCATGTGCTTGTAATCTCAGTTACTTGGGAGGCTGAGGCAGGAGAAGCGCTTGAACCTGGGAGGTGAAGGCTGCAGTGAGCCGAGATTGCACCACTGCACTCTAGCCTGGGCAATAAGAGCAAAACTCCATCTCAAAAAAAAAAAAAAAAAAAAGCCAAGAACAAAATACACTAAATGCAACTTTTGCTACAAGAAGCTGCCCAAGCAGAGTTAGCTTCAAAATGTCCACCAGCAATTTCTGCTTTTGTTATCAATTTCTATTTCCATCTTCATGGATTTCTGAAGATTGAAATTATTTTGTAAAAGCCTGTGGCCAGGCATGGTGACTCATGCCTGTAATCCCAGCATTCTGAGAGGCTGAGGCGGGCAGATCACTTGAGGTCAAGAGTTTGAGACCAGCCTGGCCAACATGGTAAAACCCCATCTTTACTGAAAATACAAAAATTAGCTGGGTGTGGTGCACACACCTGTAATACCAGCTACTCGGGAGGCTGAGGCAGGAGAATCGCCTGAATCAGGAGGCAGAGGCTGCGGTCAGTTGAGATCGCACCACTATACTCCAGCCTGGGCAACAGAGCGAAATGAAGTCTCAAAAAAAACAAA
Source organism: Rhinopithecus bieti (assembly GCF_001698545.2). Taxonomy (NCBI): domain Eukaryota; kingdom Metazoa; phylum Chordata; class Mammalia; order Primates; family Cercopithecidae; genus Rhinopithecus; species Rhinopithecus bieti. The sequence goes on from NW_016808004.1 coordinate 4,794,206, forward strand.
CAAACAAACAAACAAAAAAACAGGCTACAAAGTTCGAAATTTCTAACTGGAAAACAGTTCTCTAAAGCACCGACTACTTCCTCTCACAGAAGAATTATGAGCCGGCAGAGTAGAAAGGAAGAAAGAGTTACATAAGGTCTCTGAGACCTGGTCCTTCAAGGAAAGCATTTTAGATAACTTCCATTATTAATCCATGTATATATTAACATCCTCTAAAACTTTCTAGAAAAGGTATATTCAGAACACCTTTCCTTCTGCCACCAAACCAAACCAAACCTCACCGGTGTGCATCGGAAGAAGCTCCTCAGAGCGAAACTACCAATATTTGTACCAGTATTTGAACAATGAAACAATTCTTTCCTTCAAGTACAATGTTTCTCATAACAAATCAAAAGCTGGCATCTTCCTTTATTCGCCTGCAGTCATCACCTTCTTCATCTATGCCACAGAGAAGCCAAATGGCCACATGAACAGACACAATAAGGAAACACCAGCAGATAAAAAGATCAAGAAAAATATTGTTCAAAGGCTTGGGCGAACAGAGGTCAGTGGTCAGAAAGAGGTTAACCAGGAACACATAAGGGTACCTAGGGGAAGGGCAAGAGACTGCTATGGTGAAAATGAGGAGAGCAGGGAAGGGCTAGGAAGTTGGGGGTCAGTTAGCAATTCAAAAGTCTGAATTCTTGCAGGTAGGTTAATAGCTCACGTGGAGGTGAAGGCTTTATGGTGTTGCAGTACCAGGAATTGAAAGCAAAGTATAGTAGTCCCCACTTATCTATGGGGGATAGGCCCCAAGACCCCCAGTGAATGCCTGAAACACAGCAAGCAGCAAACTTGTCATCCTTCAGGACACACTGATGATGTTCATGTCTTCCACCTACAAATTTAATGCCTTTTCCACTGTAAGTAAGCACTCATCATACACTGTGCGTTTTACCCTTTGCAGTGTGAGGTGCCACAGCAAAACTAGCATGACTTTCTTTTTCCTTCTTCACAATTTCAAGGATAGAAAATATGTTCTCACAGATTTTAGCAACCTCAGCATACGATTTTTTCACTTTCCTTATTAAGTCAACAATTTTTACTTTTTCACTTCAAGAGTGTCTCTTTGGCATAACCGAATTGCTAGCATCTTGTGCTTTGGGATCATTATTAAGTCAAATATGAGTTACTTGAACACAAGCATTGCAACATCGACTTGATAACCAAGACAGCCACTAAGTGACTAACGGGCAGGTAGCATCTATGGTGTAGAAACCCCGGACAAAGCGATGATTCACTTCCTGGGTGGGATAGCACAAGCTTTCATCAAGCTAATCCAAACAGCACGCAATTTAAAAATTATGGCAGGGTACAGCAGCTCATGCCTATAATCCCAGAACTTTGGGAGGCTGAGGCAGGAAGACTGCTTAAGGCCAGGAGTTTGAGACCAACCTGTGCAACATACTGAAACCCAGTCTCTACCAAATATTTAATACATTACCTGGGCATGGTGGTACACTCCTGTGAGTCCCAGCTACTCGGCAGGCCGAGGTGGGAAGATGGCTTGAGCCCAGGAGTTTAAGGCTCCAGTGAGCTATGATCGCTCCACTGCCCTTCAGCCTGGGTGACAGAACAACCCTCTGTCTCAAAAAGCAGACAAACAAAAATAAACTTAAGAACAGTATTTCTAGAATTTTCCAGTTAACATTTTCAGACCACGATTGACTGCAGACAAAGAGGATTACTATATCTGCAAAGTCATCAAAACAACCGTATAAAATGCAGGAGATGAAACTGAACCAGGTGTTATCACATCCACGGTCAGACAGCAACTAAGTGGCTGAGCTGGAATTAACAGGAGCGTCAGTCAGTCCAGGTCCTACCATGCCATTATGCAATACCAGCTCTCACCCAAAGGATTCTGGCTCCTGAGGGCTGGGACTTTTAACAAGTCTTTTATGGCAATTCAGGCATACACACCAAGTTTGGAAACCACTGATGTGAAGAGTTTACAACTACTGTTCTGATTTACGTGTTGTGCCTGATCCAAAACTGTAATGATAGCATTAGACATCTGAACAAATGCTAAAGGTTCAACAAAGCCATGGCAGTTAAACCAATTAACGTTCTATAGCTTGTTAACATTTTTAGTTGCTTGGTGTTTCCAAGTTGCCTGCCTGCAACAGCTGGGTCCTAACCACAGTTGGCTCTTCTGCTCCCCTGCACTGTTACCACCCTAATTATGGTATCGAATTGTAGAAAACTCACGAAGGTACTAAAGAATGAAGACAAAAAGCTACTGACAATTCCACCTCCCAGAAGCAATCGCTATTAGTATTAGAGTGTATGTCTTTCCAGTTTTCCTTCAAATAGTTGAGGTTATATATATCATGTATAACTTTGCATCTTATTTTTTCTACATTAAATATGTTACCATGTTGTTAAGGTTGCATGATATTCAGCACATGGATAATCTCAAATTTTCCCTTGCTGCTAAGTATGCATTGTTTTTAAATTACGATGAGATGAACCTACATGTAGACTATCAGCATAATCTGATTAGACTCACAAATGTTTTAATCACTCAGCATTTCTTGGATTAGTAGAATACATTTCATCCATGTGCTTCTCAGTCTGCTGATGGTCTTTGCCTACCGTGCCTACTAGAATGTGACTTATTGCACATATGATCTAAATATAGCACTGGGAAGGAAGCATCATACGGATACGGAGTTCGGAAGTAGCAGGCTTCTGAGCAGATTCCAAAGTAACATTCCACACTTTCACCAGCACGGAACATGGGTAAATGTCTCTCTCTCCATCTCATTTTCTTTCAAGACTTCATGCTCTGTATATGACCATGAGAGAAGACCCAGCAGTCATCCTGCCCTCAAAACTGATAGACTTCAAGGCTCACAGTGAAGTAGGCAAGCAATATTTGCTCATCAAGTTTTAGAGAAGGTCATGAGGAGAGCCCGAGGGGAAGGGCAAAGGACTGCTATGCTGAAAATGAGGACAGCAAGTGAAAATGAGGCATCGAAAGTCACATACTACTACTGCACTGGACGTCAAGTAGAACAGCAGTGTCTGTTGTAGGCAGATTCTTTTCAACTTCCCAAACTGAGGAATCAAATTAGGGCCTGAATAGTGAAGAGCCCCTGAAACAGCAAGACATCATTACTGAATGCGCTTTGTGCCAGGCACTGTACTACAGACTTTACTGGGGCAATCTGTTTACTCTTCCAACAAACCAAGCCTATAGGGATACAATGAGAATCCCCATCTAACAGATGAAGAAAAAGAAGCTCATCAGCAGTCACTTGGTTTCTAAAAATACTCATTCTGGGGAGGGGCAGGAATAGAAAGACCAGTAGTCTGACGAGGAAGGAGATGAGTGGACGGCTCTGGCCAAGCCATTTTTGTGGAATAATGAAGTCATTTGGGGGCACTCAGGAAGTAGGCTATCAGTCTGTTCTTCCATTTAGAATTACCACCTCTAGGAGGAAACCCAGTAGGAAAAGATAGAAGCCTTCGAAAAGAAACATTAAGGATCTAGGGGGGCAGGATAAACACTTTCATTACAATTAAAATATCTACTGAGAGAAGCACATCAAGGAGCTGACCAAATATCTTAAAATACTTTTTTTTTTTTTGAGATAGTCTTGCTCTGTCTCAGGCTGGAGTAAAGTGGCGCAATCTAGGTTCACTGCAACTTCCCCCTCCAGGGTTCAGGCAATTCTGCCTCAGTTTCCCGAGTAGCTAGGACTACAGGCACGGGCCACCACGCCTTTTTTTTCTTTTTTGATGGAGTCTCACTCTGTCGCCCAGGCTGGAGTGCAGTGGTGTGATCTCGGCTCACTGCAAGCTCCACCTCCAGATTCATGCCATTCTCCTGCCTCAGCCTCCCAAGTAGCTGGGACTACAGGTGCCCACCACCACACCCAGCTAATTTTTTCTGTATTTTTAGTACAGACAGTGTTTCACCGTGTTAGCCAGGATGGTCTCGATCTCCTGACCTTGTAATCCGCCCGCCTCGCCTCCCAAAGTGCTGGGATTACAAGTGTGAGCCATCGCGCCTGGCCTGTATTTTTAGTAGAGATGGGGTTTCACCATTTTGGCCAGGCTGGTCTAGAACTCCTAAATTCAAGTGATCTGCCTGGCTCAGCCTCCCAAAGTGCTGGGATTACAGGCGTAAGCCACCGTGCCCAGCCTAAAAAATTCTCTTAATTTTTTTTATTTTCAAGAGACAGGTTTCACTATGTTGTCCAGGCTGGAGTGCAGTGGCTTTTTACAGGTGCAATCCCACTACTGATCAGCATAGGAGAGTTATTTGATCTGTTCTATTTGCTACCGGGGCCGGTTCACCCTCCTTGGGCAACCTGGTGGTCCCCTGCTTCTGAGGGGTCACTGCACTAATGCTGAAGTTAATGCAGACACCCAAATGGTATAATGCACTAAAACCCAGAATTCCTGTGACTCAAGTCATCCTCCTGCCTCAGCCTCCTGAGTGGCTGGTACTATAGGTATGCACCACTGTGCCCAGATACAAAAATTTAATTCTGTTCTCTCTTCTACAGAGTTAAGATGTTCCACTCCAGTATTTGGTAATCCCAGCTACCAGGGAGGCTGAGACAGAAGAATCACTAGAACTTGGGAGGTGGAAGTTTCAGTGAGCTGGGATTGCATCACTGCACTCCAGCCTGGGCGACAGAGCAAGACTGTCTCAAAAAAACAAACAAAAAATTATGCCATGAATAGAACTCTTATGCCCCAGGACTACTAATCATTGTGTTATTAATCTTACTATATTAATCAAACATATACTAAGGGCAGAAGTAGATATGAGACTATAAGAAGAAATCATACCAAATGCAAAAAGTAAACTACTACTGTGATCAAGTCATGTTAAGTTTACTTTAAGGGTAATTACCTTAGTTGGGAAAATTAGGGAAGGATTCCTCTGGGAAGAACTGAACCTGGATGTGAAGGGGGAAAAGGGAGCAAACAATTTTCCCTAAAGAACAGCACAGGCAAGGCCTTATTTGGAGGGGGATATGAAAATGAGGTGCCTGGGTCAGATCACGCAGGACACAGTGGGCTGTACTAAGGTCCCGAAACCACAAAGTAATGAGAAGCCTGACTTGTGGAGATTTCTAAGCAGCAGTGTTCATCCTGCAGAGCCAGCGCCCTGCCTGCCTGCAGTGGGGAGGGGAGGAGACCCTGCGGTGGACAGTGAGGATGCTGCTGCCACCTTCAGGCAAGAGAGGACTGCACTAGACCAGTGTGAAAGCAGAAGGGAATGGCGACAAAGTAAAGGTGGATGGCATCTAGTGATGGATCGGATTGGGATGGGTATGGGAAATGCGGGAAAACGCCAAGGAAGTCGCCTGGGTTTATGTCTCATGGGACCAAGAGGATTTCTTAGATCAGGGAAGTCTGAAAAACAGTGAGGTGTTTCTTGGGGTGGAATTGTGTCTGATTTTAGACATGCTGTTTGAGATGACTCTCAACCAAATCTATTTTTAAAGATACAGTGGTATTTAGTTATATTTAAGCTTCATTGTTAACTGAGGGAATACTAATTTGTGCTAGGATTTCATGGCTGAAGTCTATCTAGACACCTGTGCTAAATTGGGAATGTTACGTGCATTCACCAGACACGGAAAGCAAAAGAGAAGAGATGGCTGGACCTGCCATCTAGAGGTCTGCTGTCTGGAGGCCCAGATGACATAATCATGGCAAACTACAGCAAAGGAGAGAGCACCAGCAGCAGAAATATTGAATGTTTTCAAAGGCAAGACTAAACAGCTGAATGTGCAACGCCTAAAAAGAAGTGTTCGGCATGTTAAAAATAACTGGTCAAAACATTTACTGGTTATCAATCCCTTAACAAGCTTCAAAGAAGTTCCTAGAAAGCATGCTGGAAAATGTTAAATGACTGAAATGAGAAAGAGCAAGATTGATGGGTCAAGTACAGAGAGCAGCTAAGCATCAGGGGGGTGGCGCAGTAAGTTATCTTGGCAGGCCAATGAAACAGCTGGGATGCAGGCACAGGGCCTGAAGACATAGATCCACCAAGGCTAGAGGCCTGAGCGGGCACATAAAAGCAGCCAGGTGAGGGAGATATCTAGTCTACCCTTCCAGTCCTTCTCCAGAATACACCTCGTTCCCAGCCATCACACGGCTTGTCTCAAGTGGGCTTGCCATTCCTCCCATAGGGTCCTACCTTACCCCCTAATGTAATGCCCTTTCTGCCCAGGAACCTGCTCATCTCCCTCAAACCCAAGAGCATCTGGGGCCCAGACACCTTTTTAAAAATCATACTTGAGGCCAGGCGCAGTGGCTCATGCCTGTAATCCCAGCACTTTGGGAGGCCGAGGCGGGTAGATCACAAGGTCAGGAGATCAAGACCATCCTGGCTAACACAGTGAAACCCCATGTCTACTAAAAATACAAAAATTAGCCGGGCATGGTGGCCTGCGCCTGTAGTCCCAGCTGCTAGGGAGGGTGAGGAAGGAGAATGGCGTGAACCCGGGAGGCGGAGCTTGCCGTGAGCCAAGATTGTGCCACTGCACTCCAGCCTCGGTGACAGAGTGAGACTCCATCTCCAAAAGAAAAAAAATCATACTTGAATCAGACTACCTGTGTCTCTGCCTCTCTTCCAAGTGGGGGTAGGGCAGGAGGAGGGCAGGAGGAGGACAGGGCAGGTGGGAGGTGTGTGTTGCGGGGGCGGGGAGAAATTCTCCTCGAAGGTATTCTCTCCTTCATCCCCAAATTCCTGATCCCAGTAGTGCCTGTGGTGCAAGGGCTTGGTAAACAATGGTGCAGGGACAGTGGACATGCCCAGAGGCCAAGGAAGAGACGATGGGGAATGCCAGTCTGTCTTTGTTTAGATATACATTTTCGGGTCACTGCCTCTGTGAGAGTGCCTTCTTTTAGGCTCCACTGAGGGCTGCAGATTCTTAGCACAAGACACTCTCTTATTCAAATGAAGACTTGAGCCTCTTGCCCATTATGACACCTCATAGGTACCACTAAGCAGGAAAAAGTGGGCTGACAATTCTGACCAAGGAGTATTCTCTGAAGTACCAACAACAATAAATGTTACCTGGACTTACTTAAAAGGTATAGACATACTTCCTCATGCTGGTGACCTGTGATACTTTGGTAATAAACAGTTGAAGAGAGTAAACAAAATCTCGAGAGATTATACAAGACAAAAAATGCCTGGGCACTTCCCCCATCCCCCCATTTCCAGGTTTCAGTAAATTCTGCTGACAGCCCTGCATCTTACTAGAGCCTACCATGGACAACAGAGGCATGCTGATGTGTGTCACAAGAAGGGGTGGCTAAGTATCAGAAGGTATAGTCACTTTTGTTGTTACTACTGGTCACAGCAGGCCTTTGTGCCATTAACACAGTGCTGTCCCTTAGAGCTAGCCCATGGAGCCTATGTGGCACTATCAAAGGTAACCTCGCATGCTGCTTGTGAGGCTGGGAAAAGGGCACAGGGAGGAAGACAGCAAGTATTTTCATCCATGTGGGCATCAGCCTGGATGAACCATGAGGGAGAATGGTTCTGGCATATGCAGTGTTTGTCCATTCAGCTAAGGCTCAAATGGCAGTTTCTTCCTGAGAATTCAAGATTTACACAACTTGTCTAAGGCTCCACAGCTAGTTATGTGCAAAGTAGCAGGCCAGATTCTATTTTGTCCCATTCAAAGATGCTTAAGGAACTTGAGATCATGGTCCCCATTGTAGTAACCAGAAGGAAATGCTCCCAAATGCTCAGGAAGAGTGCTGATTACACTGAACACTGGGAAAAGAAAGATGGCTAGAAACTGCCAAAACAAGATAATGGAAAGCCAACCCTCCGGTTTTAGGATCACAACCATGGGTTTTGTTTCTGAGATGGAGTCTTGCTCTGTCGCCCAGGCTGGAGTGCAGTGGTGCGATCCTGGCTCACTGCAACCTCTGCTTCCCAAGTTCAAGGGATTCTCCTGTCTCAGCCACCTGAGGAGTTGGGATTATAGGCACGTGCCAGCACCCAACTAATTTTTGTATTTTGGTAGAGATGAGGTTTCACCACGTTGCCCAGGTTGGTCTCCAACTTCTGGCCTCAGGTGATCCAGCGCCTCAGCCTCCCAAAGTGCTGGGATAACAGTGAGCCACTGTGCCGGGCCACAACCATGGGTTTTCAATCCCACCTCAGATACATTCAGCTGCATGAACTGTTTTTTGTTTTTTGAGACAAAGTCTCTCCCTGCTTCCCAGACTGGAGTGCAGTGGAGCGTGATCACTACAGCCTCGACCTCCGGGGCTCAGGAGATCCTCCCACCCTTGGCCTCTTGAGTAGCTGGGACTATAGGCACACGCTACCATGCCAAGATTTTCTTTTTTGAAAAAATATATGGTAGACATGAGGTCTCTCTACATTGCCCAGGCTGGTCTCCAATTCCTGGGTTTATGCATTCTTTCCCACCTCAGCCTCCCAAAGTGCTGACATTACAGGGATGAGCTACCTCATGTGGCAGCTGTGTGAACTGAAATGTCCCTCTGCTTCCATGTGAAAAATGAGAATCCTCCACAAATGAGATAATGCAAAGAAAGCTCCTAGCATTCCATTTGACAAATGAAATATGAGTGGCTTTGTTATGAGGGCTTTTCTAACTTAAATGAAAAATATGCACTTAATCAACAAGTATTATTCCATCTTCCAAATCTCACTATTGTAGTCTCTCACACTAACTTCCAGATTTTTGCTATATCCATGTCAGTGCAGATACGTGTTTAATGTCTTGTTGTATTTCTAATACAAATTATGCATTCAGCTATATACTACCTAAAACTGCAGTGTGATCTGCATTGGTGTACTGCATCATACGTTAACAGGGCAGTGGAGAGTCATATTTAGCATAAGACCCTTGTCATTTGAGGAAGATAAGGTCACAGAGACCTTTGCGAAGTCCTAATTGGCCAATACCAATTATTACAAAGGGCAAAAATGCCCTTTGTTAGAAGAAAAACAAAGCAGCACTGAAACATGGGCACTGGGTCACTAAGTGGCTCACTCCCATATACCAATTTGAATTCTCGCCTCCACTTTCACTGTTTTGCAGTGACCACATAGGCACATAGGCCCTAAGAACATGGGTTACCACTCATGATCCTATCCACTTCGTGCTAGAATATCCCATGCCCTAACAGCCTCTTTCTGGGCCCCACTTAAAGCTGATCATGTGTTGCCATTTTAAATTCAGAAGCAGTAGTCACTGACCATGAACTAGGGGGTAAACACACCAAATCCAGTTCAAACACTTGCTGAGTGCCATGAAGTGTCCATTACTGAGCTAGGTGCTGGGGATGACCTACAGACAAAACTGCAAAGACTTTCTTACTTCAAAAGGAGGCCATCTCAGTTCTCCACAAGCTAGTAAGTACATGATTGTGTCCTGGGGCTTTGTAAGTGTTAAACTGGAAACCTCAGTGGCTATATTCCACTAGTTACTTCACAACTCCTTCCTGGACAAGGGCATCTACACAATTCTGAAACCTCCTCCGGAGTTGACAAAAAAGGCCTGCTGGGTTCTGGATAGAAACGTAATTACAACAAAGCATTCATCAGAGTGCACTTTGGCCCCTTTCCTTGTTGCCACAAGTCTGATGTTTTGCAACCCCAATGTTCCTAGAGATAGGATTTCTAACATCACGGTCATAAGGCTGTGTAAAAATTTGCATCCCCACTGTTCCTATAGACAGTATCTCTGATATTAGAATCACAAGGCTTTTATTTAAGGATCGCTTAAGATGTGTATCAAGCCGGGTGTGGTGGCTCAAGCCTGTAATCCCAGCACTTTGGGAGGCCGAGACGGGCGGATCACGAGGTCAGGAGATCGAGACCATCCTGGCTAACATGGTGAAACCCCGTCTCTACTAAAAAATACAAAAAACGAACCGGGCGAGGTGGCGGGCGCCTGTAGTCCCAGCTACTCGGGAGGCTGAGGCAGTAGAATGGCGTAAACCCGGGAGGCGGAGCTTGCAGTGAGCTGAGATCTGGCCACTGCACTCCAGCCTGGGCGACAGAGCGAGACTCCATCTCAAAAAAAAAAAAAAAAAAAAAAAAAAAAAAAAAAAGATGTGTATCAGACCCCCCAATTCCAGCAACCAGTTTGAAGACCCCCATGGAGGAACATGAACAGCATAATACAGCTTTTCTCCCTGTCCCATGACTTCACTCTGCACTCTTTGACCAATCAACCATCTCCACACTTCGGCTCACTTAAAACCCTTAGAAACCCCAGCCCCAAACTCCCTAGGGAAATGGATGTGCAGTTCTCTCCTATCTGCTCGTGTGGTGGCCCTATGATTAAACCTCTTTCTCGGCTGGGCACGGTAGCACACCTGTAATCCCAACAATTTGGGAGACAGGAGTTTTGAGACCAGCCTGGGCAATACAGCAAGACCCCATCTTTACAAAAAATAAAAAATTAGCCAAAGCTGGGCACAGTGGCTCACGCCTGTAATCCCAGCACTTTGGGAGGCTGAGGTGGGTGGATCACCTGAGGTCAGGAGTTTGAGACCAGTCTGACCAAAATGGTGAAACCCCATCTCTACTAAAATACAAAAAAATTAGCTGGGCGTAGTGGCATGCGCCTGTAATCTCAGCTACTTGGGAGGCTGAGGCTGGAGAGTCGCTTGAACCCGGGAGGCGGAGGTTGCAGTGAGCCGAGATTGCGCCACTCTAGCCTGGCAACAGAGCGAGACTGTCTCCAAAAAAAAAAAAACCACAACAATTAGCCAAGCATGGTATTGTGCCTGTAGTCCCAGCTATTCAGGAGTTTGAGGCAGGAGAATGTCCTGAGCCTAGGAGTTCAAGGCTGCAGCCAGTGAACTATGATCTTGCCACTGTACTCCAGTCTGCATAACAGAGCGAGATCCTGTCTCCAACACCTCCCCCCACCCGCAACACACACACAACTCTTTCTCTGCTACAACCCAGTGTCTCAGCATTGCGGCATGCATCAGGTAATGGACCTCTACAATTCTATGTATTTAGAAACGGTGAGGCCAGTTGTAGAACAAAACCAAAGCACCTGAAACTCAGCCACAATGAATTTTTTTTTTTTTTTTTTTTTTTTTTTGAGACAGTCTTACTTTGTTACCCAGGCTGGAGTGTGCAGTGGAATGATTTTGGCTCACTGTAACCTCTGCCTCCCGGGCTCAAGAGATTCTTCTGCCTCAGCCTCCCGAGTAGCTGGGATTACAGATCTCCACCACCACGCCGGCAAATTTTTGTATTTTTAGTAGAGACGGGGTTTCATCACGTTGGCCAGACTGGTCTCGAACTCCTAACCTCAGGTAATCTCCCCGCCTCGGCCTCCCAAAAGTGCTGGGATTATAGGCGTGAGCCACTGTGTCCAGCCCCACAATGAATCTTTAAAAGTCAATTTTATTTCAACTCTATATTCGTCAATATACTTGGTCCACAACACTGAAACATCACCTCGTTTCTGCCCAAACACTTTCAATAATGATTAACTTCCTCCTATGCAATGTTTCATCTTCAAACTATTCTAGCTGCAAAATGATGCAGGGAACTAGATTCTCTCTCTGTGTATTCTTATCCCTGCCTTCTTCTGTGAGGCAGCAAAGTACCAATCCAATCCTTCTCCCATGTGATATCCTACATTATTTGGAGACACCCAGTCTCTTGATCACCAAAACTGCACATCTCTGGTTCTCTCAACTCCTCTGCATGCAACATGGCTTCTAGATGCCTTAACTTCCTGGCTGCCTACCTCTGGCTGAATTAGGCTCCTTATATTTCTTTAAATGTCTGTATCTTTGTACAAGTATTATCCATTACTAAAACAGGTTGATGCTTTAAGAATGTCACATATGAAGAAAAACAGGATGACTGAGCATTTTATAAACTTCCAAAACTCCAAAAACTTCCTCAGTTCTGAATAATACTCATGGTAAGTATGATTAGCCTTCAGTAATTTTAACTGCCCAAGAAATATAACAACAGTTGGTTGATATATATATCAAGACTCAATTTATAACCCTTACTCATTTCATTACTGTAATCCCAACACTCTGGGAGACCGAGGTGGGCGGATCACAAGGTCAGGAGTTCAAGACCAGCCTGGCCAACATGGTGAAATCCCATCTCTACTAAAAATACAAAAATTAGCCAGGCGTGGTGGCAGGCGCCTGTAGTCCCAGCTACTCGGGAGGCTGAGGCAGGAGAAGAACAGTTTGAACCCGGGAGGCAGAGGTTGCAGTGAGCCGAGATTGCGCCACTGTACTCCAGCCTGGGCGACAGAGCGAGACTCCGTCTCAAAAAAAAAAAAAGAAAAGAAAAGAAAAAACAAAAGTAAATTGTTTATCTGACCTTCTAAAAAATCAAGAGAGACAGAATACCCAAACAAGCCAGTTTTAGCAGGCATGATAAGGAACTACCCTCTCCTTTAATCCTTACAAAAAAGTAACCTGATGTTAACCAATCAGTTATCTTTCAATTATTGTTTTCTTGTTCCCACCTTACAAAGTCCATTCTTCTGCGACTGCCCACTGGGAGTTTTCATCCTATTTTGTATAATGGAGGCTGCCCTGATTCATGAACTGCAAATAAAAGCCAACTAAGATCTTTAAATGTGTTGTAATTTTGTCTTTTAACAGATATCATATCAAAAAGAACTATCCCTAGAAGGATTGACAAATTGGACTGCATCAACACTAAGAGCTTCTGCTCTTCCAAAAACACTATTAATAGAATGGAAAGACACAGACTAAGAGAAGATATTTGGAAATCACATATCTGACAAAAAGACTTGTAATCAGAATATACAAAGAACTCTCAAACACAGTAAGAAAAAAACCAACCCAATAAAATAAGTGGGCAAAAGATCTAACAGATACTTCACCAAAGAATAAGCAGGTGAAAAGATGTCTGTTCAACATTGCTACTCTTTAGGGAAACACAAATTAAAAACATAATGAGACACCATCACACACCTTTTAGAAAGGCTAAACAATTTTTTGGCCGGGCGCGGTGGCTCAAGTCTGTAATCCCAGCACTTTGGGAGGCCGGAGGGGTGGATCACGAGGTCAGGAGATCGAGATCATCCTGGCTAACACGGTGAAACCCCGTCTCTACTAAAAAATACAAAAAACTAGCCGGGCGAGGTGGCGGGCACCTGTAGTCCCAGCTACTCGGGAGGCTGAGGCAGGAGAATGGCATGAACTCGGGAGGCGGAGCTTGCAGCGAGACGAGATCCGGCCACTGCACTCCAGTCTGGGCGACAGAGCGAGACTCTGTCTAAAAAAAAAAAAGGCCGGGCGCGGTGGCTCAAGCCTGTAATCCCAGCACTTTGGGAGGCCGAGACGGGCGGATCACGAGGTCAGGAGATCGAGACCATCCTGGCTAACACGGTGAAACCCGTGAGCTCAGTGAGCTGAGATCCAGCCACTGCACTCCAGCCTGGGTGGCAGAGCGAGACTCCATCTCAAAAAAAAAAAAAAAAAAAAAAAAAGGCTAAAAAATTTTTAAATGACCATGTTGTGTTACCAAGGACATGGAGCAGATGGAACTCCCGTACACTGCTGGTGAGAATGTGAAATGGAAAACCATTTTAAAAGTTAGATATATACTTTTGGGTGATGAAAATGTTCTGGGCCGGGTGCGGTGGCTCATGCCTGTAATCCCAGCACTCTGGGAAGCTGAGACAGGCAAATCACTTGAGCCCAGGAGTTTGAGGAAATCCTGGGCAACATGGCAAGATCCTGTCTCAACAAAAAATACAAAAATCAGCTGGGTGTGGTGGTATACACTTGTAGTCCCAGCTCCATGAGAGTGAGACTCTGTTTCCTTTAAAAAAAAAAAAAAAAAAAGGAAAGAAAGAAAAAAGGAAAGGAAAGGAAAGGAAAAGAAAGGGAAAGGAGAAGGAAAAGGAAAAGGAAAGGAAAGGTGAAAAGAAAAGGTTCTGTAATTAGATGGTGACAGTCGTATAACCTTGTGAATATTTGAACTGTACACTTTGGGCGAAGTGTCTCACGCCTGTAATCCCAGTACTTTGGGAAGCTAAGGCGGGAAGGCTGAAGCTGGGAGTTTGAGAGCAGCCTAGACAACAAAGTGAGACACTGTCTCTATCAAAAAAAAAAAAAATTTAGCCAGGTGTGGTGGCGTGTGCCCTTAGTTCCAGCTACTCGTGGGGCTGAGGTGGAAGGATCACCTGAGCCTGGGAGGATGAATGTGCAGTGAGCTGTGGTCACACTATTGCACTCCAGCCTGGGCAACAGAATGAGACCCTGTCTTCAAAAACAAAACAAAACAAAACAAAAAACGCACATTTTATATAGGGGAATTTTATGATGTATTAAGAATTTTAACTTTTTAAACAAAGTTAAAGCATATGCCTACCATATGCCCCAACCATTCCCCTCCGAAACAGTTACCTACCCAAGGGAAACGAAAACACAGATCTAGACAGAGACTTGTGCACCAGTGTTCACAGAAGCTTTTGTTTTAACAGCCAGAAACGTCAATCAATCCAAATGTCTATCAACAGAAAAGCTAATCGAATTGTGATATAGCTATACCATGAAATACCACTCAGCTACAAAAAGGAATGAACTACAGATACATACAGCACAGATAAAATAATAATGTCGAATGAGGACAGATACTCCCCCACCCAATAAATACACAGTATATAAAGTATATATACAGATTCCACTTATACAAAATACCAGAAAATGCAAACTAGAAAGCAGATCAGTGGTTACCTGGAGAGGGGTAAGGAAGGGCAGCAGGCAGGAGGGCGAATTACAAAGAAATACTGGGATACTTCAGGGTAATGGATTTGTTCATTCCCTTGATTGTGGTGATGGTTTCACACAATACATACCATCTGTGAATGGTATGTATTCATATGTACATATGTCAAAACTCAAAGTGTACAGTTTCAACATGTATGGCAATTATATTTCAATCAATGAAGCTGTTCTTTAAAAAAAAAAAAAAAAAAAAAGGAATAGTCAGAGGCCAGGAGGCTGCAAATATCTAAGGGGACGACATGGAAGAAGCAGCCACTCCGCATTGCCTCAGTTCTCACTGCATTCACGATTGCTGAATCTGGATTCCAGCTTCAGCTTTTCTTAATTCTCTGCTGCAAATGTCTGCCTTGTGTTATGTTAGCACCTGAAGTCCCATTAGACAGAAACCTTCCACTTACCCCATCGGTCCTTCCCAAGAGAAACACCACCTCCTGTTCTCATACCCAAAATCACTTCCTATGTCCCTTTACCCCAACTATCACATCTGGGTTAGCCCTAGCCATACAAATCTTTCCCTAACCTCTTTACATTTCCACAATCCTAGTTGCATTATTACTTCTTGACTCCTGATTTACTTCCTTACCCCAGACTCCCTTCACTCTACTCCTGCTTGCTTTGCTACACACAGGAGCAGCTACTGAAAGCCAAAGCTCCTTGGGCTAATTCCTCAGGCCCTCCAAGATCTTGGCCCCACATCTCTTCCGAGGCTCCCACAGCTCAGGTCTATGTGTTCGCTTGCTACACTTGACTTCCTCTTCTATCTTAAACCTGTCTTGCCACACTTTTCCGACCCCCAGATCCCAGAAGGGGCATCCCTCTTGTATTCTGTGACTCAAACCCAGCAACTCCTCAGGAGATTAGCTGCAAACACCTGACTGAAGGGACAATTCAGAGCAGAGGCTGAGCCCTCGGATTTTAAGTCAAATCTGAATGCCAACACGCAGCAGGGTGAAGCAGCATCACGTACTAGGCATGAAGGCTGCAGCAAGAGATGGTATCAGGGCAAATCAGACCCTAGTGTTGGTCAAAAGAAAGGAGAATCCACTTCATACCAACTAGGACCACTAGAATAAAAAATAAAAATAAAAATAAAAAAATAAAAATAAAAAAAACAGATAATGAGTTTTGACAAGTATGTGGAGAAATTCGAACTCTTCTACACCGCTGGTGGAAATGTAAAGTGGTGCAGTCATTTTGGAAAACAGTCTGGCAGTTCCTCAAAGAGTTAAACATATGACCCAGACCAAGCACGATGGCTCATGTCTGTAATCCCAGCACTTTGGGGAGGCTGAGGCGGGTGGAATACTTGAGTCCAGGAGTTCAAAATCAGCCTGGGTAACCTGGTGAAACTCTATCTCTAAAAAGCAAAAAATAAAGAAAAACAAACACACATAATCATTCCTATGGGATCTGCTCTGCCATCTCTATAAAAAATAAAAAAGAAAGAAAGAAACAAACAAAAACGTATGATCATTCCTATAGGATGTGCTCTGCCAGTGTAGACAGTGATCTTTGGTTCAGGAGCTGCTTTCTCTTCCCCCAAGAAAATCATGGTTGACTTTTGATTTTTATTTTCAAACCTTCTTGGCAGTTGATTTTAAAATCATGAACCCAGAAAAGAACCATACAATAAATTTAGTCCAATTTTATGCCTTCTGCCCTAGTGAAAGACTCGTCTTCTGTTTCCCATGACAGTGGTTACCCAGGACTTCTTGGGTGTCCTAATTTATTGTTGAGTAACTGGTATTTACTTGGTTTCACTGTTTGAAACTTACTGTGACTGGTTCAGATTCTGTCCTCTGGAGAGATGCAATTTGGCAAACATACTGATTTTATATGTTGAGGGTGCCATGTTTGAGTCCCTATATTCAGTGAAGCACATCAGAGTTTGTGTTAATTTTTACACTAGTGAACATCTAAGTAGAGGGGCTGCTCTGGTCTGAATGTTAATGTCCCTGAAAAATTTGTATGTTGGAGCCTAAGGCCCACCAAGGTGAGAGTATTAAGAGGTGAGGCCTAGCCAGGTGCAGTGGCTCACGCCTTTAATCCCAGCACTCTGGGAGGCTGAGGCAGGTGAATCACCTGAGGTCAGGAGTTTGACACTAGCCTGTTCAACATGGTGGAACTCCATCTCTATTAAAAATAACAAAAATTAGCCGGGAGTGGTGGCACGCGCCTGTAATCCCAGCTACTCAGGAGGCTGAGGTAGGAGAATCACTTTAACCTGGGAGGCGGAGGTTGCAGTGAGCCAAAATTGCGCCATTGCACTCCAACCTGGGCAACAAGAGAGAAACTTTATCTCAAAAAAAAAAAGAGGGGGTAGGGCCTTTAGGGGAGTGATTAAGTCAGGAAGGGGAGGGACCTTGTGAATGGGACTAGGGCCCTTAGGAAAGTGGCTGCAGGGAGCCATCTCGCCCCTTCCACGATGTGAGGACACATAAAAGGAACCATCCAGAAGTGTGACCCTCACTAGACAGTGAATCTATTGGAGCCCTGATCTTGGACTTTCTCAGCCTCCAAACTGTGAGCAATAAACTTCTGTTGTTTACAAATTATCCAGTCTAAGATATTTTGTGACAACAGCCCAAAGGAACTAAGACAAAGAGGTTAACTGAAGATTTAAGGGATTTCTTCATTTTAGGAGGTGTTTAATTGTATTATTTGAGTTGAATTAGCAAGAGTAATGGTAAGTTGATTCAGTAAGAGTATGGGTAAGTGTAAGAAGCAGGGATGGTGAGGAAGGACAGGAAGGTCACTCGACTTAAACACAGTATCGCTGGTAGAGGAGAGGTAGAAAAGGCAAGGGTACTGGACAGGCACTGATTCTGGCACAGTGAGAAAGTTGTGAGTAGCAAAGCTATTACAGGACAGAAATGTGGTATGTGGTCAAGGCTGTCACTGCACTACTCATCACTCACACTGAGGTGACTGGGAGGAGCCGGGGAAGGACAGAGAGGAGTCACAGGGAGCTCATTTCCAGCCCAGCTAAATGGGAGGGAAAAGGCTGCCAACTCTGTGGCAGAGCTCACAGCTTCTCATCTGTCCTCCCTTTTGACCTCTGTAATCCTGCCAGGCCCAGATTATTTTGCTCACTTGTTGCTTGCTCTCCTGAAATAATCTGATGAACAAAACAATTTCATTAAAGATGAATGAATACTTCTAACAATACACTCTGAAAATAGGTAGGTAGAGGAAAACAATGTATCCTGTCTTTTAAGTAGGAACTGCATTAGTTGAAAAGGAGGGGGGGGAATCTAACAGGTGAATGCCAGTAGAAGGAATATATTTAAAATGATTGAAATAAAAAATAATTTTGCAAATTTTTTTTTTTTTTTTTTT
>NW_016808004.1:4814107-4854234 GCF_001698545.2 Rhinopithecus bieti
ATATATAATATATTGTATATATTATATATTATATTCATATATATTATATTCATATATATAATATATATATGAAAGCTAAATGTACTCAAGCTTTCAGACCTAACTTCCACTTCACAAGAAAGAGTGGGGATGGAGAAATACATCAAACATCAAAAGATGCACCGAGACAAACCTAGAATATGGAACACTCTGTTAGGACAACTGGCTTGATCTTTCCAAAAGTAAAGATCATGACAGAAAAAGGGAAGGAGGGACCACATTCTAGATTAAAGGACTTGAGAGCATTTACAGGTGAAGTATCATGAGGTCTAATTTACTTTGTAGTAGTTTAACCGAAAGAACAGATAAAGCAAATACAGAAAAATGCTAACTGTTGAAAGTAGGTAGGAGAGTGTATCTTTTACACTGAGTCTCTTTGCTTTGTGTATTTTTGACATTTTTTCAAAATCAACTGCAACAGCTATTCCATATTAGAGGAGGAGTGGCTTTCTGAACAGGACAGTTGGGGCAGAAGCTCTCATTGGATCCTAATCTAGCTAAACAGATTCTGCTTCTAATCTCCACCCTCAGGCTCTCCCACTGGAGTGGGGTCCAGGTAACTTCAACAATTAGAAATGCCCCAAACCAAACCTTCCAAAGTACTTCAGGTTTGTTTGACCAGTAACTCACCCCATCTCACTCCCCACTCCCAGAAGGCACTCAATACTCGTTGAGATTTAAGTAATCCTTCAGGTCTTCATATAATCACTTCCATTTTAGGGGTCATGGTGGGAAGTAGGGGGTGATAAGACTTGAGGAGGTTAAGAAAAACTGTTACGGTGAGGGATCTTATTATAAAGAATAAATAACAGTTTGCTTGGTTAACTGTGTCGGGGAAGGAGAGCTTAAAAGAGAATGGAACATTTAGTAAACATTCCTTCCAATTCCTTGGGAAGAGTTAGCAGGAACCCTTAAAGTTTCCACTTTTCTTTTCCCTTGTCCCACCTCCTTAGCCTTTTTCATGTTTAATCTTCACACAGGAAAGTCTATCTGTAGCCTAGAACAAACTGACCCCATAGTTCAACACTGCCAGCAGAATTTCCCCTCCGGGTTTTCAAATTTATTCGCATAAAGTTATAGAAAGTATTCCTATATAAATTACTGTGGTAAAATATATATAACAATTACCTTTTTCACCATTTTTAAGTGTATATTTCAGTGGCATTAAGTATCATAAAGTTTATTTTTGTTTTACAATAGATTTAAAATCCCACTTTAAGATAACTGGCAAAATATGCAAACATGGTGCCAAGTCCAGGGGGAGGAAATGTAAAGGCTCCACACCTTCTGCACAGTTAAGTGCACCATAGACATCTTGATGGGGCTGGTGCCAGTTTGGCAGGCACAAATATAAATAAAAACATTAAATGCTTGGTTACTTTTCAGTAATGCCTCAAGTAGTCTTATTCACATCCCTATTTCAATATGTTAATTAAGTTATATACAATCACACTCTGTCCCTGTAATTTAACTAAAATTCCAATTTTCAAAACAGGATTTATAGGCTGACAGGTGTTGCTCTAGAGGAGAGGTGCCTTTTTCCAGAAGGCAAATCTATCTGCGGCAGAGAATTCAGTCCTGAAGATCTAAATAAAGGACTGTTAACTCAGAGGTCATGCCAATCTGGACACAGACCTTGGTACATAAGGCCTGTTCAGAGGCTGGTGATCTTAGCACAGATTCATTTCCCAAGCACCTGCACCAGCCCAACTGCTAGAGATGCAAAGATGACCGATAGTCTCCCTACTTCAAGTCTGGTTTAAGGAAACCCTAGATAAGCAGACAGGAAAATGGCAATATATGTGTGATGTCATAGGAATAGTCAAGACTTCATCCTCCAAGTGGGATGAGGGGGGGGGTATAGAGGACTTTGACTATGGTTTGCTGTATTTTAAGTTTTGAAACAATGAGTATGTATGACTTCATAATCAAAAGAAACTCTCAACACAAAATAAGGGGCTAGAGATGATCAGGAATCTAACCCATTATATGAGGGCTTAAAGAACGCCTCCCAAAGAGGATACCTAGATGTTGAATCCTCAACCGGGTACAGAGATTATCTTCGAAGAATAAAGGCCAGAATTTTAACATGGGGAGGAGGCAACAGGCTAAGAAACCCCAAGAACAGCTGTGCTTACTTTTTATACACTTATGCCAAGGCTTTGGGGGCTGGAAAAATCTGACTCCTCGGTACTCTTGCTTCTACTTAGCTTTAGAAACAAATTCGTGCGTCTGTACATTTCCATCCTTATCGGTAAGAAAAGCTTCCTCTCCACCTCTTAGGGTTGTAGGGAGGATTCCACAGGCAAATGGGTGATGATGCTTTTTAAGGGATAAAACACTTTATATAGGTCTATACCTTAACTGAAGTCGCTATGGGACTGGCAGTGAAATTACATGATTTTGCCTAGGTACCCCTACAAAGAGGATTCAA
The DNA here is from genome assembly GCF_001698545.2 of Rhinopithecus bieti. NCBI lineage: Eukaryota > Metazoa > Chordata > Mammalia > Primates > Cercopithecidae > Rhinopithecus > Rhinopithecus bieti. Next base: position 4,816,581 of record NW_016808004.1, read on the forward strand.
CCAGAAAAGATTTCAAGGTCTACACTAGTTCCATATGTTTATAACTCAGTTTAAGCTAGAGGCTGAATGTTTTTCTGTAGCTCTTGCTAGCCAAAAACCTATCCACCTTACACTTCCAGGCTTGGCCTCTGTTATGCTTGCTAGATGAATTTCCTTGCTTCCACACAAAAGCTTGACAATCAACAGACGGTTAGGTGACAGCACTGACCTTATTGCTCATCCCAGTGTATCTAAGGGGTACTCACAAACCAGCTATTAGCACTCTACATTGTAAGAACTGTTTGTGAAACAGAGATATGGGAAGGATCAATATAAGAATCCTCCAAGATAAAGCCTATCTCTGGGAAAAAGTGACTCTATTACTGCTGCAGTATCTGGGCTCTCCAAAGATAAACGGAACCAATAGATTACCATAAAGAGAGTTATTACAAGGAATTGGCTCACGGGATTATGTAGGCTGAGAAGTCCCATGACCTGTAGTCGGGAGGTCTGAGAATCAGGAGAGCTGACGGTGTTAAGCTCTAGTCGGAGCCTCGAGACCAGAGGGCAAAGAACACCTATGCTCTATCTCAAGCACGGTCAGGTGGAGAAAGGAACACTCTCCTGCTCAGCCTCCTTCTCTATTCAGCCTCCTGTGGATGAGGCTTACCCACGCTGGGGAGGCAGTCACCTTCACTCAGTCTACCGAATCTCATCCAGAAACACCCTCACAGACGCATCCAGAATGTTTAACCAAATATCTGGGCATCTGAGGCCCAGTCAAATTGACTCATAAGTCATCATCGAGGCTGGGCACCGTGGCTCACGCCTGCAATCCCAGCACTTTGGGAGGCCAAGGCAGGCAGATCACCTGAGGTCGGGAGTTAGAGACCAGCCTGACCAACATGGAGAAACCCCATCTCCATGGTGACTAAAAATACAAAATTAGCTGGGTGTGGTGGTACATGCCTATAATCCCAGCTACTTGGGAGGCTGAGACAGAAGAAATCGCTTGAACCCGGGGGGCAGAGGTTGCGCCACTCCACTCCAGCCTAGGCAACAAGAGTGAAACTCTGTCTCAGAAAAAAAAAAAAAAGTCACCATCATACACGGGCACATATGAAAACCTAACAGAGCTTACTTGAGGTTCAGGTACCATGGGGTGTTGTAATGCCCAAGCAAAAGCTGAGATCTTCAGGCTGAGGAGGAAGTGCTAAAGAACAGAATGTCAAAGGTTTCACAACACTTTGCTTCTATTTCAAAAGTTACATTCCTGCAAAGGAGGTGTAAAGTGACTAAAACGGAAAACCCATTCTCAAACTGGGCCCACAAGATCTTGGCACAATAGATGTCCGCCTGCCTCACAAGATCACCCAGTGCACAGCCTCCCTCAGACAACTTTTAGGTAGTCGTGGCTAGAAGCTGACCTGAGATGGCAATGCACAGCGACTGGGACAATCGGGGAAAGGAACTACCATAAACCTTCCTTACCTACCACATTAAGCTCCTGCGGGTTTTCCACCATTAACACTGAATTCCTGCCACACTATGAGGAGCTAATACACAGTCTACTTAATTTTATTCCTCTTAGGTTAACACATTTGCCTTAGAATGCAAATTTTCAGTTTCCCTGTAGCTACTCAACAATCTCAATGTTAACTGAAATCATATTTCATGGCCACACCAGCTTATGACGCATTTGGCTTTCTTTGGAAAAACAATTTGAACAGAAGATACGGATCTTACTCATTTGTAAAACAGAGGGGCTGTAGGTTGAAGATCTTCACTGAACTTAAAAACAAGCTGTGGTTTGTTTACTACTTAACCAAAGCCTGAGTAGCATTAGAACCGTAAGTCCCCTTAAAACTCTGAGCCAGGGATTTTGTTTCTTTGTGCCAACAGAAACATTTCAAATGAACGCATATGTGAAATCTCAAGTAAAAAACAAATAAAACACAGCTATTTCTCGGATGGCCAAGAGCAATCCAATGCTACCAAAGGATCATGTTCAGGGAACCCTCAAGAGTTCTATCCACAACCAGAACATTATTGATTTACTCCAAACCCTTTTATCTGATAAATGAGAAAACTAATGCTCAGAGACAGAAGCATGCTTGCCCAAGAGTAAAACCCCTAAAGATTTTCATTGTTGTTTTAAAGTCATTCATTTTTGATGAATGTCACTACAAACAAGCAGAACTTAAAAACCAAACGCTGGGGTGGTGGCTCACACCTGTAACCCCAGCGATTTGACAGGCCAGGGCAGGAAGATCATTTGAGGCTGGGAATTCAAAACCAGCCTGAGCAATATAGTGAGACGCTGTCTCTACAAAAAAATTTAAAAATTAGCCAGGTGTGGTGGCTCACACCTATAATCCCAGTGATTTGGGAAACCAAGGAGAGTAGACGGCTTGAGCCCAAAACTTTGAAGTTAGAGTGAGCTACAATCGCACCACTGTACTCCAGCCTGGATGACAGAGCAAGACCCTGACTCTAAAAATATAAAAAATAAAATAGGCTGGGTACAGTGGTTCAGAAGTGTAATTCCAGCACTCTAGGAGGCTGAGGCAGGAAGACTGCTTATGCCCAGGAGTTGGAGACCAGCCTGAGCAACACAGCAAGACCTTGTCTCTATTTTCTTAAAAATATTGCTTTTAGGCCAGGCACAGTGGCTCATGCCTGTAATCCCAGCACTCTGGGAGGCTGAGGCAGACGGATCACTTGAGGTCAGGAGTTCAAGACCAGTCTGGCCAACATGGTAAAACCCCATCTCTACTAAAAATACAAAAATTAGCTGGGCATGTGGTGGGCACCTGTATTCCCAGTTACTCGGGAGAATGCGGCAGGAGAAATCGCTTGTAACCCAGGAGGCAGAGGTTGCAGTGAGCTGAGATCATGCCACTATACTACAGCCTGGGCAACACAGCGAGACTTGGCCTCAAAAAAAAAAAAAAAAAAAGTTTGTTTTAAAATAAATAAAATATTTTATTTTAAAATAAAATATAAAACACTCATCTCGTGCCTCTGCCTCTCCTGTACTTCTAGCTTTGCTTTCAAACTGCTAAGCACACCTGGCCTCAATATCACACTTGTTCCCTCTCCTGCACCATCAGTGGCTCAAATGCCATCTTTCCCCAACCATCCTACATAAAATGGCACACTTTCACTTCACCCTGTGTTACTGTTCTTCACAGCACTTAGCTGACCATGTTCTATCAAGTATGGCTGGGGGAGAAGTAAACGGAGAATAACTGCCTAATTTGTATAGCCTCTGGTTGGCTTAAGGAAAGGTTCTGGAAATAGGCAGTGGTGATGGATGTACAAGAGTGGGACTGGGCCAGGTGTGGTGGCTCACACCTGCAATCTCAGCACTTTAGGAGGTGAGGGCGAGCAAATCACCTGAGGCCGGGGATTCAAGACCAGCCTGGGCAATACAGCAAAACCCTGTTGCTACTAAAAAATACAAAAACAAGTCAGGCATGGTGGTGCACGCCTGTAGTCCCAGCTACTTGGGAAGCTGAAGCAGGAGAATCGCTTGAACCCAGGAGACGGACGTTGCAGTGAGCTGAGATCATGCCACTGCACTCCAGCGTGGGTGATAGAGCACAACTCTGTCAAAAAAAAAAAAACGAATACTAAGGTGAAAAACCCCAACAGTTCAAATATGAACCTCTGCCATTACCACACTGTTTTCACTGGTGTAGCTTTGTAGTACATTTTGAAATCAGGAAGTGTGAGACCTCCAACTTGGTTGTGTGTTTTCAAGATTATTTTAGCTACTGGGGATCCCATGATTTTCCATATCCATGTTAGCATGGATTTTTCTATTTTCTGCAAAACCATCATTGAAATTTTAATAAGAACTGCATTTAATTTCTTACTTTGGGGAGTACTGTGATCCTAAGAATAATAAGTTTTTAAATCCATGAACATGAGTTACCTTTCCATTTATTAAAGTCTTTAATTTCTTTTTTTTTTTTTTGAGACAGAGTCTCACTCTGTCGCCCAGGCTGGAGTGCAGTGGCCAGATCTCAGCTCACTGCAAGCTCCGCCTCCGGGGTTTAAGCCATTCTCCTGCCTCAGCCTCCAGAGTAGCTGGGACTACAGGCGCCTGCCACCTCGCCCGGCTAGTTTTTTTGTATTTTTTTAGTAGAGATGGGGTTTCACCGTGTTAGCCAGGATGGTCTCGATCTCCTGACCTCGTGATCTGCCCGTCTCGGCCTCCCAAAGTGCTGGGATTACAGGCTTGAGCCACCGCGCCCAGCCAAGTCTTTAATTTCTTTTTGCAGTGTTTTGTAGCTTTCTATATACGTCTTTCTCCTACCTAATTTACTCCTATTTTATTCTTTTCCATGATATTGTAAATATAACTACTTTCTTAATTTCCTTTTCAGATTGTTCATTGTTAATGTTATAGAAACAGAACTTTTGTTGATTCTGTATCCTGCAACTTTGCTGAAGGAGTTTATCAGATCCAAAAGGGTTTTGTGTGAGAGAAATTTTCAGAGTTCCCTACATAAAAAATCCTGTCACTTTCAAGGTTGGGGAGATGGCATCATCCAAAGCAGAAAGAGTACAGTCTCAGGAACTGAGTAAAGAAAGGTAAATGAATTTGAGATTCTGATCTCGGGCCTAGTCAATCTAGGTAAGAGATTGTCAATTTTGTTAGTCTTTTCCAAGAACTAACTTTTGGATTTGCTGAATTTTTCTATTTTATTTATCTCTATTGTATTAGTTCCTTCTTTCTGCTAGCTTTGAGTTTGTTGTTTTCTACTTCGTTAAGGTGTAAAAAATTAGACTGGTGATTTGACGTCTTCCATCTATTTTAATGAAGGCATAGTTATAAATTTCCTCCTTTAACACTGCTTTTGTGGCATCTCATAGGTTTTACAATGTTTTATTTTCTTTCTGTTAAATTGTTTCTAATCCTTTTTTTCTTTTCTAATTGCCCTTGTGATTTCTCCCTTAACCACTGGTTCTTGAAGAGGGTGTTACTTAATTTACACAAAGTTTCCAGTTTTCCTTCTGTTACTGATTTCTCACTTCATCTCATTTTGTCAAAGAAAATACCTGGTATAGTATTTTTTAAAATCTACTGAATCTTAATTTCTGGCCTAATGTATGGTCTATCCTAAAGAAGGTTAAGAAGGTCCTAAGTCTACTTAAGAAGAAGATGCATTCTGCTGTTGTTGAGTAGAATGTCCCGTGTATGTCTGTAAGATCTAGTTGGTTTCTTACATTGTTCAAGTACTATATTCTATTTCTCTACTTATCTTCTGCCTGGTCTTCTACCCATTAAAGTCCCCGACTACTACTGTAGAATTATTTCTCCCTTCCATTGTCAGTCATGCTTCACATATTTGAGTGGTCTGTTATTAGGTGTATAAATGTGTTTTTTCTTTTTGCTGTATTAAACCCTTTACCAATATATAATGTCCTGCTTTGTCTCTTGTAAACTTTTTTGATTTAAAGTATATTTTGTCTGATATTAGTGTAGCAACCCCGATCTCTTTTGGTTACTATATGAACAGAGTATCTTTTCCATCCTTTCACATTAAATTTTTTTATCTTTGATCTAAAGTGAGTCTCTTTTTTTTTTGAGACGGAGTCTCGCTCTCTCGCCCAGCCTGGAGTGCAGTGGCTCCGCCTCCTGAGTTTATGCCATTCTCCTGCTTCAGCCTCTCGAGTAGCTGGGACTACAGGTGCCCGCCACCTCGCCCGGCTAGTTTTTTGTATTTTTTAGTGGGGGGGGGGGTTTCACCGTGTTAGCCAGGATGGTCTCGACCTCCTGACCTCGTGATCTGCCCGTCTCGGCCTCCCAAAGTGCTGGGATTACAGGCTTGAGCCACTGCACCCAGCCTAAAGTGAGTCTCTTATGGCAACAAGCTGGATCATGTTTTTCTATCCATTCTGCCAATCTGTCTTTGGACTGTAGGGTTTAAGCTATTTACATTTAAATTAAACACTGATAAGGCAGAACTTTTGTCATTTTGCTGTTTGTTTTCTATATATGTCTCACAGTTGTTTTGTCTCCTATTTCCTGCATTATCTTCCTTTGTGTTTAGTTGATTTTGTAGAAAAAACATTTTAATCCCCTTTCTTTCCTTTTGTGTATATCCTAGTTATTTTCTTTTGGTTACCATGGGGGTGATATTTAACACCCTAAAGTTGTACTACTCTGATGTGAACATATACCAAGTTAACTTCAATAACATATAAAATCTGCCTCTATACAGCTTCAACCCCACCACCTTTCAGCCATTAATGCCACAAAATTACATCTCTATGTGGTGTGTCCAAAACACAAACAACTTCTTGATACATTAGTCTCTTAAATCATGTAAAAAACAGAAACAGTACTAGTTTTTTTTTGTTTTTTTTTTTTTTTTAGACAGAGTCTCGCTCTGTCACCCAGGCTGGAGTGCAGTGGCCGGATCTCAGTTCACTGCAAGCTCCGCCTCCCAGGTTTAAGCCATTCTCCTGCCTCAGCCTCCCAAGTAGCTGGGACTACAGGCGCCCGCCACCTCGCCCAGCTAGTTTTTTGTATTTTTTAGTAGAGACGGGGTTTCACCGTGTTAGCCAGGATGGTCTCGATCTCCTGACCTCGTGATCCGCCCATCTCGGCCTCCCAAAGTGCTGGGATTACAGGTGTGAGCCACCGCGCCCGGCCAACAGTATTAGCTTTTATAATTTTTCATATATTTACCTTTATCAGACATGAATATATCTTCATATAGATTTGATTTCCTGTCTAATGTCCTTTTATTTCAACCTTTATGACTTCCTTCGTGAAGGGGGATCTAGTGGTAACAAACTCCTTAAGCTTTTGATTATCTGGTGCTGTAGTTTTAGTGTTTGTGTTCCTCCAAAATTCATTCTGAAACTTAATCCCCAGTGCAACAGGATTAAGAGGTGTGGCTCACACCTGTAACCACAGCACTTTTGAGAGGCCCAGGCAGAAGGATCACTTAAGCCCAGGAATTTGACACCAGCCTGGGCAACACAGTGAGACTCCCTCTCTAGCAAAAATAAAAAATAAAGAGGTGGGGCTTTCAAGAGATGATTAGGCCATACTGGCTCCACCCTTAAGGATAGGACTAATGACTTTATATAAGGACTCAAGGGAGCAAATTCATTCCTTCTGCAGAGTGAGGACACAGAAACAAGGGACCATCTTGAAAGCAGAGGGCAAGCACTTATCAAACACTGAATCTGCTGGAGCCTTGATTTTGGACTTCCCAACCTTCAGAACTGTGGGAAACAAGTTTCTGTTCTTCATAAACAGTCATAAGGCATTTCGTTAGAGCAGCACAAGAAAACTAAGACATCTGAGAATGTTTCAATTCCACCCTCATTTTTTAAAAAATATTTTTTATTCAGGTTAAACACACACACACACAAAATTTACTGTTTTATCATTTTAAGTATACAGTTCAGGGTAATAAATATATTTATATTCTTTTTTCCCCCTTCATCCTCTATCTGCTTCCCCACCAATATATGCTCTATCTTCATAAAATCTACTTTTCTAGCTCTGACACATGAGTGAGAACCTGCAATATTTGTTTTTCTGTGCTTGGCTAATTGCACTTAACATAATGGCCTCCAGTTTCATCCATGTTGCTGCATATGACAGTATTTCAGTTTTGCTGGATATAGAACTCATAATTGACAGTTTTCTTCCATCAATAACTGAATACATCCACCCACTAACTTGTGTTCTTGAAAGTTTTGATGAGAAATCCGGTATGATCTTCTAGGGAAATCATGATAATAGATATCCTCCTCTCCTTTCTACAGATGTCAATCATGTACCCAATTGTGTCTTATGCAACAGAACATTTCCTTAGGGTATCATGATGTCAGTTAATTTGTAGCAACATTTTGAGACCAAACATTCAGAGTTTAATTCAGAAAAAGGTATTGAATATTTTGAGTGTACACATTATGACATGTTTAAAAGCCAAAAGGTATTAAGAGATTTTGAACCTGGAAATAAAAAAGGCTGCTGTAGCATACTTCAGGTTTCCAAAAAAATAAATATCAACCTCTATAACCCATCTAAAGAATAAGCACTTTTTTTTTTTTTTAAAGAGGAAAAGGTTCTTCAGACCAAAAGTGAGAAAATCACTATGGATTATCCCCAGCTACGTATGACTGGCTCATTTCTTGCTCTGGACATTATAAGGAGCCATTGTTCTGGAATTACAATCACCTAAATAAGCACTTGGCAGGATCTAGGTTTTTGGTCTGCACAGCCCAGTAAGTTGATTTTTGGTGACCTGACAAACAGAGATCACAATTATATTGTTTCCTTATGTGTGTGTTTTTTTCTATTTTATTTCTTTTTTTTCTACTTTGTCTTTGTCCTCATTTTCTTGTCATTTTAAATTTCCTTTTCTTATTCTTTTTTCTTTTATTTTCTCATCCTCCTTTACTTTTTTGTCCTACTTTTAAATTCTTATATCTTCTTCCCATTTTTCTTCCATTTCCTTTGTTGTTTTTCGCATTTTTTCATTTTTTATTTAGTTAATGCTGTTGGTTAGTATTATTAGTATTGTTGGTTAGCAATGTTAGTGAAGTCAGTATACAGTTAGTGTTGTTAGTAATATGCTCATTAGTTAGTTAGCAAAGTTTGTAGCACCAGTACTATTGGTTAGCATTCTTTTCTTTTTTTTTTTTTTTTTTTTGAGATGCAGTCTAGCTCTGTCGCCCGGGCTGGAGTGCAGTGGCCGGATCTCAGCTCACTGCAAGCTCCGTCCCCCCGCTTTATGCCATTCTCCGGCCTCAGCCTCCAGAGTAGCCGGGACTACAGACGCCCGCCACCTCGCCCAGCTAGTTTTTTGTATTTTTTAGTAGAGACGGGGTTTCACCGTGTTAGCCAGGATGGTTTCGATCTCCTGACCTTGTGATCCGCCCGTCTCGGCCTCCCAAAGTGCTGGGATTACAGGCTTGAGCCACCACGCCCGGCCTTGGTTAGCATTCTTAGTTAGGATTTGTAGTTAGTGTAGCTTGGAGGTCACTGTATTAGTCTGTTTTCATACTGATGATAAAGATATACCCAAGACTGGGCAATTTACAAAAGAAAGAGGTTTAACTGGATTTACAATTCCACATGGCTGGGGAAGCCTCACAATCATGGCAGAGGGCAAGGAGGAGCAAGTCACATCTTACGTATGGTGGCAGGCAAAGAGAGGAATGCTTGTGCAGGGAAACTCCCCTTTTTGTAACCATCAGATCTCGTAAGACTTATTCCCTATCTCGAGAACAGCATGGAAAAGACCTGCACCCATGATTCAATTACCTCCCACTGGGTCCCTCCCAAACCCATGGGAATTCAAGATGAGATCTGGATGGGGACATAGTCAAACCATATAATTCTGCCCCTGGCCACTCCCAAATCTAATGTCCTCATATTTCAAAACCAATCTTGCCTTCCCAACAGTCCCCCAAAGTCTTAACTCGTTTCAGCATTAACACAAAGGTCCACAGTCCAGTGTCTCATCTGAGACAAGCCTGTAAAACCAAAAGCAAGTTAGTTACTTCCCAGCTACAATGGAGGTAAAGACAATGGGTAAATACAGCTGTTCTGAATGGTAGACACTGGTCAAAATGAAGAGGCTACAGGCCCCATGCAAGTCCAAAATCCAGCACGGCATTTAAATCTTAAATCTCCGAAACGATCTCCTTTGAATCCATGTCTCATATCCATGTCACACTGAAGCAAGAGGTGGGTTCCCATGGTCTTCGGCAGCTCCACCCCTGTGGCTTTGCAGGGTACAGCCTCCCTCTTGGCTGCTTTCACAGGCTAGTGTTGAATGTCTGCAGCTTTTCCAGGTGGATGATGCAAGCTGTTGGTGCATCTACTATTCTGGGGTCTGAAGGATGGTGGCCCTCTTCTCACAGCTCCACTAGGCGGTTTCCCTGTGGAGAGCTCTGTGTGGGGGCTCTGTCCCCACATTTCCCTTTCACACTGCCCTAGCAGAGGTTCTCCATGAGAGCTCCACCCCTTCAGTAAACTTCTGCCTGGACATCCAGGCATTTCCATGCATCCTCTGAAATCTAGGCAGAGGTTCCCAAACCTCAATTATTGACTTCTGTGCACTCGCAGGCTCAACACCACGTGGAAGCTGCCAGGGCTGGGGCTTGCACCCTCTGAAGCCACAGCCTGAGCTCTACATTGGCTCCTTTCAGCCATGGCTGGAGCAGCTGAGACGCAGGGCACTAAGTCCCCAGGCTACACAAAGCACAGGGACCCTAGGTCCGGCCCATGAAACCATCTTCTCCTAGGCCTCCAGCCCTATGATGGGAAGGGCTGCCATGAACACCTCTGACATGCCCTGGAGACATTTTTCCCATTGTCTTGGGGGTTAACATTCAGCTACTTGTAATTTCTGCAAGGGCTTGAATTTCTCCTCAGAAAATAAGTTTTTCTTTTCTATTTCATTGTGAGCTGCAAATTTTCCTATCATTTATGTTCTGCTTCCCTTATAAAACTGAATGCCTTTAACAGTACCCAAATCACCTCTTGAATGCTTTGCTGCTTAGAAATTTCTTCGGCTGTCCAGGTGCGGTGGCTCACACCTGTAAATCCGGCACTTTGGGAGGCTGAGTCAGGTGAATCACCTGAAGTTAAGAGTTCGAGACCAGCCTGGCCAACATGGTGAAACCCCGTCTCTACTAAAAATAAAAAATTAGCTGGGCGTGGTGGCGGGCACCTATAATCCCAGCTATTCAGGAGGCTGAAGCAGAAGAATCACTTGAACCTGGGATGCAGAGGTTACAGTGAGCTGAGATCACATCATTGCACTCCAGCCTAGGCAACAAGAGCGAGACTCTTGTCTCAAAGAAAGAAAAAGAAATTTCTTCTGCCAGATACCCTAAATCATCTCTCTCAAGTTAAAAGTTCTACAAATTTCTAGGTCAGGGGCAAAATGCCACCAGTCTTTTTGCTAAAACATAACAAGAGTCACCTTTGATCTAGTTTCCAACAACTTCCTCATCTCCATCTGAGACCACCTCAGCCTGGGCCTTTTTTTTTTTTTTAGCCTGGGCCTTATTGTCCATATCGCTATCAGGCTTTTGGTCAAAGCCATTCAACAAGTCTCTAGGAAGTTCCAAACTTTCCCACATTTTCCTGTCTTCTTCTGAACCTTTCAAACTCTTCCAATCTCTGCCTGTTACCCAGTTCCAAAGTGGCTTCCACATTTTCGCTTATCTTTTCTGCAGCACCCCACCCTACTGGCACCCATTTACTGTATTAGTCTGTTTTCATGCTACTGATAAAGACATACCCATGAGAGACAGAGCAAGAGTCGTCTCAAAAAAGAAAAAAATCTTTTTTTTTTTTCATTTTCTTTTCATTTCATCATTTCATTTCATTATTTCATTTCTTCATTTCATTTCATTATTTCATGGAGTTTTGCTCTTCTTGCCCAGGCTGGAGTGCAATGGCGTGATCTCAGCTCACTGCAACCTCCGCCTCCCGAGTTCAAGCAATTTTCCTGCCTTAGCCTCCCAAGTAGCTGGGATTACAGGCATGCACCACCATGCCCAGCTAATGTTGCATTTTTAGTAGAGATGGGGTTTCTCCATGTTGGTCAGGCTGGTCTTGAACTCCCAACCTCAGGTGATCTGCCCACCTCGGTCTCCCGAAGTGCTGGGATTACAGGCGTGAGCCACCACGCCCGGCCTATTATTATTTTTTAAGAGACAGGGTCTTGTTCTGTCACCCAGGCTGGAGTACAGTGGCAGGATCATAGCTCACTGTAATCTCAAACTTCTGGGCTCAAGCGATCCTCTGGCCTGATCCTCACAAGTAGCTAGGGCTATAGGCATACACCAACAAGCCTATTTTTTTGTAGAGACAGACTATTGCTATGTTGCTCAGGCTGATTAAACTCCTGGCCTCAAGTGATCTTTGCCCTTCGGCCTCTGAAAGTGCTGGGATTACAGGCATGTGAACCACCACACCCAGCATATTATGTTTCAGTTAATATGATTTTTAATTACCAAATCATAATTGTATACATTTATGGGTACCATGTGATGTTTTAGATACATGTATACAATATGGAATGATTAAGTCAAGCTAACTAACATGTATCTATCACCTCAGAAAAACAATTACAATATGATATCACTAATGTGTTGAATCTTAAAAAGTTGAACCCCAACCTGGTCAATACAGTGAGACCACATCTCTACAAAAAATAAAAGTAACCAGGTGTGTCAGTGTAGGACTATTGTCCCAGCTCACTGGGAGGCTGAGGCAGAAGGATCACTTGAACCCAAGAGTCCAAGGCTTCAGTGAGCTATGATTGAGCCACTGCACTCTAGCCTGGGTAACAGAGCAACACCCTGTCTCTAAAAATTAAAGAAAAATTTAAAAGCTAAAAATAAACAGTTGAACCCACAGAATTAGAGAGCAGATTGATGGTGAACAGAGGCTGGGGTGGTGGGAGAGAGAAATAATGGAGGGTTGTTTATCAAAGGGTACAATGTTTCAGATAGGAGGAATAACTTTGGAGATCTACTACACAGCAGGGTGACTACAGTCAATAATATACGTTTGGACATTTCAGAATATCTGAGTCTATTTCAAATGTCTCCTTGCATTTAGAACGGAAAGCAACAAGATCCCGAGCTCCATGGATCCTGACAATACAGCATGGCAGGTCAGCCAGGCATGGACTTAAATAGCTGCCAGGGGGCGCTGGTCAAGAAACCCACATTGCTGTGTGACCAGCACACCCAGCTCAGAGGACTCAACCAGCAGAAGATGGATGTGTGCAAACTGAAAGTCTCTGCATGGGATTTAAGTCAAGAGGACAACTGGCAACTCTGTGGTCTTCAAAAGTATCCTATTCAAAGTAAGCGGTGAGCCTCTCCATCCCACCTGGGACAATGTCAGAGCCTGGACTGTGTTTCCTGGAACACTTCTCCCCTTCCCTGCTCTTCTGTGTCTTTTCTTAATAAGACGGTTCTCACCCGGGCCTGATGGCTCATGCTGGTAACCCCAGCACTTTGGGAGGCTAAGGCAGGTGGATCACTTGAGGTCAGGAGTTCAAGACCAGCCTGGCCAACATGGCGAAACCCCATTTCTAATAAAAATACAAAAAGTAGTTAGGCGTGGCGGTGTACACACCTGTAATCCCAGCTACTCGGGAGGCTGAGGTGGGAGAATTGCTTGAACCAGGGAGGCAGAGGTTGCAGTGAGCTGAGATCATGTCACTGCATTCCAGCCAGGGCAACAGAGCAAAACTCTGCTTCAAAAAAAAAAAAAGATGGTTCTTAATAAACTACCATTTCTTCCAAATTTTACAGTACAACTGAAACTCCAGAAAGATGGGTCACACATATTTTGCTGTTTGGCACCCTCCCTGCACAGAATTAGGGTAGTGCATACCCTAGTTTAGGCAACAGGTAGGCATGTAGTACTTGGAGTTAACCAGAAAAATTTAATGAAAAAGTGACTTCAGAAGTATCAAGGTAACCACAACAGCAAAAAAATTATTACAAGTGGCTCTGAGTCAAATGCAGGGCAGAAACACACACATTGCATATAACCTCACACTGACATTACCTGGTTGGCTTTTCACAAGAACTAACAGCAACTTTAAATCCTGTGGGCCTATGTTAATTGGGCCAAAAGGTCCACAATAGGATAAGGAAATCTTGTGAACCAGGCTTTGTTGGGAGTTATAGAAGTGGCATGGGTGTGGTCCCCAAAGCAGCTTAGCAGATCACTTGGCTGCGCTGCTGAGGTTCCCAACTGGATAATGAAGGAGTGTGGCCTTTCCACTGTGATGTTTTCTTTTTATTACAGTGAAATGTAGTCAATAATAATGCATCATATTTCAAATAATATTGTATCATATTTCAAAATAACTAAGAGAATAAATTTCAAATGTCTCCCAGATGGATCAGTTCTTCTAAGAGACCTGACCTAGGTATGGGCCCTTCTGTCTGCTCAAATCTATTGTTGAACCCTTCTAATAAAGTTATCATCTCAATTATTGTACTTATATGCTCCAGAATTTCTGTATAGTTCCTTTTTATAATTTCTGTATTTTTGAGACAGGGTCTCACTCTGTCACCCAGGTTGGAGTGCAGTGATGTGACCATAACTCAATGCAGCCTCCAACCCAGGGTTCAAGTGATCCTCTCACTGTAGCCTCCCTAGTAGCTGGACTACAGGCATGTGCCATCAGGCCCGATCATTTTTTTTTTTTTTAAGAGAAAGAATTTGGCCAGGCGCGGAGGCTCACACCTGTAATCCCAGCACTTTGGGAGGCCACGGCAGGTGGATCATCTGAGGTCAGGAATTCAATACCAGCCTGGCCAACATGGTGAAACCCCGTCTCTACTAAAAATAAATAAGTTAGCTGGGTGTGGTGGTGGGCACCTATAATCCCAGGTACTTGGAGGCTGAGGAGGAGAATCACTTGAACCCAGGAGGTGGAGGCTGCAGTAAGCTGAAATCGCGCCACTACTCTCCAGCCTGTGAGACAGAGTGAGACTCGGTCTCAGAGAAAAAAAAAAAAGAGAGAAAGAATTTTGTCATGTTGAATAGGCTGATCTTTTCTTGAATGTCTAGGCTCAAGCAATCCTCCCATCTTGGCCTCCCAAAGTGCTGGCATTACAGGCATGAGCCACTGCACCCAGCCTCTTTCTTGATTTTGTTCAGAGACTGTATTTCTGCTCTCCTTTAGTTCTTCGTCCATGGTTCCTTTAGTCCACTGAGCATATTGCTGACAGTTGCTTTAATGTCTTTGGCTAGCAATTCCAATGTCTAGGCTTCCTCAGGGATGGTGTCTATCAATTTTTTTTTTCCTGTGAATGGGCCACACTTTGTTTTCTTGTTATGTTTTATAATTTTCTGTTGAGAAATAAACAATCTGAGTATTACATTGTGGTACTCTGGAAATCTGCTTCTTCCACTCTTCAGGGATTGCTGATTATTGCTTGTTGAGAGCTAGAACTGTCCATCTGTGAGCACATCACTTACGAAAAACCTGCAGCCTCTCCTTCACACATCACTCCCCTGGGTCCTTATAAGTGTCTAATCAAGTCGCTGAGTTCCAAAACACTTGATTCCAACCACTCTTTCCAGCTCATGGTTGACTTGGTGGGAAGGACTAAGGCCTTCCAGCTTCCTACTCTGCCATACTGCTTGACATCACCCCCAGTCTGTAGTTTTAATTTAATTATCAGTGGCCCAGTCCAATTTTTAGACCTCAATCAAATGCTTTCAATCCCTAAGTCACTGCTAATTCCCTCTACAGAGAATGCCAGGCATGTGCATATTCTATTGTACATACAGGTATTATCTGTTTTCTAGTTGCAGTAAAGTATAGTGATGAGCAGGTTGCAGTGGCTCAAGCCTATAATCCCAGCACTTTGGGAGGCCAAGGCAAGCGGCTGACTTGAGCTCACGAGTTTGAGACCAGGCTGGGCAACATGACAAAACCCCATCTCTACAGAAGTCAGCCGGGCATGATGGCGCGTGCCTGTAGTCCCAGGTACTAGGGAGGCTGAGGTGGGAGGATGGCTTAAGCCTGGGAGGCAGAGGTTGCAGTGAGCCAAGATCATGCCACTGTACTCCAGCCTGGGCAACAGAGCCAGACCATGTCTCCAAAGACAAAAAAATAAATAAAAATAAAAAAGGACAGTGATTTAAGGACTCCTTCCTTAAATAGCTTATGACCAAAGAAGACTACCACAGGAAAGGATCTGATATGTGGCAGAAGAAAATAAAGATAATCTAATGTAAAAGCAGACTCAAAACATCAAACTAGTGGATCCTGGGTTTAAGCAGTGTTCAAAATGCCAGCAGTGAAATGTAGCATTAAGAAGTGATTAAGAGGGGCCGGGCGCGGCGGCTCACGCCCGTAATCTCAGCAGTTTGGGAGGCTGAGGAGGGAGGATCACGAAGTCAGGAGATCGAGACCAGCCTGGCTAACACGGTGAAACCCCGTCTCTACTAAAAATATAAAAAATTAGCCAGGCATGGTGGCAGGTGACTGTAGTGCCAGCTACTTGGGAGGCTGAGGCAGGAGAATGGGGTGAACTCGGGAGGCAGAGCTTGCAGTGAACCGAGATCACGCCACTGCCACTGCACTCCAGCCTAGGGGACAGAGCTCCAAAAAAAAAAAAGAAGTGATTAAGAGGCCAGGTGTGGTAGCTCACACCTATAATCCCAGCACTTTGGGATGTGGAGGCGGGTGGATCACAAGGTCAGGAGATCGAGACCATCCTGGCTAACACAGTGAAACCCTGTCTCTATTAAAAATACAAAAACAATTAGGTGGGTGTGGTGGCACGTGCCTCTAGTCCCAGCTACTCGGGAGGCTGAGGCAGGAGAATCGCTTGAACCTGAGAGGCAGAGGTTACAGTGAGCCGAGATCATTCCACTGCACTCCGGCCTGGGCGATAGAGCGAGAGACTCCGTCTTTAAAAAAAAAAAAAAAGAAGAAGTGATTAAGCGCATGACATAAAATTTGCATCCAGTGTCTTTATTCTGGAAACAACTGCCCAGTGCTCTGAAGCTACAGCTGGAGTGAATACTTTTTTTTTGAGACGGAGTCTCACTCTGTCACCCAGGCTGGAGTGCTGTGGCTTGATCTCAGCTCACTGCAAGCTCCACCTCCCGGGTTCACGCCATTTTCCTGCCTCAGCCGCCCGAGTAGCTGGGAATACAGGCGCCGCCACCTTGCCCGGCTAGTTTTTTGTAGTTTTAGTAGAGACGGGGTTTCACCGTGTTAGCCAGGATGGTCTCGATCTCCTGACCTCATGATCCGCCCGTCTCGGCCTCCCAAAGTGCTGGGATTACAGGCTTGAGCCACCGCGCCCGGCCCTGGAGTGAATACTTCTAACTGTGCCCAGCACAAATTAGAACTTGAATATGTTTTGCTGAAGTATTTAGCTTTCATTGTCTTATTGGAAGCACCTTTTTGGAAGCATATATAAGAAAGAATACAAAGAATGGTCCACAGAGGGAAAATTCTTAGGTCTCACTATGGAAATACTCTCTAACCTTCTCTTCCTAAAACATGCCTTTTTTGAGGCAGTTAACTTGTATCAGTAGGGTAAGCCAGAACTTAAAATGCTTGGGAAACTGATGTTTCAAAAATCAACCAGCAATTCCTACTAAACATAGCCAAAAATAGCCAAAACTACTTCAGCAACTGACCATTCAGTATTCAATAGCCATGCATATGATATAATCTTTGATGAGCAACAAAAGAGCAAGTCGAGAACTTCTATTGTGTATTACCAGAAACTGATACAAACCTGCGTACCACACTATGCCCAAAGTGCCCAGATATCTATCGAAGTGCCCAGAGAGCTAAGGTTACTTCTGTTTTTCAAGAGCATCAGCCCTGCTTCTCCACTTCTCCATCACTAACTCTGCTGCGCATGTCCATGCCCACCCCTCATCCCTCATCTGTGCAAAGTCTGTCAAATAGGGCTGGGCACCGGGGCTCACATAATTCCAGCACTTTGGGAGGCCGAGGCAGGCAGATCACCTAAGGTCAGGAGTTCAAGACCAGCCTGGCCAACGTGGCAAAAGCCCATCTCTACTAAAAATATAAAAATTAGTTGGGGGTGGTGGTGCGTGCCTGTAATCCCAGCTACTTGAGAGGCTGAGACAGGAGAATAGCTTGAACACAGGAGGCAGTGTTTGCAGTGAGCTGAGATCATGCCACTGCACTCCAGCCTGGGTGACAGAGCAAGACTCTGTCTCAAAAAAAAGAAGAAAAAAAACTTCTGTCAAATAGGCTTCCTCGACTTTACAGCCATGGCTATTATCTTATACTAGGCTTGTATACATACTTGTGCTTTACAACAAATGTAAATACTTTCTACCAGAATAATCCCCCTCAGATATCATTTTCTTGTCATTCCCTTCCAAATATGTAAATATGGATAGATTTTCATGCCAAAGATGTTGTTAATGTGAAAATAAGTACCACAAAACTTTCTGCTTTTTGCCACATCACAGTACTTCCTACCTGGGCTCTTGAAAAGTAACATACTTGAAGACCACAATGCTCACTTGAAATCAGTATTGCATACCATGCTTGCTTGCTTATTATATTCGGTCCCAATTCTTTCCCCACATTTTCAAGGCCTACCATCATCTCAAATCATTGCCCAAGAATGTCTGCTTACTCAGAGAGCCCACCTCCCAGGTACTGCCATATTAACGAAAGTCACAGGTCCATTCTCCTTCTTTTCCCTATATGTATCCCTCTCACTAGAGAAAACCCAAGTGAGAAAAAAAATTCTGCCCCTACGTCAATTCAGAACACATATTCGAAGTAAGGCAGACATACATGTAGTATTAATAAACATTCTTTTTTTTTTCTGAGACAAGTCTCGCTCTGTCACTCAGGCTGGAGTGCAGTGGCACAATCACGGCTCACTGCAGCCTCAACCTTCCAGGCTCAAGCAATCCTGCCACCTCAGCCTCCCAAGTAACTGGGACTACAGGCATGTGCCACCATGCTCAAATTATTTATTTATTTTTTTTTTTGTAGAGACAGGGTCTCCCCATGTTGCCCACGCTTGTCTTGAATTCCTGGGTTCAAGTGATACTCTGGCGTTGGCCTCCCAAAGTGCTGGCATTACAAGCATGAGCCACTGCACCTGGCTGAACATTCTAAACTGCGCTTACGTAGTTTTTAAAGTAGGGTACTGAACAAGTTATACTCACATTTACATGCATTATCATATAAAGCTCATTTTTTTCCAAGTACAGCTGCATTTAAATATTTTAAAAGAGAAAAAACAAAATAAAACTCATTTTGTAGGTCAAAAAACAGGAATTCTGTAGGGTTCAATACTGTCTCTAAGTAGGTAGGGATTGAGGTAGCACTTGTTTTCCAAAATTCCTTTTGTACAACTGGATTTATTATAGATACCATTGCTTATTAACAAAAAAGTGAAAAACTGTCCTGAAGCCTACTATCAAATCTTATTATTTCATACTATATCCTCCTCTTTGGCAGGTGATTCTTCGTTGTCAGGTAGCCAACCAGAAAAATTCCTCCAGCGCAGGAACTGTCTTTCTCCTCTGGCATCTCTTTACCATAGCATCTGGCACAATGCATCCTCTGAGTACCTGCATACTGACTACCTTTCCACTCACCCTGTATCACTATGAGGAGAGCTTGGTGGTTCCTACTACAGCAGGAGAAAGGAGAAAAACTAAACTAACTTCTTAGATTTTGATATACACTGTTTGACTTCTCCTCTGAAAAGGTGAAGTTTTTAACTAATTGTACACACCATCTATACAGGGATGAGGGTGCACTGCTGGGTCAGCCAACACATGCCCCCTCCCTCTCACACTCACAAGGAGAATCTTTCCAATACTGCCTCACTTCCACACCTGGCTAACAGAAAATTGCCCATAGGGTTCCACCCTCCTCAGAGACAGCCCTCCTTCTCTGTCCCCAGAAGATCACGTGTGCTCCACAACTTAGGATGACTTTATAGATTCACAGAATTGCAAACCACAAAAGACAGCCATTTGGCAGGAACAAGTAAACAGTTGCGTGTAGACAGGATTTCATATAGCAACATGCAGAAATGATTAGCTATGCCTTTAGAAAACAACAGGAGGAAAAAAGGAAGACTTAGTTGACCCAGTGTACTTTCTTCCTGTCTTAACGGGTAACTGTTTTGTTCAATTCAGACCGCTAACATTTCTGCCAAATCCCTGAAAATAAAGACTGGCCCAATGGTCCACTCTAAATCGTGAAAATTAATTAACTCCCTCTTTAAATGTTAAAATTAATAAGGCAGAAAAGAAACTTTTGTGGCAAAAGAAACATGTTTAATGTATGTAAATCTGGGACATTCCTATGGAACTGGGAATAACCTTCCACCAGGAATAAATCCAATTTGCCAAAGTTAGACAACAGTTAACAGTAAAAATCCATCTAAATTGTAGATTATGAAGTGACTGTATGTTCAAATACTGAAAAAAAAGAAAAAAAAAAAAAAACAGTGAAGGCAAAACACGAAATGCTTAGAGGCTTCATGAACCTAATTAAAAATCTAATACTTGTGGCCCGGTATGGTGACTCACGCCTGTAATCCCAGTACTTTGGGAGGCCAAGGCAGGAAGATCACTTGAGGTCAGGAGTTCAAGACCAGCCTGGCCAACATGGCGAAACCCCATCTCTACTAAAAATACGAAAATTAGAAGAGGTGGGAACAGGGCTGAGGCATGAGAATCGCTTGAACCTGGGAAGTACAGGCTGCACTGAGCTGAGATCGCGCCGCTGCACCACAGGGCTGGGTGAAGGAGTGAGACTGTCTCCAAAAACAAACAAATAAAAAGTCTAATACTTGCTTTCCAAGGCCTTCTTTTAATCCATTACATAAGCCAGTAAGTATACAAGGATTAAAAGATATATACCAATGACCAATGCCCTACCAAACCCAGGGCTCCTTGGGGGCCGGGAACCAGATATTTTACCATTTGTATAGATACTGTCTTGCACAGGGCCTGGGACATGGTAAGTACTCAAAAACCTCCTGAGTAAACATTCATTTACAGGGTATTTTCCCCAGAAACACTGGGAGGCAGAAAATTTAGCTTCTTCACTCTGCTGAGGCACCTCAGGAAAGGCACCCTCTAAATTTCTTTTTTTCTTTTTTTTTTTGAGACAGAGTCGCTCTGTTGCCCAGGCTCGAGTGGAATGGCACTATCTCAGCTCACTGCAACCTACCCTTCCTGGGTTCAAGTGATTCTCCTACCTAAGCCTCCTGAGTAGCTGGGACTACAGACATTAGCCACCACGCCGGGCTAATTTTTGTATTTTCAATAGAGACAGGGTTTCGCCATGTTGGCCAGGCTGGTCTCTAACTCAGGTGATCCACCTGCCTTGGCCTCCCAAAGTGCTAGGATTACAGGCATGAGCCATCGCGCCCAGGCTCCCTCTAAATTTCTTGATGAACGAGTCTGCTAGACATAAGATGACTAAGGGACAAAGAATAGAAAGAGCACCGATTTAATCAGAAGTAAACATGTATTTGAATCCAACTTCAGCAGAGTTCTAGGAAACATGGGGAACTGCCTAGCTTATCACAATAAATTATGAAATAGGTCAGGCACAGTGACTCATGCCTGTAATCCCAATACTTTGGGAGGCCAAAGGTGGAAGGATCACTTAAGCCCAGGAGTTTGAGGCCAGCTTGGACAACACAGCAAGACCCCATCTCTATCGGGCATGGTGGTACACACCTGTGGTCCCAGCTACTTAAGGAGGCTGAGGTGGGAGGACTGCCTGAGCCTGGGAGGTCAAGGCTGCAATGAGTCGATGAGTCGTGATCGCACTACTGTACTCCAGCCTGGGTGACAGAGCAATGCCCTCTCTCCAAGGAAAAAAAAAAATTTGTTGTGTGTGTGTGTATAAGTATATGTATGCATGTACGTATCTGTGTGTGTGTGTGTATATATATAAAACAAAACACACGCAAATAAGACAGTAGTACTGTCCCACAGACAAAGAATGAAACAGAAGAGTTAAAAAAAAAAAAAACAGACACAGCCTGGCATGGTGGCTCACGCCTGTAATCCAAGCACTTTGGGAAGTGAAGGTGGGAAGACTGCTTGAGTGCAGGAGTTCGAGACCAGTCTAGGCAACATAGTGAGACACTGTCTCTATTTAGTAAATGAATCTATCTAAAATTTAAAAAAAAAAAGAAAAAGAAAAAAGACATGGAGGTGGGAAATATACTGTATGATAAAAAAATGTCTAGTCAATGAGGAAAAGATAATAATACAATAAAATACTGGAAAAACTATGCATTTGGGAAAAGATCCTGACATATAATACCTGGCTAAGTACTAGAATTACTAGAAGAAAACATTGTTTTTATTGTCCTGGGGGTGGGAAAGGCCTAAGCATAATATGAAACACAGAAAACAAATTGACAGATGTGACTACAGAAAAGTTTCTATGTTACAAAAACATGCCATCAGCCAAACAAGACCAAGAGATACAAGCCAGGAACAATGTTTGCAACATGAAAAGAATCAAAATTCTTGCCATATAAAGTTTATAAACTGGGAGAGAGGTGAGGTACAAGAACCTCACACGGGCTTCAGAGAACAAAAGCTAATTCACAAAAGACAATAAATGTACAAAAGCAGAAAGTAAGTCCCAGCTACTGGGGAGGCTGAGATGAGAGGATCACCTAAGCCTGGGGAGGGCATGGCTGCAGTGAGCCATGATGGCGCCACTGCACTGTAGACTGGGTGACAGAGTGAGACCTTATCTCCAAAGAATAAAAAAGACTGAAAGATAGGTGGCTCACACATGTAATCGCAGCACTTTGAGAGGCTGAGGCGAGCGGATTGCTTGAGCTCAGGAGTTCAAGACCAGCCTGGGCAACATGGTGAAATCCCATCTCTATCAAAAATATAAAAAATAAGCTGGGGCATGGTGGTGCACATCTGTAGTCCCAGCTACTTGGGAGGCTGAGGTGGGAGGATCGCTTGAGCCTGGGAGGCAGAGGCTGCTATGAGCTGGGGTTGCATCGTCACTGGGTGACAGAGCGAGACTCCATCTCAAAAAAAAAAAAAAGGCCGGGTGTGGTGGCTCACGCCTACAATCTCAGCACTTTGGGAGGCCGAGGCGGACAGATCAGGAGGTCAGGAGATCGAGACCATCCTGGCTAACATGGTGAAATCCCGTCTCTACTAAATACACAAAAAACTAGCCGGGCGCATGGTGGCAGGCACCTGTAGTCCCAGCTACTCAGGAAGCTGAGGTAGGAGAATGGCGTGAACCCAGAAGGCGGAGCTTGCAGTGAGCCAAGATCACACCACCGCACTCCAGCCTGGGTGACAGAGGGAGACTCCGTCTCCAAAAAAAACAAAAAACAACTTTCCTAGAATAGGAAGGCGATTAGCGAGTAAAGATGGGCAACACAGTATCTATAACTAAGCTCTTTTTTTTTTAGGATCACACTTGATTCCTTGTGTGGTGTGCCTCATTTTGGTCAATGAACGGTAAGCAGAACTGACATGAAATAATGTGTCATTCCTGTGCTGGAATTTAACTGTAGGAACAAGAGCCTCCAACAGTTTTTTCTCCCTTTGCCAAGGCAGCCAGCAATACTCCTATCACAGCTGCTCCATTGGTTGGAGAAAGAATGATGCAGAGCCTCTAGAAAACCAATGCTCTTTTCGGCCATTTTAAGGTTATTGGTTACTATAGCATAACCTAGCTTATTCTGCCTGATAGTGCTTGAAGATTTACCGCCGGAAAATTTATATTTCAAAAGAAACAGACTACTCTGAGCAACCTTCTTTTAAAAACATTTAAATAAAATTGAATGATAAAATTTACAAAGACTGTTCTTCCACAGAAGATGCTATTACTCTTTTGCTATCATTAAAGAATTATCTGTCAACTTGGAATACTGGATGCTAGTCCCAGTACCACTAAGGCACAGTGGCTCCAAGACAGACCACCTGAGCATGAACCTTTTAGTCTATTAATCCTCATGGGGGGGGGGGGTGGGGGGGGGTGGGGGGAAAACAAATCAAACTGCTACTTAGTTTAAATTGTGGAGCCGTTAAACAAGGTAACAACCTCCTATGAAATGTAAAGACATTGTTTATGTACTTTGCTCTGGGTATTGCCTTCCTGCTGGGAGGGAAAAAGCAAAGGCAACTTACACAAAGAAGAGTCTCTTGGAAGGCAATCCTTGTGAAAAGGACTTCACTCTTAGATCAACAGATTCTTCAAGGTGATGCACCACTGTTCTCAAGCTTTCTAAACTCAGGCACTAAACCAAAAGTTTAGTCTCTAACGAGAGACTAGGATGATTCGTGCCTTTTTTTCTTTTTGGTAAGACAAACTGGAAAGCAGATACCTAGTAAAACAGTTACATAAGAACTATTTTCCATAGCTGGAAGCTTTTGATATCAACCCTAGATTATCTCAGGCATTTAACCAGTAAAAAAGATTGCCCATAAATTGCTAAGAGGAGCCCATAAATGGCTAAAGAGGAAAACCAAACTTACTGCTCTCTTCCTCTATCCCACCTCCCCTAACCAGCTCCCATGTTTAACTTTTCATTAAAGCCACTTCTGAAGAAACAACTCTCTAAAAGTTTAAGCACAACACTTGTAGTATTTCAGTCCTGGCCCACTAAGCTCTTGATGTATGGTTTCTTTAAACAAATGACAACATAAAAGCCATTCCTCACCCATAACTGGGGTACCATCTGACTTACTTGTGAGGTTCAAGTGACAGGATTATGCCGTGTCTATTCCAGCATTATGGAGCGAAGTGCCACTTGGTTGAACTTAAATCCTCCAAAACACGGGATTGCAGTGCCTGCCCTCCCCACCAGGATCTGGATTCCATACATACAGTCATTCCCAAATTAGAGCTACTGCAATCCCTACATCCATTCATCGACTTATGCCATTCCTTCCAACTACAATGGTTTCCCAACTGTAACCTCACTACTGATTTATTTAAAAATCCACTCAACATGTCCCTCACCACCCTAGGCATTGAACAACTCTAAACTAAATGACTCTCATCTGCTCTGTATTTATAATTATTCCTGAATAATTCCCCACAGGAGCCAACAGTGTTTTCTTATAGTAGAGAAGAAAAATCTGTTAAATGAACACAACACATAGTTTATCATTCAGGAAACCTACACATATTAATCAGTGACCCAGAAGCATAATTTACATGCTATAAACAATAACTTACTCTGCAAAGTTAGAACTGGAAAAATTTTAAACAAAAGTTTAGTAATATTTCAAGATCCATTCTAGAATAGTGATTCATCCCTGTCCTCAAGTGGCTTAAAGTTGGAAGACAGGCAAAGTCATGTAATGTTATTTCAATCAAACTAAGGTCTATAATGGATACACAAAGCTGAACATCACGCAGCCAACAAGCTGGTGGTCAAAGGCCCACTAATATCTGAAAGGTCAGTCAGAATATGCAAAACAGACCTATTTCTAGCATATGTATGACAGAATATGATATTTTAAGGGCCCAAGTGTCTGATCAAAAAAGAGAGTTGGAAGGAAAGCAAGATCTACTATGGCTAGATTTATACCCCACAGATTACTCTTTTATAGGCCAATTCCACCACCAGGAATGGAGTCCAGACTATAAAAGTAAGCTATGGGCAACTATGGAAGACTAACTGCTCACTCACTGGACTGAAGTGGTGCTTTCCTTTTTTTTTTTTTTTTTTTGAGGCAGGGTCTCATTCTGTTGCCCAGGCTAGAGTGCAGTGGTGAGATCTCAGCTCCACCTCCCAGGTTCAAGCAATTCTCATGCAACATCCACCTCCCAGGTTCAAGCGATTGTAATGTCTCAGCCTCCTGAGTAGCTGCGATTACAAGTGCCCACCACCATGCCTGGCTAATTTTTTGTAGTTTTAGTAGACACAGGGTTTCGCCATGTTGGCCAGGCTGGTCTCGAACTCCTGGCCTCAAGTGATCCGCCCACCTCGGCCTCCCGAAGTGCTGGGATTACCGGCGTGAGCCACTGTGCCTGGCCGAACCTCTGCTTCTAACCCCAATGGATGAAAGTAGCATTTCCAAGAGGTGTTCTCAAACTGACACATATTACTCCAGGATGACCTTCCCCAGTCCCTTGAGGTTCCCCTACACTGCTGAGTAAACAGGCTGTACCATGGTGCCATAAAGAAATGAGTTTCTATCAGAGGGAACTAAAATTAAAGAGACAAAAAGTTAGAAGTGCTAGCAAGGATGTGGAATATTTGGACTTCTCATACACTGCTGATGGGAGAGTACGCTGGTACAATTTTCGAAAACTGGCCATATCTACTAGAGCAGAATAGATACTCTTATGAAGTGAACTGTGTCCACCTAAAATTTTTAAGTTGAAATCCTAATCCCCAATACATCAGAATGTGACTTATTTGCAGACAGGGCCTTTAAAGAGGTAATTGAGGTTAAGTGAGGTCATAAGGGTGGGCCTCAATCTAGTATGACCGGTGTCCTAAAAGAAAAGGAGATTGGGAGAGACAATACAGAGGAAAGATCATGTGAAGACACAGGGAAGAGAAGACAGTTATTTACAAACCAAGGAGAGGCTTCAGAAGAAACCAATCCTGCCAACAGCTTGACCTCAGATTTCTAACCTTCAGAATTGAGAAAATAAAACTTCTGTTTAAGCCACTCTATCTGTGATACTTGTTACAGCAGCCCTAGCAAATGAATACAGACACATACTCTAAAATTCAGTCTTTTTACTTAAATACATTATGATATATCACATAATACTACTGAGCAATGGAAACTCCAGTTATAACTGCACACAACGACACAAAGTCTCACAAACAACACTGAGTCAAAGAAACCAGATACGGAAGAATACACAGTGTATGATTCCATTTACACAAAATCCAAATCAGGCAAAATTAGTCTACAGTTCTAGAAATCAGAAGACTCACTACCCAACCATCAGGGCATCGATGATAATGACTTAAAGGAGACTAAGAGGGCCTCTGGGTTTATAAAAATTATCCAAGTCATCCACTTATTTGTGCACTTTTCTTTATATATGTATGTATACTAAAATACAGAAATGATAAATCACTTGGAAATACAGGCAACAATGTACTTATCCAGTGTTACCATGGCAAATAAACCTTACTCTGGAGCTGGATGCATCAGGTTCCTCACTCATTACCATTAAACATTTTTAAAATACAGCTATTCCTATGATCCCCAGCTTCTCATCATTCATTGTCTACTAGGAGAAGTATCACAGGTCACATGACTCAAGAGTGTCCTGTCTCTTCCACAGCTAAATTCTCACATCATTTCTGGGGAGAGTTCAATTTATTTTTCCTTGAGACACGGTCTTGCTCTGCCACCCAGGCTGGAGTGCAGTGGCACGAACACAAATCACTACAGCCTCAAACTCCTGGAATCAAGTGATCCTCCCATCTCAGCCTCCCACGCACAGGTGAACCACCACACCCACCACACCCAGCTAATTTTTTTTTTCTTTGTAGAGATGGAGTCTCACTTTGTTGTTCATGGTGGTCTTGAACTCCTGGGCTCAAGCAATCCTCCTGCCTCACCCTTCCAAAGTGCTGGGATTACTCCTCCCAAAGTACTGGTCACCATGCCTGGCCAAGAGTTGAATTTCATTAAAGGAAGGTATTAAAGTATACATTCAAAGGAAGAAAATAACCAGTTAACACTTTGGTCTTCCTCAGGGTAGTAAATCACAAATTTTCCTTCTATATATTTCTGAATTTTCCTAGCTTATTTTTTAACTGAATAGTTTAATAATCAGCAAAAAAGACATATCATTTTAAATAAAAGGTAGTGGGGCCAGGTGTGGTGGCTGACAACTGTAATCCTAGCACTTTGGGAGGTTCAGGCAGGCGGATCATGGGGTCAAGAGATTGAGACCATCCTGGCCAACATGGTGAAACCCCATCTATACTAAAAATACAAAAATTAGCTGGGCATGGTGGCGCGCGCCTGTAGTCTCAGTTACTTGGGAGCCTGAGGTAGGAGAATCACTTGAACCCGGGAGCCGGAGGTTGCAGTGAGCCGAGATCATGCTACTGCACTCCAGCCTGGCCACAGAGCAAGACTCCGTCTCAGAGGAAAAAAAAAAAAAAAAGGTAGTGCATGCCACCATGCCCAGCTAACTTTTGTATTTTTAGTATAGACAGGGTTTCACCATGTTGGTCAGGATGGTCTCTATCCCTTGACCCTGTCATCCGCCCGCCTCGGCCTCCCACAGTGCTGGGATCACAGGCGTGAGCCATCGCCCCCAGTCAAAGATACACTTTTACAAGGGGTAACATGACGCAGTCTTTAGGGCACTAGCGTATAATGGAAAGGCAAGATGGTACATCAGAAAGAGCACTGAGCTGAGTTAACAGACCTAAACTGACATTTCAGCTGAGCCACATGAGCATACAGCCTCAGCTATCTCAGGCAGATACACACAACAGTTGTGAGCACCAAAAGAAATCATACATAAACTACAAACAGCACAGAAATATTATAAAGCATTTAAAAGCAAATGTGTAGGAAGGTTTCTACAAAATGTTATTGCTCTTTTAACAACCACCAACATGCTGCAGGTCAGAGGATTTAAGAGTGGGTTTTAGATGACTCGCAGTTATCTCAGGGATCCCTGTATCTGTAAGTGCACGGGAGAACTGCTGGTAGGCTGACTGCATACCATATATAAGGGACACTATTTTTCATAAAGTCTATGCTGTGTCATTTAAGGTTAATTCATAGCAGCTTTGTAATTATATACTCTCAAATAACTCAAAGTACAAAGTTTACTAAATGGAAAGCAACTTTTTATTACGCTTACATACCAATACTGGAAATCAATGATATAACTATTTATTTCACAAAGTAATTTTTAAGGGACTCCTAATGTGAGATGGTTAATGCCCAGTAGTATGAAGCAAAGCTGGAAAGGAAAGGCTGAGGGAGAAGAGAGAACCTCCTACAGCAGCAGCCACACAAGTAGGACCAACTAAGAGACAAGCAAGGCTGGAGAATTCCTAAACTGCCCTGGTCCCAGGCTTCCCTTAATAGGCTTCCTCAGATTTGCTTGGTCCCAACTGTAGACAGTCCCAGGGGACCAGAAGTGGACAAAAGAATCAGGCAAACTTAATTTCTCAGCAGTGATGCCATCACCAAAACAGAGACTCCAGGTCTCATGAGTTAAGTACTGCATCTTCAAGCAAATGAACAAGGCCAGTACTGTAGATTAGTGTTGGAACCAACTTCCAAGCTTTCTCCTCCCCCAAGGAGATATTTTGCAAGTAGCTATTCTTTTTTTTTTTTTTTTGCAAGTAGCTATTCTTAAATGTGTTTTTGTAATCACAGCCTGGGATACTAAAATTGAAACTGGTAACAGACACTGCTAAAAAACCTGTTTTGATTTCACTTGCCACATCACTCATACCTCTGATTCACAAATCACAGTGACCACAACCACCATTAAGAAATGTTTTAAAAATAAGTTTTTGGCCGGGCATGGTGGCTCACACCTGTAATCCCAGCACTTTGGGAGGCTGAGGCGGGCGGATCACGAGGTCAGGAGATTGAGACCATCCTAGAGGCCATCCTGGCTAACACAGTGAAACTCTGTCTCTACTAAAAATACAAAAAAATTAGCCGGGCGTGGTGACGGACACCTGTAGTCCCAGCTACTCGGGAGGCTGAGGCAGGAGAACGGCATGAACCTGGAAGGTTGAGCTTGCAGTGAGCCGAGATGGCGCCACTGCACTCCAGCCTGGGCTACAGAGCGAGACTCCTTCCAAAAAAAAAAAGTTTTAAAACCCAAACGCAAACTATTTTTCTGTCTTTAATGCCATATGGAGTGTGGGGAAAAACAGAATAGAGGGAAGATGCAGAAGCAAATAACTGAAAAGATCCACACATTGCAAAATGTTTCTGCAGCAAACTGCAGACAAAGAAGCACAGAGAACTATTAGATGATATTAACAGATAAGCGCGTGGTAACACAAAGGAATGGATGCCTGAGAACACAGCGGCAACCTTCCTTATATGAGAGGTTAAGAGTCATCAACAGCAAGCCAATAGCCAAAAAATAAGGGGGGAGGCGGTGAGTTCATTTCTCCAGTTTCAGTTGCCTTCAGAAGAAGACATTTAGTGCCAAGGGGAACCTCTGTTTAGCCTTATTCAGAAGGACTTCCAATCCTTACCTCCCCAGGAAAAAAAAGCCTGCCTACAGCTCTAAGTCCAACATCTGGTCAAATCTATCTCAGCTGTATTTGTTGAATTATATGAATGGGGAGTTAAATACTTTATCATAGGAAAAACTAAAATATTTGTGTCAAATGCCAGAAAGCAATGTGCATAAGACAACTGTCATATTTGTGTGGTCTGTGTTTGCTGCATCTTTGTATACAAAGGCTAATGCCAAAGTAAGAGCAAAACGTTATTAGCGAAGAACTCTTTGAAGACGTATTAAAAGCTAATCAAATAACCATAATTTTTTGGCTTCACTTGGCAGTGGGGTCAGAAAACTGATTCAAAGCCACACTTTACTACAAAGCGTTGTTCTGATACAGGTTTTGTGAGCTTAGACACAGTTGGCATCAAAAAAAATACGAAAAAAAAAATTGCCCCACGTGGTTGCTAACTACCTAGAAGGATATACTAATAAAACTATTTTTAGAGTATCTTCTACATTCCACCCTCTGTTTACTCATGCAGTTCTACCACAAATGCAAAATCCAAATCTTCTCTTGAAGGGAACCTAGAAAGTTTGTGGGAGATAGGGTAGCACAGCTTTTCTATGTAGAATGGTACTGAAACTATGGCCGACACAGTATCAGTGCTACATTAAACTTTCTTGCCAGCTGAAGAAAAAAATCCAGTATGCCAAATGTACCTTTGCTCAAAGACACTGCAGTGGTAAGGTAATGGTAGTGACATGGACTACCTCTCGAGTGAACAAAAAAAATGCCACTAGAGTCGGCTGGGCGCAGTGGCTCATGCCTGTAATCCCAGCACTTTGGGAGGCCAAGGCAGGCAGATCACCTGAGGTAGGGAGTTCGAGACCAGCCTGACCAAAATGGAGAAACCCTGTCTGTACTAAAAATACAAAATTAGCCAGGCATGGTGGCACATGCCTGTAATCCCAGCCACTCGGGAGGCTGAGGCAGGAGAATGACTTGAACCCGGGAGGCAGAGGTTGCAGTGAGCCGAGATCACGCTATTGCACTCCAGCCTGGGCAACAAGAGAGAAACTCCGTCTCAAAAAATAAATAAAATAAAACAAATGCCACCAGAGGAAAAGGAGAAACAAGTTGAGTGTTGAAGGTTACTCTTTAAAAGATGTGATAAATTAGAAACTGTAATATTATCTTCTACACTCTCTGAAGGGCAAGCCATACAAATGCTGTTGTTAAAATTAACAAAGCCTTAAAGTTAGCCAGAACACCATCCTTTGGATTACTACGGATTCATCAGCAGAGATAAGAAATAACTCTTTCCAAAAAGCCTCAAGTTCTACCACCAAATCATTCCACAACACAATTTCTGGCCAAGATCATTCACCTTTTAAAAATTCCCTGAGGACAGGAACCATGCCGATCTCCCTGAGTCAACATCCCACAACGCCTGATACATTGCTGATACTCAATGGATACTCAAAATACTTCATGAATGAATAAAAAGGTGCCTATCACTACTCTCCTCTAAACTCAAACATTATATAAAGCTACAGTACTTATTACTCACTTAAATATTTTAGGCTGGGTAACAAAGTTAAAAAAAAAAAAAGACAAATCTGAATACAACAGGATTGTGAATGCTAAGCTTTAACTTAGCCAGTCCCTTCAGGAGAAGCACTCCTAACTCACCTTCCAGTTCTTAAACTCAAATCTGAACAAACCTTCCCAGGTTTGAAGAGAGAAACACACTAAGACGAGACTTTATTAATCCATGGATGAGAAATCATGTGCCTCATCAGCTGCTTAAGTCACAAGAAAGAGACAAGAGCCTGTTCTTTAGGAAACCAAAGATGCAGTATTTTGAATAGGGAAGAACCAACTGGCTGGACAGCCATCAACTAAGGTTGTAAGAAAGGTTCACTAGGCAGGTTTGCCAGGCCTACCTGCAAAATTTTTCAAACCTCAGTTAAGTACCCCGCCAGTATTCAAGAGCTCCTAATTCAACTACACTACATACAATATGTGTGATAAGTCCCAAACGGCATTTCTTATGGCTTTAAGGGAGAACTGATGCTACCAGAAAGACTTTCAAACGACATCAACAGAAAGAAAGGAGGTGGTGGAAGTCAGTGAGGTACAGATACCAGGTGGCAAAAGATAAACCACAAGCTTCAGGGGCACATGAAAGCAGTATAACCTAGAAATTGAATACAGTGCTCTGGAGTCTGACTGCCTGGGCTTGCATCTTTGCTTCGTAACTTAGCTGTGTGACCTTGGTCAAATGGCTTAGCCTCTCTGTTCAATTTCCCACTGTGTTAAGTGGGTACAACAGTGGTACTTTAGAGGGTTGTTCAAAGAACTAAACATAATGATCTGTTAAAAGGTCTTGCCACGCTGCCTAGCATATAACAAACGCTCAAATATTTGCTGTCGGTATTCTCAATATTCCCCTTATGACCCATTAGGTATCAAGTGTAAAATGAATGTAGAAAGAGGCCCCCAACACGGTCCGAATGGAAACACAACTCTACATCCAACTACCATCTTTCCCCGACTAAGTTGAAAAACTTCTCTCAGGATTTACCGTAACATGCCTAGGACAAAAAGCTCCCTGTCTCCCAGTGCCAGAGGCGCCTCAATATACACAAGTGCTGAGGCGATCCCAGCGCACGTGACCTGACTCACGCCTTGACTCAGTTGCCGTCAGGGAACCTCTCCCACTAACAGGGTCAGGCTGTTCAACAGAAGAGCCGGATGGGAACGCGGTTCGGTCCCCAGCGCCTGTGACCCATGCCCACCAGGTGGGCACGGCGGCGGGCGGCGTTGGCTCTGACACCCTCCTGCTCGCCGCGCTAAATAACTCCACCGGCTAGCGCGTCCTGCCACGGCGCAGGACCGTCCAAGTCAATGAACCCTCTTGGGTCTCTGAGATCGACGCCAACAGTAAACAGAGCGTCCGAGACCGGCGGCCGGGGCCGGCAACCCGGCCAGAGGTCACGCCCGACGACCTCCGACCTCTCCAAGCGGGGTGGGGTCCTGGCCTGCTCCGGGGGCCTGAGCGATGCCGTTTCCCCGCGAGGCCAGGGCTGGGCCTGGAGCTTGCCCAGGAGGACAGGGAGGACGCCAGGCCCTGGCGACCGAAGAGTTGAGGAGGGGGATGGGGCCAGGCCGCCGGCCGGGCTGGGCCCGCTGCTTACCGCGGCCTCTGCGCTGGGGACTCCGGGCCGGGCGCGTCGCGAGGGCTCCCGCCGAGGAGGAGACTCAACGGAGGACAGAAGCGGGGAGGTCCAAGTTCTGGTTCCAGGGAACTCTGCTGAGCTCTCCAAGCCGCCAACTCCGCCGCTGCCGCCGCCTCAGGCTTTATGGCCAAGACTCCAGGCCCGCTCCCACTTCCGCCACCGCCGCCGCCCCGAGCGGAAGTACCTGTCACGAGACGCTCGACGCCAGGGTGCGGAGGAGGAGCCCCGCCTCAGCCTTGCGTCACGTTCCGGCTGCCTTGGGACTGAGCCTGGATCACGTGCTACAAACATGTCTGCCCCCAAACGGTTGTCCCCATCTTTGAGGCTCGTACAAGGAGCAGGACGGCGCCATGTTGGACCCACAGACAGATTCCCTCAGCCATCCCTCCTTGCTCCAGAATAAAGAATGCCACCGAAGAGAGGTCAAGGGGTAAACTGGCCATTCCAATTGTGCCCTTCTTCGGAAGGCATCATTTATCCTTACTTTAACTACCTAACCAAAAATTATTATCACCATTTTACAAATAAGGAACTGAGACCCAACATACCAGGTCACTTGGTCTAGCTCAACACAGAAACTGGTGGAGCAGGGTTTTGAACCAAGGTCTGTCTGATGCCAATGTGTGTTATCGTTCTAGTAGGCTGCAAATGACTACAGCAATTGTGTGACTCAGTAATAGAGACAGGAGAAATAGACACTTTGGCAGAGGAGACAGCCCGAGAAAATGGAAAATGAGCTAAAGCCTCTCTGAACTTAGCATTAAAGAAGATGTGATAAAGATGGACCTGGTAGAACTCTTCTTGCAAGCACAGAGCAGCCTCCCAAGCACCAGCCCCATCTGAACACATCAGGATCCACTCAGAACTTTTGTCTCCATCTTTAACAATGCCCTCTAATAGTCTTATTTTGGTTCATGCAAACTCCATTCTTTCAATTGTTCCATCCAAAAACCTTGCAATTGTTACAGTAAGTAGTCAGACCTGAGCAGGGCAGGAGAGGGGCCACTCCCCCACCAGCAATGTGAGGCAACCATGATGTGGTGGTCAGATTAAGCTATCTGTCTAAAATAATAATTGGTTGCAGCCAGAACCAGGGAAAGACAGTCTCCTAATAGATAAAAAACACCTAAAACTGGTGATCGGCAGCTTCCCATTGAGATCTCAGGAGTTGAGGGGTCTGGGGAAAAAAAAAAACACCTCAAAATCTAGGCAAGCAGTCCCAACCCTGAGATGGCACAATGTCTGGGGTTTCCCCTACTTTTTCAACTAAAATTGGCTCTTTCTGCAAAACCCTCGCCACCTATTCTCCTGTTTTCTCTATGTGTATTCTGAAATGGCCTTGCACACTGCAGGACCATCAGCCTCTGGAGTAAGTCTACTTTTCTCTGCTTTCACCTTGCCTGTGCCCAGGAGTTCGAGACCAGCTCGGGCAACATAACAAGACTGTCTCTTCCAAAAGATAAATAAAAAAGAAAGGAGAAGGCACACATCTACATCAGACTTTTGCAGTTGTACTTCTCTCTACCTGGAAAGCTCTTCCTCCAGGTATCTGCTTGGCCACTCGCTCACTTTCCTCTGGTCTTTACTTTAAAGTAAACTTTTCAGTGAAATAGCCTTCCCTATTTAACACTGAAGTCCCTCTCTCTGTCACCACAACATAAACACAAAAATTGCCATCTCCCTACGGCTTTTCTCCTCTTTTTTTTTTTTTTTTTTTTTCTTTTTTTGAGACAAGGTCTTGCTCTGTTGCCCATGCTGGAGTGCAGTGGCATAATCAGGGCTTACTGCAGCCTTGAACTTCTGGGTTCAAGTGATCCTCCTGTCTCAGCCTCCTGAGTAGCCACAGGCATACATAACTATGGCTGGCTAAATTTTTTTTTTTTTTTTTTTGTAAAGAGAAGGTCTTTACAAAAAAGACCAAATGTTACCCAGGCGGTCTTGAACTCCTGGTGTCAAGTAATCCTCCCGACTCAGCCTCCCAAAGTTTTTCCTCTTATATTACTCACTTATTTGCATATTGTCTGGCTTCCCCACTAGAATGGCAGGTCCATAAGGCAGCTATTTTTGTCTCATTCACTGCGATATCCCTGATTCTTAAAACAGTGTTGGGGTACAGTAGGTGCTCAATGTGTACAAGTTACAGAGTATTCAGGGGAATGAAAACTGAGAATAGTTTCAAAGGCCAAGAGTTATGATAATTCCACCCCATTCGGCAGCCAATCAAAATGCTAGGTTTGAAGATAAAATAGCAACTGGGAATGCAGTAGTCCTTATCCCCAGGTCTGGCAGGGCTGACTGCAGGATTTAAGCATCTGAGTCCTAGAACCAATCCACCGCAAATAGCAAGGGACAATTATACCAGAAAAGGCAGAGCACAAAAATAAAATGGGATATGTGGGCCCCAGCCTTCTAAGAAGCCTTCTGAGAAGGCTATTCAGATGCAAACATGGGCTATTTCCTATGGGAAAGAAAGGACGACTTAAAAGAAACCCATGAGCCAGAAGGATAGAGCCAGGAGCTACAGATAATCATTCCCAAGGAGCAGGAGAGGACTCAATCAAGGAACTGGCATCACGTGCCTCACTGGATTTCAGAATTGCTATGACCCAGTGGCAGCTGTCGCTCCTGTTTTTTCCCCTTTTGAACAAAAGTGTCTACTATGCTCATCTTCTGCTTGCCAACTCTGTATGCTGGGTCCATGGAGAGGAAATAACATCTCTAGCTCACAGGCCTTCAGAGAAACAGTGCTCAGAGCTGTTCTTAAGGAATTATATCTGAGGAACCTCATCCACATCTGGACATGATTTACGTGACAGGATCCATTATGAGTCAGTGATGTACTGGGATTGAGACTTTTAGGGTACTTGGAGGAGTTAAGTAGAGCAGGACCTCCAATAACATCAATTCAATTATAACATTGATGAGAAAAAATTGATTCCTGGCTGTGTAGTTTGCACTCTCTCCCCATGTCTGAGTTTTCCTTGGTTCCTCTGGTTTCCTCCCAAATCCCAAAGATGTGCCCTTTAGGTGAATTGGCTTGTCTGAATTGTCCCAGTCTATGTGTGTATGTGTGTGTGTGTGTTGTGTGTGTGTGTGCATATGCGCACACGTGTGCGCAATGGGATGGCATCCTGTACAGGGTTGGTTCCTGTCCTGAGCTGCCAGGATAAACTCTGGCCACCTGTGACCCTGAGATGGAATAATTGGATAAATAATTTTATCTTGCTCATTTTCATTAATCTGTCTTATATATATAGTTCATATTTCCTCTAATATTTAATATAAGAAGTGTTTTGGTCTTTACCAGCCTGACCAACATGGTGAAACCCTGTCTCTACTAAAAATACAAAAATTAGCCGGGCGTTGTGGCACGTGCCTATAATCCCAGCCCAAATCCGAGGGGCATCTTGGCTTTAGCACAACCTACTCTCTTGGGAATTAATCCTTTCCTGTGAGAACTCATCCAGCCTCACCAGAGCCAGAACTCACTCACTACCTAGAATGGCACCACAACTCAAACACCCCCAACTAGGCCCCACCTCCCTGGAGACACTGTGGAATCACATTCCTTTCTTTTTTTTTCTTTTTTCCTTTTTTTTTTTTTTTTTTTTGGGACAGAGTTTTGCTCTGTTGCCTAAGCTGGAGTGCAGAGGCGCTATCAGCTCATTGCAGCCTCCACCCCCTGGGTTCAAGCAATTCTCATGCCTCAGCCACCCAAGCAGCTGGAAGTACAGGCGTACACCACCATGCCCAATTAATTTTTTTATTTTTAGTAGAGATGGAGTTTCACTACGTTGGCCAGGCCCATATCGAACTTCTGGCCTCAAGTGATCTGTTCCCCTCAGCCTCCTAAAATGCTGGGATTACAGGCATGAGAGCCACCACTCTCATTCTGCCTGGATCACATTTCTTTCTTTCTTTTTTTTTTTTGAGACAGAGTCTTGCTCTGTTGCCCAGGCTGGAGCACAGTGGCACAATCTCGGCGCACTGCAACCTCCATCTATGAGGTTCAAGTGATTCTCATGCCTCAGCCTCCCAAGTGACTGAGATTACAGGCGCCTGCCACCATGCCCAGCTAATTTTTGTATTTTTAGTAGAGACGGGGTTTCGCCATGTTGGACAGACTGGGCTCAAACTCCTGAGTTCAAGTAATCTGCCCTCCTCAGCCTCCCAAAGTGCTGGGATTACAGGTGTGAGCCATCGCACCTGGCCTGGGATCACATTTCAACATAAGATTTTGGGGGCACGAACAAACCATATCCGAAGCACAGCAGGTAGGTTGGAGGAGATTAGGAGTGAGAAGTTCAGTTTTGGAAATGCCGAGACAGAGGAATTCTGTGAAACATCCAAGTGGAGATGGAGAGGAGGCAGTTAGACATTCTGGGCTTAGGCAGAGATGGGAGTTTGGTTTCTGGGTCCTTCAGGGTAGCTTTGGCTGAAAATAGAAATTTAAGAGTAAATGGAAATGAAAGTGATGGGTGTTAACAGAATCGCCTATGGAGAAAGTGGAGAAATACATCCTTCTTTCAACAAACAATTTACTGAGAATCTACTACGTGCTAGGCTTTGTTAGGTTCTAAGGACACAAGGAAAACAAGGCCCTTGATGTCAAGACCCTTACTACTCAGTGTGGTACACAATGTGCAAACATGTACACACACACACACACACACACACATCCCCGCACAATTTTCTTTTTTTTTTTTTTT
>NW_016808004.1:4854498-4859269 GCF_001698545.2 Rhinopithecus bieti
AGACGGAGTCTCACTCTGTCGCCCGGGCTGGAGTGCAGTGGCCAGATCTCAGCTCACTGCAAGCTCCGCCTCCTGGGTTCCCGCCATTCTCCTGCCTCAGCCTCCCGAGTAGCTGGGACTACAGGCACCCGCCACCTCGCCCGGCTAGTTTTTTGTATTTTTTAGTAGAGACGGGGTTTCACCATGTTAGCCAGGATGGTCCCGATCTCCTGACCTCGTGATCCGCCCGTCTCGGCCTCCCAAAGTGCTGGGATTACAGGCTTGAGCCACCGCGCTTGGCCTCACAATTTTCATTCAAATTTCTATCTATAGGGAACTGGTAAAAAAGATATGGTACATCTTGACAACGGAATACTATACAACTATAAAAAAGCAACAAGAGAATTCTCTATATATTGGCATGGAAGGATCTCAAAGAGATATTGTTACATGATAAAACCAGATGCAGAAGAGTATATATCATACGCTTTAAAAGGTAAAGAATAAGAACATCCTTCAGTAACTAATAAAAGTGGTTACCTGGTATATCAATTAAAATCAGAGAAGTAGAAGCACTGTGAGTGATTAGAATGAGGAATTAATGGAAGGGGTTAGACCTTATTGATTTGTGGGAGTTAGTAGAAAGTCTGCACAGGTCATTGCTTCTGTGGCTAGTGTTGAGCCCAACATCAATTGCTACAGGTCAGTTGGACCAGCATTCAAGAATAAAAGCTGGATGTGGATAAGAATAATGACATACTGGAGCCAAGGAGGATGAAAAGAGGCACCCATGAGGACCAACTGGGAACCATATCTGTCTCTCATCACCTCTAAGTTCAGTACCATGAATGGATGAGCAGCAGCAGAACCCAACACCTTTCATCCAGAGCTACACACATACTTGGGTGAGGATTCAGAGAAGCCAAAGGACGAGATCTGGCGGGGGCTGTAGGAGATGTACTTCTGAGTTGGCACCCTTTGCCAACAAGTCTAGTGACACAATGAATGAGCTGCCCCAGTGCTTGACATGCTGCATAACCTTCAGAGTATAAAAAATATTGGCCGGGCGCAGTGGCTCACGCCTGTAATCCCAGCACTTTGGGAGGCCAAGGCAGGCAGATCACCAGGTCAGGAGATCGAAACCATCCTGGCTAACATGGTGAAACCCTGTCTCTACTAAAAATACAAAAAATCAGCCAGACGTGGTTGTGGGCGCCTGTAGTCCCAGCTACTTGGGAGGCTGAGGCAGGGGAATCACTTGAACCCAGGAGGCAGAGGTTGCAGCAAGCCAAGATCACACCCCTGCACTCCAGCCTGGGCGACAGAGCAAGACTCCGTCTCAAAAAACAAACAAAACAAAACAAAAAAAAACAAAAACCACAACAAATTGGCCTGGTACAGTGGCTCACACCTGTAATCTCAGCACTTTGGGAAGCCAAGGCGGGCAGATCACGAGGTCAGGAGATCGAGACCATCCTGGCTAACACAGTGAAACCCCATCTCTACTAAAAATACAAGAAATTAACCGGGCGTGGTGGCCGGCGCCTATAGTCCCAGCTACCTGGGGGGCTGATGCAGGAGAATGGCATGAACCTGGAAGGCAGAGCTTGCAGTGAGCTGAGATCCTGCCATTGCACTCCAGCCTGGGTGACAGAGCGAGACTCTGTCTCAAAAAAATAAAAAATTACTGCTGGCTGGTTGCGGTGGCTCACATCTGTAATCTCAGCACTTTGGGAGGCCAAGGCAGGCGGATCACTTGTGGTCAGGAGTTCGAGATTAGCCTGGCCAACATGATGAAAGCCCATCTCTACTAAAAACACAAAAATTAGCCGGACATGGTGGTAGGCACCTGTAATCCCAACTACTTGGTAGGCTGAGATAGGAGAATCGCTTGAACCCAGGAGGTGGAGGTTGCAGTGAGCCGAGGTTGCACCACTGCACTTCAGCCTGGGTGACAGTGTGAGACTCTGTCTCAAAAAAAAAAAAAAAAAAATCACTGCTGTTAGAGAAGAGAATTCTGGTAAATGTGGCTTAGTTGACACAGCACAAAGGCCGGGCGCGGTGGCTCACGCCTGTAATCCCAGCTCTCAGGGAGGCAGAGGCGGGAGGATAGCTTAAGCCCAGGAGTTCGAGACCTGCCTGGGTAATACAGCGAGACCCCGTTCTCCACAAAAGGAAAAAAAAAAAAAAAAAAAAAAAAAAAAAAAAAAAAAAAAAAACACAGCACAAAACCACTGTACTATACCTGATAATGGGACAGGAAAGGGAGCTGGGTTTTTCTGTGGACATCAGTTTATATGTTTAAGTTTTTTTTTTTTTGTTTTTTTTTTTTGAGACGGAGTCTCGCTCTGTCACCCAGGCTGGAGTTCAGTGGCCAGATCTCAGCTCACTACAAGCTCTGCCTCCCGGGTTCACGCCATTCTCCTGCCTCAGCCTCCCAAGTAGCTGGG
The DNA here is from genome assembly GCF_001698545.2 of Rhinopithecus bieti. NCBI lineage: Eukaryota > Metazoa > Chordata > Mammalia > Primates > Cercopithecidae > Rhinopithecus > Rhinopithecus bieti. Next base: position 4,856,928 of record NW_016808004.1, read on the forward strand.
ACTACAGGCACCCGCCATCTCACCCGGCTAGTTTTTTGTATTTTTAGTAGAGACGGGGTTTCACCGTTTTAGCCAGGATGGTCTCGATCTCCTGACCTTGTGATCCGCCCGTCTCGGCCTCCCAAAGTGCTGGGATTACAGGCTTGAGCCACAGCGCCCGGCCTATGTTTAAGTTTTAACCATGATATTTCATTAACTATCAAATGTTTCCATTTTTTTTTAAATCCATAATATGATCAATGAGATGCAGACAATAAAACAGTGTTACAGAACAGTGATGGAGGTGGAAGCGAGGAGAGGTGACTTAGACATAGGTGGTCAGAAAGGCCTCTCTGAGGAGATGACTTTTTTCTGGAGACATAATCTTATTACGGACCCCGGATTGGTGTACAGTGCTATTCACAGGCACAATTACAGTGCACTGCTGCCTCAAACTCCTGGCCTCTAGCCCTCCGTCCTCCTGTCTCAGCCTCCAAGTAGCTGGGACAACAGGCATGTGTCATTGCACCCCACTGGAGGTGACATTTGAGCAGAGACTTGCTGACATGGAGCCAGCCTTTTGAGAATATCTGAATATCTGAGCAGAAAATGTTGCAGGTAGAAGGAATGGCAAGGGTAGAAGCTTTGTGCAGAAAAAGGTGTCCTGCTCAAGGAACAACAAGGAAGCCAGCGTGGTTGGAGTGGAGTGAGCGAGGGAGAGGGTAGAAAGAGTCGAGGTGGGAGCAGTATGCAAACCTAGGTCATATAGGGTCTCACAGATCATAGCAAGGCCTTGAAAATTTATAGCATGTGTGATGAGAAACCCTGTGGAACATTTTAAGCCAGGCCGGGGGGCGGGGAGTGTGTGTGTGTGTGTGTGTGTGTGTGTGTGTGTGTGTGTGTGTGTGAGATGTGTTTTCCTTCACAGGTTGTTTGCACAGCAGAGCCTTTTCTGACCACTGCCCTTTTCTCCTCTTTTCCCACAATGAACCCATGGCTCTCTGGCTGTTTATTTATCATCTAAACTGGGGGGCTCTTCCAGGGCCAGGACCTGCTCTGGTCTACTTTGATGTCCCCAGCACTCTACTGGGCATTGACAAATGTCAAAGCATAACTGAGCAATTTAAAGCAGAGAAAAATATTGAATTATTCTGACATAGCTTTGCATGATTTATAAAGTTCTCTGGATTTTGCTGCCTTATTACTTTGTATTTATTTATTTATTTTTGAGACAGAGGCTTGCTCTGTTGCCCAGGTTGGAGTGCAGTACTGTGATCATAGCTCATCGCAGCCTCAACCTCCTGGGCTCAAGTGATCCTCCCTTCTAAGCCTCCTGAGTACCTGGAACCACAGGCACACCACCATGCCTGGTTAATTTTTTGTGTTTTTTGGTAGAGATAGGGTCTCACTGTGTGACCCAGCCTGGTCTCAAACTCCTGTCTTCAAGCGATTCTCCTGCCTTAACTTCCCAAGTAGCTGGGACTGCTGGCACTTGCCACCACACCGAGCTAATTTTTAAATATTTGTAGAGATGGGGTCTCACTATGTTGCCCAGGCTGATCTCTAACCCCTGGGCTCAAGTGATCCTCCCACCTTGGCTTCCCAAATTGTTAGGATTACAGGCATGAGCCACTGTGTCTAGCCAGGTTTTGCTGCTTTAAAATGGACAATTTTTTCAAAGGTTTCCTTCTTGGCAGTTTCTATTAATCCAGAAGTCACCGGTTGGCTGTCCCAACATGCCACACCATAATCTTTTATCCTTGGTAACTTCTCCTGGTCCCCAGCACCCAGTCTGAGCTCCTGTGTCAGTGCAATTCACTTGAGCTCTCTGGGTCCCAGTATCCTCACTTCCCATGGTAGTGCTATGGTCAGGCTCGGTGACTCACTCCCAGCACTTTGGGAGGCCGAGGCAGGCAGATCACTTGAAGTCAGAATTCAGAAGTCAGAAGCCTGGCCAACATGGTGAATACAGTCTGTACTAAAAATACAAAAAATAAGGCCAGGCGTGGTGGCTCATGCCTGTAATCCCAGCACTTTGGGAGGCCAAGGTGGGCAGATCACAAGGTTAGAAGTTCAAGAACAGCGAGACGGGTGGATCACGAGGTCAGGAGATCGAGACCATCCTGGCTAACACGGTGAAACCCCGTCTCTACTAAAAACTACAAAAAACTAGCCGGGCGAGGTGGCGGCGCCTGTAGTTCCAGCTACCCAGGAGGCTGAGACAGGAGAATGGCGTGAACCCGGGAGGCAGAGCTTGCAGTGAGCTGAGATCCAGCCACTGCACTCCAGCCCAGGCGACAGACCGAGACTCCGTCTCAAAAAAAAAAAAAAAAAAAAAAAAAAAAAAAAAAATAGAAAAATGG
>NW_016808004.1:4859610-4883320 GCF_001698545.2 Rhinopithecus bieti
AAAAAAAAAAAAAAAAAAAAAAAAAAAAGTATAAAATAGTAAAATGGGGCGGGCACAGTGGCACATGCCTGTAATCCCAGCACTTTGGGAGGCCAAGGTGGGCAGATCACAGCCTGGCCAACATGGCAAAATCCCGATCTCTACTAAAAATACCAAAAACAAATCAGCCAAATGTGGTGGCACCGGCTTGTCGTCCCAGCTACTTGGGAGGCTAAGCCGACTAATCACTTAAACCCAGGAGGCAGAGGTTGCAGTGAGCCGAGGTCACGCCACTGCACTCCAGCCTGGGCGACACAGTGAGACTCTGTCTCAAAAAAAAAAAAAAAAAAAAAAAAAAAAAAAAAAAACTATCTATCTATCTATCTATCTATCTATCTAGAAATAATAAAATGGTGATGATAAACCTTACCTCTGAGTTCTTGTGAGAATCAGATGTGAAAGTGATTTATAAAGCACTCCTTCAGCCAGACACAGTGGCACATACCTGTAGTCCCAGCTACTCTGGAGGCTGAGGCAAGAGGATCACTTGAGCCCAGGAGTTTGAGTCCATCCTGGGCAACAGAGCATCCATCTCTTAAAAAAACAAACAACTTAAAAACAAATAAATAAAGTGATCCTTTACATTACAAGAGAATGACTGACATTACATGTCAGTTGCCAGGTGAGATAAATCTCATGTGATAGCTTGAGGCACTTTTCTATTAGGTGCTATAAAGGAAATGAAGGTTTGTGCATTCATTTATTCAAAAGTAATCAATTTGTAGCTTCCGGAGTATGACCATAGGGACACAGAGATGAACCAGGGCACCAGGAGCTCCCAGTTCTATGTGCGTGGCTGGGGGAACACTCGTGGGAAGACAGCCACACATCACACTAGCACATAATCTCCTATCCTTCCTCTTCCTTGTGCCACACTAGCCATAGCTGCTTTCTAGAGCCTTCCTGCACACAGGCTGTATTGCACCCCTCTGCCCACAGTGACTCTTTTGGAAGAGGTCACTTGACCACATCCAGGGCACTCAGGGCCCATAACACTCAGTGGATCTGTTTTAGGATGGAAGGAGCATGAAGAAAGATTAAACATGTCTAGAATTGTTGGGGACTTCTGTCACCTTGAGAGAACCTAACTGAGAGCGAAGCTGTATTTGGCCGTGCCTGCTGCTCTAACAAAATACCTTAGACAGGGTCATTTATAAACAGTAGAAATTTATTCCTCAGAGTCCTGGTGCCTGAGAAGTCCAAGCACAGAAAGATAAAGTGTCTGATGAGGGCTTGCTCTTTGCCTCCAAAATGGCGCATTCTGGCTGAGTCTTCCCATGGCAGAGGGAGTGGGAGGGATGATCAGGTTCCCTCAAGCCCTTTTGTAAGGCCACTGATCTCTTTCATGAGGGTAGAGCCCTAATCACCTCCCAAAGGGCACACTTCTTAATACCATCACTTTGATGGTTAAGTTCCAACATAGTCTCCATGTATCTTTGGAACCTGTCAGCTGTGGCAGTCGCCCTTCCTAGCCATGGAAGACTATATTGTTGTTTACTGGCAAAGCTGTCACCATTTCATTGGTATCAGATTCTGACTTGCACAAGTAACATTCTTCACCTTTGAAAACCTGGAGGGTGCTGGGTTATTGGGCAAACTTTTCTAAACTATTGTTCAAATGTTTCTAGAAAAAAAAGGTTCCAACATAGGAATTCTGAGAAGGGGCACCAACATTCAGATAAGTCCAAATAAGAAGAAAACAGGCCGGGTGCGGTGACTCATGCCTGTAATCCCAGCACTTCGGGAGGCCGAGGCATTCTGATCACCTAAACTCAGGAGTTCGAGACCAGCCTGACCAACATAGAGAAACCCCATCTCTACTAAAAATACAAAATTAGCCAGGCATCGGGGCACATGCCTCTTATCCCACCTACTCAGGAGGCTGAGGCAGGAGAATCATTTGAACCCGGGAGGCGGAAGTTGCAGTGAGATCATGCCATTGCACTCCAGCCTGGGTGACAAGAGCGAAACTCCGTCTCAAAAAAAAAAGAAGGGGTGGTGAGACCCTATCTCAAAATAGAGGAAAATGAGGAAATGAAGAGGGACTTATCTGAGTGATGCAATTTTGGGCACCCGTATTTAGTCATGCCAGAAGCCATCTGCTCCCTTCCCTGTCCCTCTTGGTCCCCAGCACCAGACTCAGGTATTTCTTTATAGTGATGCAAATGGACTGACACAGATGGGAAGATCAAATGGCCTGAGGAAGGATAGGTGGTAACACCAGGACCAATGGGCCACTCTAGTGGGCTTGAGCCCCAGAGCTGCCCCCTGCCACACTGAGCCCATGAGGCTGCTGGGAAATGGGGCTGCTTGCCCTGCTGTGGCTGTGGGTTTCTTCCATGTTCTCTCACTGGGATGATGTCTCCCCTGGCTCCGCTTCACCAGACCACAGCACCTGCCTGCTTCAGACTTTGCCAGTCAGATTAACAAGCACCAGGGAGACCAAGAGGACCGGGGCACTGCCTTTACCCTGCCACTCTTTCTACAGTGTGGACTGCAGCCCTCCTCTGGCTCCATGCTGACAGGGCTATGGGAGGCTCGGCCTGTCTTTACCTAACCAGTGCTTGCCTCTCCCTGAGTGCGCCTGCAATTCCCTTTGCCTAGAATGACCCCAACATGGCCTTCAAGGCTCTGCACTATCTGTCCTTTATCCATCTCTCATTTATTTATTCAGTCAACAAACACAGCTTGGGCAGACTGTGTGGCAGGCATTGTTCTAGGCACCGTCTACCAAGAGACAGCAGTGAACAAAACACAGACAGAAATCCCTGCCTTCATGGGACTTACGGCCTGGTGGCAGAGATAGAAAATAAAGCGTGTACGTAAGAGAAATACATAGCATATTAAGTGATAAGAAGTGCGATGGGGAAAAATAAAGCAGGGATGAGGGGTGGGGGCACACCTTGGCCCCATCTAGCCTCACTCTCTCCCCAATCAACCCATTCCCACCATGCTGGCCTTCTTCCTGTCTCAAGTGCACCAAGCTGCTTCCCACCTTGGGGCCTTTGTGCTTCTAGTTCCTCTGTCTAGGAAAGTCTCCTCCTTCCCCTTCCCTAACGCAAAGATTGTTGCATGGCTGGATTCTTCTTACCATTGGGGTCTCAGCTAAAGTGACACTCCAGGGAGGCCCTGCTGGATCATCCAGTCCAGTGCCTTTTCCCAGTTACTCTTTATCCCATTACCTTGTTACACTGGTATGTTTTCTCCATGTCACCACTCTGAGAAATGCTCCTCTGTACTTTATGTGTTTACATGCTCAGTGCTTCTCCCCCTAGAATTTCAGCACCATGAGAGCAGAGGATTTTGTTTGTCTGGTTTGCTGCTGCCCCTCCAATGCCTGGAACATAGTAGGTGCTCAGTGAGTAGATATTGAGTTACTGATACAATTATGGCTCTTTTGTCCTCCCACTACCCTCACCCCAAGTTCATTTTCTTTCACCTAAAGAACTCCTACTTTTCCTTTAAGACTAGTCTAGCAAGAGACTGGGTGCGGTGGCTCATGCTTGTAATCCCAGTACTTTGGGAGGCTGGGGTGGGCAGATTGCAACATAGCAAAACCCCATTTCTACAAAAAATACAAAAGTTAGCCAGGTGTGGTGGCACATGCCTGTAATTCCAGCTGCTAAGGAGGCTGAGGTGGGAGGATGATTTGAGGCTGGGAGGCAGAGGTAGCAGTGAGCCAAGAACATGCCACTTCTCCACTCCAGCCTAGGCGATAGAGCCAGACCTTGCCTCAGAAACAAAAACAAACAAACAAAAAGACTACCTAGTGGAGAGACACCAGTAAACACTACAATACTGTATTAATTAAGGTAACCCCAGCTGCTGTAACAAATAGGCCTTCAAAGGAATTATGTCTCAGACATAATCGAAGCAGGTGGCTTTCCTCTATACATTGATCCTGGGCACTGGGCTCTGTCCACCTTGTGGCAGCACCATTCCTAAGAATCTTGTCATTGCCTAAATACAGCTGGTAGCAGGACATTGATGGTGTGTAGATGACACACCCGCTTCTTAAAGGCCTTGATGTGGAAATGACACATATGGGTTCTGTTCACATTCCTTTGACAAGAGCCAGTAGTATGACCATACCTAGATGTAAGAGGTGGCTGGAAATGGGGTGTCAGCTGGACAGCTGCTTTCCAGCAACATCCACATGCTGTAGAAGAGGGAGAATAAACTGTGCTTCAGAAACTGTATTTCTGGGCCAGTTGTGGTGGCTCACACCTGTAATCCCTGCACTTTGGGAGGCCCAGATGGGCGGATCACTTGAGGTCAGGAGTTGGAGACCAGCCTGGCCAACGTGGTGAAACCCCATCTCTACTAAAAATACAAAAAATTAGCTGTGCATGGTGGCAGGCGCCTGTAATCCCAGTTTTTCAGGAGGCTGAGGCAGGAGAATCACTTGGACCTGGGAGGTGGAGGTTGCAGTGAGCAGAGATCACACCATTGGACTCCAGCTTGAGTGACAGAGCAAGCTCTGTCTCAGGAAAAAAAAAAAAAAAGAAATCGTATTTCTGCCTCTACCACAAATACAGCATCTCTGCCACAAATACAGCTTGGTAAAGGAAGCAAAGGATCTGGGGTGACCCAGAAGAGGCACTTAACATAGCCAGAGTCAGAGGAGTCAAGGAGGGCTTTCCTGAGGATACAGTGCTGAGGCGGCTTGTGAAGGGTAAGAGTCTGTTGGGCAAAGGAAAAGGAAGGTTGTTGCCAGCAAAGGGACCACCATGTGCAGAGGTTTGGTGATAAGAGAGCATGTCACAAATCGTCTCAGAAAGTGCTGATATATTCATTGTCAAAGGGACAGAGTTAGAGTGAAGGAAGCAGGAACAACAAAGAAACCCAAGCAGAAAGATCAGGTCATGCCAGGTGGTGAAAGCCTGGACTCGAATGTTTAAGAGGGACTTTTCCTGTTTTCCTGGTATTGACAATGGAGATCCAAAATTGATGACAAATAGTGCTGTGGACCTCACGGTTAAAGATGATTCAAAGCTTCTGTTGAGATTGGGGCAAGAACATGCCCCAGGTATGTACAAAGAGGTGGCAGAACTGGCCCTACTACAATCACTCATCTCTCCCCACCCCCAGTGTGAGCACAGGTGTGAGAAGAAGTGACAGAGGGAGTCCACGCTAGTCACTGCCCACTGGGGAATGCTGGGGGTTTCTTTCCTTCCTCACTATTGCCACAATGAGGGGATTCTAGAAGACTTATTCTTAAAGCCTGTGGGGCAGTGCTATCAGCAGGGGAGATGGGCATCTCATTCCCTAGTGGAACCTCCAATGAGGCAGCAGATGGGTCGATCCTGCCCTCTGCCTCCCTGGAGAGGGAAGGGAGACTGAGGCAGCTGGAAGGAGGATGGATAGAATGGGCGTGGGGTAGCAGGGGGTGCAGGGGGCAGGGGGGGCGACATGGCGGGGGTGGAAGGAGACTGCAGGGGAGCTACCTGCAAAGCCTCAAGCTTCGGGGAAGTGAACAAGGAGGACTTTCCCAGAGTGTAGCACTGGGCTTGAGCCATTGTATTAGTTATCTATCACTGCAGTACAAAACACCTCAAAACTTAGTGTGTAAAACAACAGTCATTTATTATCTCGTGATTTCTGTGGGCTAGGAGTTCCGACAGGGCACAGTGTGAATGACTTAACTGTACTACATGATGCTTGGGGCCTCAGCTGAAAATCTCAAGGGCTGGGGCCTAGAGCCATCTGAAGCCTTGTCTGGGGCTGGAGGGCCTGCTTCCAAGGTGGCTTGCTGGCGTAGCTGGCAAACTGGTGCTGACAACTGGGCTTCTCTCCACAGGGTTGCTTGAGTGTCCTCAAGGTAAGGCAGCTGACCTCATCCCAAGAGAACAAGCCAAAGGCCCAAGGTAACACCGCAGGGTCTCATATGACCAAGCCTCAGAAGTCATGCACTGTCCCTCTGACAGAATGCTGCTTGTCACCCAGGCTAGTTTTGATTCAGTGTGACAGGAGACTACAAATGGACGTGAACAACGGTGGTTATGGACCTTTAGGGTCAACCCAGAGGCTGAAGATCACATGCATCTTGCCAGCTTCTCACCCAGGAGGACTGGCCCAGGAATGGGGAGCCCTGGAGAGGAACTGAGGGAGCAAGAAGACATCAAACCCAAGGCAGATCTCTCTCTTTACGGCCCTGAGCTGAGGGAAGACCCTGCAGGGTTCTGTGGATAATGTACAGGTGCCCTATGTGAGACTCCTGGGCACACAGAGGGCGCTGATGGCCAGTGAGCATAGCCAGAGAAGCAGAAATGACCCCGTATCATCTATGAAGAAGACCTCCTGGCCGGACATGGTGACTCAGACCCGTAATCCCAGCACTTTGGGAGAACAAGGTGGGCAGATGGCTTGAGCCCAGGAGTTTGAGACCAGCCTAGGCAACATGGTGAAACCTCATTTCTACAAGAAGTACAAAAATTAGCTGGATGTGGTGGCATGTGCCTGTGGTCCCAGCTACTCAATAGACTGAGGCAGGAGGATCACTTGAGCCCAGGAGGTTGAGGGTGCAGTGAGCTGTGAGCATGCCATTCTACTCCAGCCTGGGTGACAGAGCAAGACTCTGTCTAACAAAATAAAAATAAAAAATTAGCTGACCATGGTGCCACGTGCCTGTGGTCCCAGCTACTCAGGAGGCTATGGTGAGAGGATCGCTTAAGCCCAGGAGTTTGAGGCTACAGTGAGCTATGATTGCACCACTGCACTTCAGTCTGGGCAAGAGTGAGACCTTGTCTAAAAAAAACAAAAACAAAAACACTCCATTCCCAACTGCTGTCACCTTTGTCATAAATCAGATGACAGTATGTTAATGCGTCTGTTTCTAGACTCTGTCTTGTCCTATTGAACTGTTTGCCTGTCCTTATGCCAATACCACACTGTACTGTATTTATATAATATGTGTATTATGTTTACATAATAGGTCCTAATATCCGGTGGTGTAAGTCCTCCAACTTTTTCTTCCTCTGACAGATTGCCTTGGCAATCTGAGGTCATCTCCAGCCCTGACTGGGAAAGGATCCACTTTGAAGCTCAGCAGCTCATCCCCTGTCTGCTGGTTGGTATCTGGAGACATCAGTTCCTTGCCATGTGGACCTCTCCACAGGGCTGCTCATGCTCACGACATGGCAACCGGCTTCCCCGGGGGGAGGATGCAAGTGACAGAGAGAAGGAGGGACCCAAAGTCTCCATCATGGGAGTATCGTGTCTTTTCACAACTTAATATCAGAAGTCACATTCTATCATTTCTACTGTATTCTGTTTGTTAGAAGTGAGGTACCAAATCTGGCCCACACCAGAGGGGAGAGGTTTACACAAGAGTGTAACTATCACAAGGTGAGAATTACTGGGGGTCATCTTACAGGCTGCTGACCTACCACATGTACAAAACAGATTGCTTTGTAACCTACTTTTTTTTATTATTAAGATATAATTCGGCCGGGCACAGTGGCTCGCGCATGTAACCCCTGCACTTTGGGAGGCCGAAGTGGGCAGATCACCTGAGGTCAGGAGTTCGAGACCAGCCTGGCCAACATGATGAAATCCCATCTCTACTAAAAATACAAAAATTAGCTGGGTGTGCTGGTGGCTCCTGTCATCCCAGCTACTCAGGAGGCTAAGGCAGGAGAATCACTTGAACTCGGGAGGCATAGGTTGCAGTGAGCTGACATCGCGCCATTGCACTTCAGCCTGGATGACAGAGCAAGACTCTGTCTCAAAAAAAAGAGGAAGAAGATATAATTCACACTTTAAAGCATGCAAGTCAGTGGTTTTTGGTATATTCATAAGGCTGTGGAAATACCACCACTATGTTATTCCAGAATATTTTCGTTATCCCATAAAGAAACTGTGTCTGGGGCCAGGCATGGTGGCTCATGCCCGCAATCCCACCACTTTGAGAGGCTGAGGCAGGCAGATCACTTGAGGTCAGCTTGCCCGATATGATGAAACTTGGTCTCTATTAAAAATAAAAAATCAGCTGGACTCTGTGGCACATGCCTATAACCCCAGTGACGGGGGAGGCTGAGGCATAAGAATTGCTTGAACCTGGGAGGCAGAGGTTGCAGTGAGCTGAGATCATGCCACTGGACTCCAGCCTGGGCAGCAGAGTAAGACTCTGTCTAAAAACAAAACAAAACAGAACAAAACAACAAAACTGTGTCCGCCTTAGCAATCACTGCCCCATTCCCTTCTTCCCCTGCTCCTGGCAATCACTAATCTACTTTCATTCTGCATGGATTTGCCTATTCTGGACATGGAATATACATAGACTCATACGATATGTGGCCTTTTGTTTCGAGCTTCCTAGCAGAATGCTTTCAAGGTTCATCCGTGTTGTATGATGTATCCGTGTTAAATGATGTATCAATACATCATTCCTTTTAATGGCCAAAAAAAATTATATTGTACGGACATACCACATTGTATCTATCCATATATCAGTAGATGGACATTTGAACTGTTTCACCTTTTTGACTGTCATAAATCATGTTGCTAGGAACATCCATGTACAGGTATTTAGTGAATATATGTTTTCAGTTCTCTTGGGTTTAAACCTGAATGCTCATATGGAAACTCCATGTTTAACTTTTTGAGGAACTGCCAAATTATTTTCCAAAGCTACTGCACTATTTTACACTCCCACTAGCAATGTATAACAATTCTGATTTATCTGGCCGGGCACAGTGGCTCACGTCTGTAATCTCAGCACTTTGGGAGGCCGAGTTCAAGACCAGCTTGGGCAATATGGCAAAACCCCATCTCTACAAACAAATAAAAAATTAGGCATGGTCTACTGTTTGGCCGGGCGCAATGGCTCACGCCTGTAATACCAGCACTTTGGGTGGCCAAGGAGGAGGGTGAATCACCTGAGGTCAGGAGTTCGAGACCAGCCTGGCCAATATGGAGAAACCCCATCTCTACTAAAAATTATCCGGGCATGGTGGTGCGCATGCCTGTAATCCCAGCTACTCAGGAGGCTGAGGCAGGAGACTCGCTTGAACCTGGGAGGCAGCAGTTGCAGTGAGCCAAGATCGTGCCATTGCACTGCAGCCTGGACAAGAGAGTGAGACTCTGTCTCAAAAAAAAAAAAAAAAAAGAAAGAAAGAAAGAAAGAAAGAAAGAAATGGCCAACACTTGTTATTGCCCGTTCATTTTTTACTGTAGTCATCCTAGTGGGTGTGAAGTAGTATCCGACTGTAGTTTTGATCTGCATTTCCCTAATGACTAATGAAGTAGAATAATGTGCTTATTGGCCTTTTGTATACCTTCTTATGAGAAATACCTATTCAAATCCTTTGTCCATTTTTAAAAATTTATTTTATTGATTTTTTGAGACCAAGTCTTCCTCTGTCACCCAGGCTTGAGTACAGTAGTGCAATCATAGCTCACTGCAGCCTCAAACTCCTGGGCTCAAGTGATCCTCCCACCTCCTTCTCCTTAAGTTTTGGGATTATAGGCATGAGTCACCTTGCGGGCCAGTCTATTTTTAAGTTGGATTGTTTATCTTTCAATTGTCGAATTGTAAGTGTTCTTCATATATTCTGGTTAACAGACTTCTATCAAATAAAGAATTTGCCCCGGGTGTGGTGGCTCAAGCCTGTAATCCCAGGACTTTGGGAGGCCGAGGTTGGCGGATCATGAGGTCAGGAGATTGAGACCAACCTGGCCAACATAGTGAAACCCTGTCTCTACTAAAAATATTAAAAAATTAGCTAGGTGAGGTGGCACATGCCTGTAATCCCAGCTACTTGAGAGACTGAGCAGGAGAATCGCTTGAAGCCAGGAGGCGGAGGTTTCAGTGAGCTGAGATTATGCCACTGCACTCCAGCCTGCAACAGAAAATGCCGGGGGCGTTTTCAGCACTTTGGGAGGCCAAGACGGGTGGATCACGAGGTCAGGAGATCGAGACCACCCTGGCTAACACTGTGAAACCCCCGTCTCTACTAAAAATACAAAAAATTAGCCAGGCACGGTTGCGGGCGCCTGTAGTCCCAGCTACACGGGAGGCTGAGGCAGGGGAATGGCATGAACACGGGGGGGCGGAGCTTGCAGTGAGTGGAGATCACACCACTGCACTCCAGGCTGCAACAGAAAATGCCGGGGGCGTTTTCAGCACTTTGGGAGGCCAAGACGGGTGGATCACGAGGTCAGGAGATCGAGACCACCCTGGCTAACACTGTGAAACCCCCGTCTCTACTAAAAAATACAAAAAAAAAAAAAAAAAAAAAAGAATTTGCAAGTATTGTCTTCCATACTATGGATTGTATTTTCACTTTTTATTTATTTATTTATTTATTTTTTGAGATGGAGTCTCACTCTATTGCTAGGCTTGACTACAGTGGCACAATCTCGGCTCACTGCAACCTCCACCTCACGGGTTCAAGCGATTCTCTTCCCTCAGCCTCCCGAGTAGCTGGGATTAGAGGCGCCTTCCACCACACTTGGCTGATTCTATTTTATTTATTTATTTATTTTTGTAGAGACGGAGTTCCACCATGTTGGCCAGGTTGGTCTCGAACTCCTGACCTCAGGTGATCCACCCACCTCAGCCTCCCGAAGTGCTAGGATTACAGTCGTGAGACACCATGCCCGGCCAAAAAATTATTTTTTTATATGCTGCTAGATTCAGTTTGCTAGTATTCTGTTTGTCAGGATTTTCACTTACACAATCATAAAAAATACTGGTTTGTAGTTATCTTTCGATGTCTTTATCTAGTTTAGATATCAGGGTAATACTGGCCTCTTAGAATGAGTTGGGAAGTTTTTTCATTTTTTTTTGTTGGAAATTGAACCTTTTTTTTTTTTTTTTTGAGACGGAATCTCGCTTTGTCGCCCAGGCTGGAGTGCGGTGGTGCAATCTTGGCTCACTGCAACCTTCCATCTCCCAGGTTCAAGCGATTCTCCTTGCCTCAGACCTCCCAAGTAGCTGGAAACAGGCACCTGCCACCCATGCCAGGCTAATTTTGTATTCTATTTATTTATTTATTTATTTATTTATTTATTTATTTATTTTTGAGATGGAGTCTTGCTCTGTCACCAGGGTGGAGCGCAGTGGTGCCATCTCAGCTCACTGTAGCCTCCGCTTCCCGGGTTCAAGCGATTCTCCTGCCTCAGCCTCCCGAGTAGCTGGGACTACAGGCATGCACTACCACGCCCAGCAAATATTTGTATTTTTAGTAGAGACAGGGTTTCACCATGTTGGCCAGGATGGTCTCAATCTTGTGACCTCGTGATCCGCCCGCCTCAGCCTCCAAAAGTGTTGGGATTATAGGCATGAGCCACTGCGCCCGGCCTAATTTTTGTATTTTTAGTAGAGACGGGATTTCACCATGTTGCCAGGCTGGTCTCGAATTCCTGCCTCAGGTGATCTGCCTGCTTCCGCCTTCCAGAATGCTGGGATTACAGGTGTGAGCCATCGTGTCTGGCTTTGCCAGAGTTTTCAAAGCCCTTGTGGACATCTATTCCCTAACTTTTAAGCTTTAAAATTTTTTTTTAAATTTTTAGTCTATTGCTTGATCCAACTGTTATCCACTGCCTCAGGCAGTCACAAAGTTAAAACTCTTGCCTATAATTGTTTAAAAAAAAAATCCCCAGAGAAGACAGGTTTTCACACTGGATGAGCTCCAAGTCAGGCTAAATACAGACAGCCTTGCAACTGACGTCTTCCAGGGAACCACAAGACAGGTGAAATAATGACAATCGCTTGTAAATGAGTCTTTGAAAAGGTTCCAGCTCCACTCTTCTTCCTGCAGCGGCTGCTGAGCTGCACCATGGATGCAGGCTATTATTTTTGAAGGCTACCATGGGCCCGGAGGACAGAGGATGGATTTAGGGCAAGTCAAAATGTCACAGAGTTGGCCAGGTGCGGTGGCTCATGCCTGTCATCCCAGCACTTTGGGAGGCCGAGGTGGATGGATCACTTGAGCTCAGGAATTCAAGACCAGCCTGGCCAGCATGGTAAAACCCTGTCTTTACAATAAATAAATAAATAAATAAATAGCCGGGCGCGGTGGCTCAAGCCTGTAATCCCAGCACTTTGGGAGGCCGAGGCGGGCAGATCACGAGGTCAGGAGATCGAGACCATCCTGGCTAACACGGTGAAACCCCGTCTCTACTAAAAAAAAAAAGTACAAAAAATTAGCCGGGCGAGGTGGCGGGCGCCTGTAGTCCCAGCTACTCAGGAGGCTGAGACAGGAGAATGGCGTAAACCCAGGAGGCAGAGCTTGCAGTGAGCCGAGATCGCGCCACTGCACTCCAGCCTGGGTGACAGAGCAAGACTCCGTCTGAAAAAATAAATAAATAAATAAATAAATAAACAGAAAAAAGTATGTCACAAAGCTTTCTCATTTTACTGAGATTCATCCACATTCTTGAATAATGTTCTCCAGGTTGTTGCCAGCCTTTTTTTTATTCTGTAGATTAGTCTCACTATGTTGCTTAGCATGGAGTGCAGTGGCTTTTCACAGGTGCGATCCCACTAGTGATCAGCACCTCAGTTTTGACCTGCTCGGTTCCCGTGTGAACCTGTTCACCCCTCCTTAGGCAGCCTGGCAGTCCTCCACTCCCAAGAGGTCACCATACTGACGCTGAACTTAGTGCGGACACCCGATGAACATAGTCCATCACAGCCCACAGCTCGAGTAGCCAAGACTATAGAAGTGTATCACCCTGCCAGGCTGCAAGACTTCGACTGATTTCCACAGTCTTCAGAATGTGGATTCTGACAATTTTGGCCATTTTTCTGTTGGTTTTCTGAGAAGACAGTTTTTAGAACCTTTACACTTCTTTAAATTTTCACTGACCTTACTCACCACTGGATTTTTTTTTTTTCCTGGTTTGAGACAGGGTCTTGCTTTGTTCCCAGGCTGGAGTACAGTGGCGCGAACATAGCTCACTAGAGCCTTGACCTCCCCGGCCCAAGGCAATCCTCCCACCTCAGCACCCCCAGGTAGCTGGGACTATAAGCGGGCGCCACCCCGCCTGGCTAATTTTTGTATTTGTGTGTGTGTGTGTGTGGAGACAGGGTTTTGCTATGCTGCCCAGGCTGGTCTTGAACCCCTCAGCTTAGGAGATCCACCTACCCTAGCCTCCCCAAATGCTGGAATTATAGGCGTGAACCACCAAGGCCATCTGCCACTTGCTTTTTAAGCTTGGAAATAAATTCTGAACTTTTCCTCTCTCTCTCTCTGTTTTGTTTGTTTGTTTTTGAGATGGAGTCTCACTCTGTCGCCCAGGCTGGAGTGCAATGGTGTGATCTCGGCTCACTGGAACCTCCACCTCCCCGGTTCAAGCAATTCTCCTGCCTCAGCCTCCTGGCGAAAATGTTTACATCACAGAAATTGCACCAACACGCCCAGCTAATTTTTGTATTTTTAGTAGAGATGGGGTTTCACCATGTTGGCAGGATGGTCTTAAACTCCTGACCTCATGATCCACCCGCCTTGGCCTCCCAAAGTGCTGGGATTACAGGCGTAAGCCACCACACCCAGCCCTTTTTTTTTTTTTTTTTTTTTTGAATGGCATTATAACTAGATGAACTTCTTCAAATATAACTAATTATTCTACAGTATGATATTTTCATGACTGATTAGGATTCCATCCTATGAATAAATTATTGCTTATTTAGCAACCACCTCCCCAATGCGCTGCTGAAGCTAGTTTGCACTGACTCTCAAGAGCCGCTTATGTATATGTCTTTCCAACACTGTGTTAGTGAAATTCCATCGGTATCTTGAAATCAGCCTGGCGAAAATGTTTACATCACAGAAATTGACAAAAACTCTAGAACTTTCACCCCCACTCACAACCAACAGGCAGCTATCAAACATTTAACTTGCTTTGTCATGGGAGGCTCCTGGTAAGAGTTCTAGGGGCAGGCACCACAACAGAGAGTCACATCAAGACCACATTTTATTCATTGTGTATCGCTGAGACTCAGCAGAAGGCCTACCACATATTAGGTGATAAGGACATTTTCTTCTTCTTATGTATGTGTCTCTTGACATAGTTGGATTCCCAATCTGAGTACCATTTTATAATCTTTCTTGATTTAGTATTACTTCAAAGCTTCGTATACGTTGACATACAGTTGTCATTATTTTAATGACTGTAATTTTCCTTTGAATGAATAAGTCATTCGTCTTTTTTTTTTTTTTTTTTGAGACGGAGTCTCGCTCTGTCGCCCAGGCTGGAGTGCAGTGGCCGGATCTCGGCTCACTGCAAGCTCCGCCTCCCAGGTTTACGCCATTCTCCTGCCTCAGCCTCCCAAGTAGCTGGGACTACAGGCGCCCGCCACCTCACCTGGCTAGTTTTTTTGCATTTTTTAGTAGAGACGGGGTTTCACCGTGTTAGCCAGGATGGTCTCCATCTCCTGACCTCGTGATCCGCCCGTCTCGGCCTCCCAAAGTGCTGGGATTACAGGCTTGAGCCACCGCGCCCGGCCAGTCATTCGTTCTTTAACCCCTTCCATGTTGACTTACTCTTAGGTTGTTTCCAGTGTTTCAAAGTGATGAACAACTCTACATAATGAGCTTCCTGAGTCTTGTTGAACCTCCTTTATTATTTTTAGAGATAGGGTTTCACCCTCTCGCCCAGGCTGGAGTACAATGGTAAGATCATAGCTCACTGTATCCTTGAACTGCTGGGCTCAGGGGCTCTTCCCACCTCAGGCTCCCAAGTAGATGGGATTACAGGCATACATGCCAACATACCCAGCTAATTTTTTTTTTTTTCTTTTTGAGACAGAGTCTTGCTCTATCACCCAGGCTGGAATGCAATGGCGTGATCTCGGTTCACTGCAACTTCTGGCTCCCAGGTTCAAGCAATTCTCCTGCCTCAGCTGCCTGAGTAGCTGGGATTATAAATGTGTGCCACCACGCCTGGCTAATTTTTGTGTTTTTAGTAGAGATGGGGTTTCACCATCTCTACTACTGTTGGCCAAGCTGGTGTCAAACTTCTGACCTCAGGTGATCCACTCACCTCGGCCTCCTAAAGTGCTGGGATTACAGGCATGAGCCACTGCACCCAGCCTAATTTTATTTATTTATTTTTTATTTATTTTTATAGAAATGGGATCTCACTATGTTGCCTAGGCTGGTCTTGAACTCCTGGACTCACACAGTGCTCCTGCCTTGACCTCCCAAAGTGCTGGGATTACAGGCATAAGCCACCATGCCTGGCTGGAGCTCCTTTAAAGCTGGGAACAGGCTACTTTGCCAAAAGAACAGTTGAGACAGTGTGAAAAATACATATGACCTCCTAAATCATTAATTCCTTTATATAGTGAGAGTCTGTTTTATGACTGAATCTAGTATCTGGTTTAGGGCTCCAAGAAAAACATGGGCCTGGATCTCACAATCACAAAAAAAGGTCCTACATTTGAAAGTTTAATGCTGTCTCGAAATGAGATTATACCTGCAAGACAAGAGTGCTTATCGTATCACTCCATAGTCCTGAACCAGGATCAATCAAAGTATATATTTGGCTGCTGTAACAGAGAATCAAAATACATGTGCAGGTGGACAGTCACTGGCACGTGTAATTCCAGCTACTTGGAGGCTGAGGCAGAAGGATCACCTAAGCTTAGGAGTTGTTTCGTCTTTTGGTTGTTTTTTGTTTGTTTGTTTGTTTTTGTTTTTAAACAAGATCTCATCTGTCACCCAGGCTGGAGTGCAGTGGCCCAATTGCAGTTCACTGCAGCCTTGACCTCCTGGGCTCAAGTGATCCTCCTGCCTCAGCCTCCTGAGTAGCTGGGACTATGTATGAGCTGCAGCACCTGCATCATCATTTTTGTGTTAAAAGCATTAAGCTGGCAAACTTAAACCTTTAGACTGTTCTAGAAACTTTAATACCCTATTTCAATCTCCTTTTTTTGTTTTTTAATAATAAGCCAGGAGTTAAAAGGAATTGGTTCAGACTTTCCTCAGCCGTGATACCAAAGAGATGATCTCTGCCCTCTTAGTCAAGTGTGGGAGACACACATGTAAATATATCATTTAAAAAGGTACACACGAAAAGCTATAGGGGGCCAGAATATGACTTCTTCCCCATAAGGTAAGAAAAAGCTTATAAGAAGAGGCAATTCATTCATCTGGTGGAAAAAGCAAGAAAGAACATTCTAGACAAAGAGAACAGCTTGGGCTGTTGTGGAGGCTCATGCCTGTAATCCCAGCATTTTGGGAGACAGAGATGGAAGGATTGAGTGAGGTCAGGAGTTCAAGACCAGCCTGGCCAACCTGACGAAACCCCATATACTAAAAAATATAAAAATTAGCCAGCCGCAATGGTGTGTGCCTATAATTCCAGCTACTCAGGACACTGAGGCAGGAGAATCGCTTGAACCTGGGAAGCAAAGGTTGCAGTAAGTGGAGATTGTGCCACTGCACTCCAGCTTGGGTGACAATCCAAGACTCTGTCTCAAAAAAAAAAAAAAAAAAAAAAGGAACAGCTTGAGCAAAGGCACTGAGTGTTGCAGGTACCCCAGTGTCTTGATCTATTTTGTGCTGCTATAACAAAATACCTGAGATTGGGTAACTTATAAGGAACAGAAATTTATTTCTCAAAGATCTGGAGGCTGAGAAGTCCAAGCTTAAGGCTCCAGCAGATCCAGTTGCCTGTGAGGGCTGCTGTCTGCCTCCAAAGTGGTGCCTGTTGCAGTGTCCTCTGGAGGGAAGGAACACGGTGGCCTCACATGGAGGAAGGCAGAAGGGCAAGAGAGCTGGAGGCTGCTGCACCAAGCCTCTTTTATAAAGGCCTTAATCCCATCCATGAAGGAGGAGCCTCTACGATCTAATCATCTTCTTAAGCTCCCTCCTCTTACTATCACTCCAGTAGACATTAAGTTTCAACACTTAAATTATGGATGGGACACATTCAAACCATAGTACCTGACAATTCACATGAACACAGAGTACATGTGGGTTGGATGAGTGCCTAGAGACCAGGCTGAAGAGGTAGGCTGGGCCCAAGTGTTGGAGACGAAGACTTTTTTTTTTGATACGGAATTTCGCTCTTGTTGTCCAGGCTGGAGTGCAATGGCGCAATCTTGGTTTACCACAACTGCCGCCTCCCGGGTTCAAGCGATTGTCCTACCTCAGCCTCCCAAGTAGCTGGGATTACAGGCACCCACCACCCCACCTGGCTAAATTTTTTTGTATTTTTAGTAGAGAGAGGGGTTTGTCCATGTTGGTCAGGCTGGTCTTGAACTCCTGACCGCAGGTGACCCACCCGCCTCAGCCTCCCAAAGTGCTGGGATTACAGGCATGAGCCACCGCGCCTGGCTGAGGAAGATATTTTATTTGTTAAATGGTGTATGTTAAATTGGTTTTTATCATCTATGTCAGCCTCTTAGTGTGACTTCTTAAGCTGCAGAGATTAGAGAGCTTAAAAAAAAAAAAATTCACAGCCGGGCACGGTGGCTCACACCTGTATTGCCAGCACTTTGGGAGGCTGAGGAGGGCAGATCACGAGGTCAGGAGATTGAGACCATTCTGGCTAACATGGTGAAATCCCATCTCTACTTAAAAAATACAAAAAATTAGCCGGGCATGGTGGTGGGTGCCTGTAGTCCCAGTTACTTGGGAGACTGAGGCAGGAGAATGGCGCGAACCTGGGAGGTGGAGCTTGCAGTGAGCCGAGATCGCACCACTGCACTCCAGCCTGGGCGACAGAGTGAGACTGTCTCAAAAAAAAAAAATTCACATTTCCCAGACTTTCTTGCAGTTAGAATTCTGGATAAGAGTTAGCTTTATTCCTTAAATGCACTAGTGCATAACATAGCAGCTAGGAGTGAGATGGGGGCCATTGTCTTGCTGCGCAAGTCCTCACTGCTAGCCAGCATGGACAGGGAGACACTAGGTTTCAGCATAGACCAGTTCTGCTGTTTTGTCCTGGGCACATTTTTTTTTTTTTTTTTTTTTTTCTGAGATGGAGTTTCACTCTTGTTGCCCAGGCTGGAGTGCAATGGCGCAATCTCGGCTCACCGCAACCTCCGCCTCCTGAGTTCAAGCGATTCTCCTGCCTCAGCCTCCTGAGTAGCTGAGATTACAAGCACACACCACCAGGCCGGGCTGATTTTATATTTTTAGTAGAGACAGGGTTTCTCCATGTTGGTCAGGCTGGTTTCGAACTCCTGACCTCAGGTGATTCGCCCGCCTCGACGTCCCAAAGTGCTGGGATTACAGGCGTGAGCCACCGCATCCGGCCTCTTTTTTCTTTTTGAGCCAGAGCCTCGCTCTGTCACCCAGGCTGGGATGCAGTAGTGTGATCTCAGCTCACTGCAGCCTCTACCTCCTGGGTTCAAGTGATTCTCCTGCCTCAGCCTCCTGAGTAGCTAGGATTACAGGTGAGTGCACCATTGCAGCCGGCTAATTTTTGTATTGCTGGTAGAGACGGAGTTTCACCGTGTTGGCCAGGCTGGTCTCGAACTCCTGACCTCAGGTGATCCACCCATCTTGGCCTCCCAAAGTGCTGGGATTACAGGTGTGAGCCACCACGCCCGTCCAAGTTCTGGGCAATCTTGGAGGTCCACCAGAGCCCATTTCTTTAGGCCCTCCAAGATTTTGTAAGCATCTAATCGCCTGTATTAAATCCCTTTCTGATGAAAATGGCTAGAATGGCATGTCTTCTGTAACGGAACCCTGATTAATGCAGAAGGTATGTGATTTGACTGCCCAGCTGCATTCCAGCTAAAACATGGCTCGAATTCAGGCTCTGGCCTACATTTTGGAGAGCCTGTTATGTCCACAAGGCAATGTGGACACCCCCACTAGAAAATTCTGACCTGGTCTGCTGCAGTTGAAGACTAGACCATTCCTGAGGGCAAGTTAGGGCAAATATAAAAGCCTTCTCTGTAGGGATCTTGCTTCTGTGACACCATTGGTCCTGTCTTCCACACTTAAAGGTGAGGATTGTACAATCCTGTTCATGACCAGGGTCAAATGTCTGCAACAGTATAGTAAACGAGTTAAAACGCCTGTCATCACTGAGATTTTGAATCTATTTCCCTATAAACAAAGCTGGAGACTGGAGGAGAGGAAGGGTAGTGGTAGAGGATTCAGAAAAAAGAGGATGAAGTGAATATAGATGAACATTTTAAAAATTTATTTTAGCAATCATCTATTTTAAGTAGAATAGGAAACAATAACCTGTAAAATAAACCCTATTTTTCAAGCAGCTTTGCTTCGGGACATGCCCATGTTTAAAAAGCAAAGCAGTTAGGGGAAATCTTAGATAAACAATAGTATAATAGAACTGGCATGAAGGAATAGCACAGATTTGTGCAGATATCATTCCAATTTCTGACATTTGGAAAGCCCGCTGCAGGATTACATTAGTCATCATGACAACCGTAGGAACTGCTTATTTTGCCCCCACTTTAGAATGGAAACAGGGTTAAAGGTTGAAATGACCTGTCAGGATCACATGACAAGGTTGGGATTTGATTCTGGCCAATGTCTTCTTCACTGCCCTCCCACCCCCCACCTCCTTTGTCTTATATATAGACCCTGGAGCTACCAGGAACAATATCTTTGGAGAAGTGAAAAACTCTTCCAGGCCACTTCCTGGTGGCTGTGGTCATTTGCCAGATCCCAGTTCCCCTCTGGTGGAACTGGTCTGTTGCAGAGAGCACTCAGGAAATCTGCCAGGCCCTCTGCCTGGGCCTCCAACCTGGCCGCTTCCTCAATGGTGCAGGTTGGAGGAAAGCAGCTGCATTCAGGTTCCAGGGCACAGAGGAGAGATGGGCTGGCTGGGTCTCTGCCGCTTTTCCTTGTGCAGTCTCCGGCCTGCAGTCTGCATTCCAGGAAGACAGTACAGAAAGAGCAGCAGGGATGGTGCAGGGGGATGGGATGCTGCCTGATGACAGGCCAAGAGTTCTTTCTCAAAAGCCAGTGGCCCCAGGACTCAGGCCAATGTTGTATGAAGCAGCAAACAAGAGATGGGTAAGGTCCAAGCCAGCCTTCCTGAGGAGCCAGAGGCCACTGGTGTGCCTGATAAGCCAGAGGTTTCCATACTTTCCCAGGGTGTAGAATGGGGTACTTCAGAAGCCAGCCAGGTGGGGAGAAGGTCTTCTGGGGGTGGCTGCAGCCCACTGCTCTAACTCCCACCAAAACAACTTTCCTTTTATCTGTTTTAGATACTAAAACCTTTTTGAGAACCATGGCACTAGCATCTTTTAGGCCCTGGGTTTGAAGAAATGCTCCTTAAGGCCTCATTCAGCCACTGGTTCTGAAGATAGGGCAGAAATGGATGGGCTGGAGGAGAGCAATGTTAAGTATGACAGAGGGATCTGGGAACTAGGTGAGTGAGAGGAGAGTGGATCCCAGAAGGAAACTTTTACCAAACCCTCTTCCAAGGTGCCTCCTTTTCATTCCCCTACCTAGTTAAAAAACAACAACAGTCTGGGTGTGGTAGCTCATGTCTGTTATCCCAGCACTTTGGGAGGCTGAGGTGGGCTGATCACGAGGTCAAGAGATCAAGACCATCCTGGCTAACACGGTGAAACACCATCTCTACTAAAAATACAAAAAAATTAGCTGGGCATGGTGGCGGGCGCCTGTAGTCCCAGCTATTCGGGAGGCTGAGGCAGGAGAATGGCGTGAACCCAGGAGGTGGAGCTTGCAGTAAGCTGAGATCCCACTACTGCACTCCAGCCTGGGGGAGAGAGCGAGACTCCGGCTCAAA
This sequence comes from Rhinopithecus bieti, assembly GCF_001698545.2. Lineage (NCBI taxonomy): Eukaryota > Metazoa > Chordata > Mammalia > Primates > Cercopithecidae > Rhinopithecus > Rhinopithecus bieti. Next base: position 4,880,344 of record NW_016808004.1, read on the forward strand.
ACAACAACAAGAGCAACCAACACCAACAAAAAAAACACAACAACAAAGCATGTTGGAGGCCAGGCGAGGTGGCTCACGCCTGTAATTCTAGCACTTTGGGAGGCTGAGGCAGGTGGATCACCTGAGGTCAGGAGTTCGAGATCACTCTGGCCAACACTGTGAAACCCCATCTCTACGATAAATACAAAAATCAGCCGGGCCTGGTGGCATGTGCCTGTAGTCCCATCTACTTGGGAGGCGGAGGCAGGAGAATTGCTTGAAGCTGGGAGGTGGAGGCTGCAGTGAGCCGAGATCACGCCACTGCACTCCAACCTGGGCAACAGAGTGAGACTCTTTCTCAAAAAAACAAACAAAAAACACGTTGGTCTCAAAGTATGTGTGTACAGTTGTTAATTATAAAATAATAACTTGGCTGGGCATGGTGGCTCACACCTGTAATCCCAGCACTTTGGAAGGCCGAGATGTGTGGATCACCTGAGGTCAGGAGTTCAAGACCAGCCTGACCAACAAGGTAAAACCCTATCTCTACTAAAAATATAAAAATTAGCTGGGCATGGTGGCAAGTGCCTGTAGTCCCAGCTACTCAGGAGGCTGAGACAGGAGAGTCACTTGAACCCCGGAGTGGGAGGTTGCAATGAGCTGAGACTGCACCACTACACTCCAGCCTGTGCGACAGAGCAAGACTCCATCTCAAAAAACCAGTAAAATAAAATAAAATAAAATAAAATAATAACTTTAGAGTGGAAAAATCTGTGTAGACCCCACCTTAACCAAATGATCACATTTAACATTCGTAATATTGTACTAAAGTATAATCATGAAGCCTGCAGGAGGGTCACATGCTGATAGTCCCAGCTCATTGGGAGGCGGAGGAAGGAAGTGTGCTTGAGGCCAGGGGTTTGAGGCAGTAGTGTACGATAGCCACTGCACTCCAGCCTGGGTAGCACAGTGAGACCCTGTCTGGGATACTGAATGTTCTCAACACCAAGCTATAATCCCAGCTACTCCAGAGGCTGAGGCAGCAGAATCATTTGAACCTGGGAGGCAGAGGTTGCAGTGAGCCATTGCACTCCAGCCTGGGCAACAAGAGCGAAACTCCGTCTCAAAATAATAATAATGATAATAATAATAATAATAAATAAAATACAAATTTAAAAATCAAGATTAGAAAAGACAAAGGCTGATAAACTCTTCCAGATTAAGAGACTAAAGAGGTGTGACAACAAAATGCAATGCACCTTAATGGATCTTGGATGGACTAGGAGGTGAAAAGCCACCGAGGATGTTGTTGGAACAACTGAACAACCTGAACACGGATTGTGAATTAGGTACCAGTATTGTATCCTTTTTTCTTTTCTTTTTTTTCTTTTGAGACAGAGTCTCACTCTGTTGCCCAGGCTGGAGTACAGTGGCCTGATCTCGGCTCACTGCAACCTCCGCCTTCCGGGTTCAAGCGATTCTACTGTCTCAGCCTCCAGAGTGGCTGGGATTACAGAGGCGCGCCACCACGCCCTGCTAATTTTTGTATTTTTAGTAGAGACGAGGTTTTACCATGTTGGTCAGGCTGGTCTGGAACTCCCGACCTCAGGTGATCCGCCTGCCTGGGCCTCCCAAAGTGCTGGGACTACAGGTGTGAGCCACTGCGCCCGGTCTGTACCGGGTTTTCTAACAGAATGCCTTTGTTCTTAGGAAATAAACCTTGAAGGTAGGGGTTCAGCAAAAAGATGTCTTTAACCTATCCTCAAGTAGTTCCGGGAGAAAGGGAAAGGTAAAGAAAAAACCTGAGGGGTGTGAGCTGCCCGGGGCTGGAGAGGGGAGGGCGCCGGGAGAAGCTTTTGCAGGTACCCTCAGGCTGCTGGAACAGCCTCCACCCCGCGGGCCCCTGTTGTCGGGGAAACGGCGCGGCGCTGTGGCGGCTCCCAGGGACTAGGCTGGGCCCTGGTGAGACAGGCGGGTGGTTGTGGAGGGCAGAGGCTGGGAGCACGACCCCTGAGGAAAAAGAGACAGCTGACTGGAGTCGGGGCAGGGGGTGCCGCGCTTAGGTCCTGGGCGAGGAGGGGGCCAGAACCCCGGATCAGAAGGAGGCGGCCGGAGATCAGGACCGTGGGTTCAGCGGAAGGAGGAAAGCCGCCAGCCCAGCGTTCCCCTCCTCATTTCTCCCCGCCAAGCATCCCGCTCCGCTGGAGGAGGGTCCCGGGCATGTGGCAGTGGCTGAACGGGTGGGGAGCCGAGCGGGGCCCGCGTGAGGCACGTAGTTCTAGGTGCCTGGGGAGGCCTGTGGGAGGACAAGGCGGGAAGGCTGCAGTAGCGGACGGCTGAGCGGTCCTGAATGGAAGTCGCTCACGCAGGAGTGCAGGGGCCAGGGTGGCGGTGTCTGCCTACAGCATTCTGGGCGCTGGAAAGCTTGTTTGTCACTGAGGCGGGAGTAGGGAAGGGCGTGCTTCCAGCAATTTTTAAAAATGTGATTCGCGGCCGGGCGCAGTGGCTCACGCCTGTAATACCAGCACTTTGGGAGGCCGAGGCAGGCTAATCACGAGGTCCAGCCTGGCCAATATGGTGAAACCCCGTCTCTACTAAAAATATAAAATTAGCCAGGCATGGTGGCGCGCGCCTGTAGTCCCAGGTACTTGGGAGGCTGAGGCAGAAGAATTGTTTGAACCCGGGAGGCGGAGTTTGCAGTGAGCCGAGATGGCACACTCCAGCCTGGGCGACGGAGTGAGACTCTGTCTCAAAAAATAATAATAAAATAAAATAATAAAATAAAAGGCCGGGCGCGGTGGGTCACTCCTATAATCCCAGCACCTTGGGAGGCCAAGGTGGGCGGATCACGGGGTCAGGAGATCAAGACCATCTTGGCCAACATGGTGAAACCCCGTCTCTACTAAAAATACAAAAATTCCCCGGGCGTGGTGGCACGTACCTGTAGTCCCAGCTACTCGGGAGGCTGAGGCAGGAGACTTTTTTTTTTTTTTTTTTT
>NW_016808004.1:4883908-4895371 GCF_001698545.2 Rhinopithecus bieti
TTTTTTTTTTTTTTTTTTTTTTTTTTTTTTTTTTTTTTTTAGACAGCCAATTGGTCAGAAGCACAGACCACGATCCGTGCTTGCAGCATCTGACGTGGGGGGCAGTCTTGTGGGACTGAGCCCTCAACCTGTGGGATCTGACGCTATTTCCAGGCAGATGGTGTCAGAATTGAACTGGAGAACACCCAGCTGGTGTCTACTGGGGAATCCGCAGAATCGATGTTTGGTGTGCGGGGAAATAATCCCCACATATCTGCTGTTGGCATTGTTGAGTTGCGGGGAAATAACCCCCAGGTATCTGCTGTTGGCAGTGTTGAGTGACTGGGTAAGAGTGGGAAAAATCACTTAGGTTTGTTCCTCTATCTCACACATATATTAAGTATGCTCACATTGCTGTGCAACTCTTGCTTATTCTGAAAGCACCACCACACCCAGCTAATTTTTGTATTTTGTTGTTGTTGAGACAGAGTCTCGCTCTGTCACCTAGACTGGAGTGCAGTGGCACAATCTCTGCTCACTGCAAGTTCCGCCTCCCGGGTTCACGCCCTTCTCCTGCCTCAGTGTCCCGAGTAGCTGGGACTACAGGTGCCCGCCACCGCGCCCGGCTAATTTTTTTTTTTGTATTTTTAGTAGAGACAGGGTTTCACCGTGTTAGCCAGGATGGTCTTGATCTTCTGACCTCGTGATTCGCCCGTCTCGGCCTCCCAAAGTGCTGGGATTACAGGCGTGAGCCACTGTGCCCGGCCTAATTTTTGTATTTTTAGGAGAGACGGGGTTTCGCCATGTTGGCCAGGATGGCCTCAATCTCTTGACCTCATGATCCGCCCGCCTCAGCCTCCCAAAGTGCAGGGATTACAGGCTGGAGCCACCATGCCCAGCAATTTTTTTTCTTTGTAAAAAAGTATGATAGAGATGGGGTCTCACTCTGTTGCCCAGGCTAAAGTGCAGTGATGCAATCATAGCTTACGGCAGGCTCAAACTCCTGGTCTCAAGGATCCACCTGGCTCAGCCAGTAGCAGGGTAGCAGGGACCACAGGTGTGTGCCACCATGCCTGGATTTTTTTTTTTCTTTTTTTTGGTAGAGATGCATCTTGCCATGTTGTCCAGGCAGGTCTCTAACTCCTGGACTCAAAAAAATTCTCCCACCTCCCAAAGTTCTGGGATTACAGGTGTGAGCCACCATACCTGCTAAGGCAAAGGTTTTGACCTCTCTTATTGTAGTAAGACTTTCAATTTATATCTGAATATATGAATGCATACAATAAAGCCTTACATGCTGGCCAATGGACCAATAACTTCTTGGTTATACTTTAAAAAATGAGGCAGATGTGGCCGGGCACGGTGCCTCACGCCTATAATCCCAGCACTTTGGGAGGCCGAGGCGGGCAGATCCCCTGAAGTTGGGAATTCAAGATCAGCCTGATCAATTTGGAGAAACCCCAGTGTCTACTAAAATACAAAATCAGCCCATCCCAGCTACTCGGGAGGCTGAGGCAGGAGAATCGCTTGAACCTAGGAGGCAGAGATTGCAGTGAGCTGAGATCTCGCCATTGCATTCCAGCCTGGGCAACAAGAGTGAAACTCCAGGGCCAGACGTGGTAGCTCACGCCTGTAATCCCAGCACTGTGGGAGGCCGAGGTGGGAGGATCATGAGGTCAAAAGTTCAAGACCAGCCTGACCACGATGGTGAAACCCCATCTCTACTAAAAGTACAAAAATTAGCCAGGCATAGTGGTGGGTGCCTGGAAGCCCAGCTACTTGGTAGGGTGAGGCAGAGAACTGCTTGAACCCGGGAGGTGGAGGCTGCAGTGAGCTGAGATCACACCACTCACTCCAGCCTGGGCAACAGAGCAAGCCTCCATCTCAAAAAAAAAAAAAAAAAGAGGGGCATGCCTTTTTTCTTCTCTTCCAGTTTCACACTGGCTGGGATTGGATGTGGTGGTAACCAAATTTTAGACTAGGTGATGGCAACTCCTTAAAGGTTACAAAGCAAAAGACAGATGGAACCTGGGTGCCCCATGATTTCTCAAAACAGAGCTGTCAAGAAAGCTTGCAGCAGCGTGCGGGTGGGTCATGCCTGTAATCCCAGCACTTTGGAAGGCCAAGGCAGGCAAATCACCCACAGTTAGGAAACATGAATAATGTTGCTTAATGAACTTTTACTGTACTGCTCACCTATCTACCCTACAATTTGTTCTTCTAACAGAACCCTGATTTGTTCAGGACAACAATGTGCCCAGATAAAGAACTTCATTTCTCAGTGTTCCTTGGAGGGAGAAGTGGCCAAGTAATACAATATGGTTCTAAGTAATGAAGTGTAGGTGGAAGTTGCTGGGTGGGGCTTCCTGAAAAGTTCATAAAAACCAGGGCTGACTGAGCTGGCAAGTATGGTTTGCCATTTTCTCTTCCCTTCTACCCTGTCTGAAATGCAGATGTGATAGAGGAGGTAGCAGCCATCTAATGACCCTGAGGTGACAAAAAGGACGATGATATCCACAGGGTAAGGATGACTGAGCAAAAGTACAGAAGTAACATTGGCCCAATGGCTCCATGATGTGGTTGTACCACTCTGGACTTTTCGATCATGAGAAAATTGAACTCTATGCTTGGCTAAGGCATTTTATGTTGAATTTTAATTTTTTAAATTTTCATTTATTTACTTTTTTGAGACAGTCTCGCTCTGTCGCCCAGGCTGGAGTGCAGTGTTGTGATCTCGGCTCACTGCAACCTCCACCTCCTGGGTTCACGCCATTCTCCTGCCTCAGCCTCCCAAGTAACTGGCACTACAGGTGCCCACCACTGCACCCAGCTAATTTTTTGTATTTTTAGTAGAGACGGGGTTTCACCGTGTTAGCCAGGATGGTCTCGGATCTCCTGACCTCGTGATCTGCCCGCCTCCCTCGGCCTCCCAAAGTGCTGGAATTACAGGTGTGAGCCACCGTGCCCGGTCTTATGTTGAATTTTTGATCAAAAGACAGAAGAGCTGACCGAGTGCAGTGGCTCATGCATATAATCCAAGCACTCCGGGAGGCCGAAGTGGGCCCAGGAGTTTGAGACCAGCCTAGCCAACATGGCAAAACCCCAAGTCTACCAAAAATACAAAATTGGCTGGGTGTAGGGGGGCATGCCTGTAGTCCCAGCTACTTGAGAGGCTGAGAATAGGGAGGGTGGCTTGAGCCCAGGAGGCCAAGGCTGCAGTGAGCCATGATTGTTCCATTGTACTCCAGCCTAGGTGACAGAACAAGACCTTGTCTTAAAAAAAAATATATTGCAGTAACCACTTCATATTAAAGTATGAATATGAGCCTTAGAAACAGTGGTTTATAGGCAACTGTGAAATGAAACAGTGCAGGTGGCTGTTGGCAAAGAGGCATCTCTGCAATAGCCTGCAGACCATATCCGCCTCCTGTGGAGGCCTTGCCTTTTCCCCAAGAGACAGGAAGCCTGAGCCCGAGGCTCTGAGGCCTGTGGACATGCCATCCCTTCAACTTCTCACTGTAGGCTTCCTGTGTTAACTGTCACCCTGAAGCAACCCACTCCTGCCTCTTGACCAGGGAAACTCTTCTGCCTGAGGGCAGTATTAATTAGTTCTTTACCTCTGAGATTGAGATATTACAGAATTAAACACCACTTATTGAGTGCCTACTGCATACTTTGCACAAAGTGCTTTACATATATTACTTCTAATTATTATTCTCACAGTGACCCTATAAAACAGGTTTTGTGATTCTCACCTTAGTTATATGGAGACTGAAACCAAGAAAGGTTAAGTATGGGTGCGGTGGCTCACACCTGTAATCCCAGCACTCTGGGAGGCCAAGACAGGTGGATCACCTGAGGTCAGGAGTTCAAGACCAGCCTGGCTAACATGGTGAAACCCCATCTCTACTAAACATACAAAAATTAGCTGGGCATGGTGGCACACACCTGTAATCCCAGCTATTTGGGAGGCTGAGGCAGAACTGCTCCAACCCAGGAGGCAGTTGAGCCAAGGTTGCAGTGAGCCAAGATTGAGCCACTGCACTCCAGCCTGGGCGACAGAGTGAGACTCCGTCTCATTTTTTAAAAAAAAGTTAATTAACTTACTGTAGGCTCCACAATAAGAATCTAAATTCTTTCCACGTGGCCTCTAAAATTATGAAAATAGTAAGAGCTCTACAGAACTAGCATACTTTCAAGTCCCCATAAAGTCTCAGAGGCAAAAATGTACTTTATCAAGCAACTGAGGGATTCCCCAAAACAATTATAGCTAATATTTACTGAACATTTAGTACAGGTAAGTAACTTGGCTAAACTCTTATTAGCATATTTAATGCCTTCAACAACCCAGAGTGCTATGTGTAATTATCCCAAGTAAGAATGCCCTCTTGGCCTGGCGCAGTGGCTCACACCTATAATCCCAGCACTTTGGGAGACTGAGGAGGGCAGATCACTTGAGGTCCGGAATTCTAGACCAGCCTGGCCAACATGGCAAAACCCCGTCTCTACTAAAAATACAAAAATGAAGCTGGTGCGGTGGTTCACGCCTGTAATCTAGTACTTTGGGAGGCTGAGGCGGGCAGATCACCTGAGGTCAGGAGTTCGAGACCAGCCTGACCAACACAGAGAAACTCCCGTCTCTACTAAAAATACAAAATTAGCCAGCCGTGGTGGCGCATGCCTGTAATCCCAGCTACTCCGGAAGGTGCGGCAAGAGAATCGCTTGAACCTGGGAGGTGGAGGTTGTGGTGAGCCAAGATCGTGACATTGCACTCCAGCCTGAGCAACAAGAGCGAAACTCCATCTAAAAAAGAAAAAGTTAGCTGGGTGTGGCAGGCAGATCACGAGGTCAGGAGTTCGAGACCAGCCTGGCCAATATGATGAGACACCCCCCCGTCTTCTACTAAAAATACAAAAATTAGCTGGGCATGGTGGCATGCGCCCTGCTCCAGTCTAGTACCACACCCGGCGAGCTCGCGCCGGCTTTTCTCTCCTTTTTTTTTTTCCCAACGCCCTCTCAAAAAATACAAAAATACTGGCATCCGCGCTGCGCCATCGCGCTGACGCTCTACACCCACTAGCTACGTGCTGAGGCAGAAGAATTGGCTTGAATCTGGCGCCCGGTGCCACGCTTGCGTCCGCGCATCGATTCGCACCCAATACCGCTCGGGCAACAGGGAGACAGGAAGCCGGCGGAGGCCCCGAAGGGGACGAGAAGGGGAGGGGGAGGAACGGGAAAAAACAGGAGGGGGGAGCGGGAGGAGGAGGAGGGAAGAAGGAGGAGGGGAGGGAGGGGAGGAAGGGGAAGGAGGGAAATTAAGCTGGTGTGGTGGCACGCACCTGTAATCCCAGATACTCGGGAGACTGAGGCAGGAGAATCACTTGAAGCCAGGAGACAGAGGTTGCAGCGAGCCGAGATCGCACCATTGCACTCCAGCCTGGGCAACAAGAGTGAAGCTCTGTCTCAGAAAAAAAAAAAAAGAATACCCTCTTCTCCAGTGCCTGGCACACTAGTAAAGGGTCAGTATGGCTGTTGCTTTAGGATGAATGACTAAAATTTCTTTCAAATTCAAATAGGCGATTTCCAAAATCAATGCCAATTCTGAAACTGCTACTACTTATTTTTCAGGCAGTGAAAACCCCTTTCTGGATGATTCTAAGGCAGAACTTGGCTCAAACTCTCAATGTTGCCACTGTTTTCGATATTAACCCGAAAAGCCTAAGATACAACAAAATCAGAAGAAGCCACTGAGTCTACGTATGCTTGTAGTAGAAAGGCATTCATTCGTTCTATCAGCAAACAGGTCGAGTGCCTCCTGTTTCCAGGTCAAATTTTCTGACCCCCCTCCAACAAAAACTAGCTTTCAAAAGGGCTCAGGCTGTCACAGGGATTCGCATTCTTTGCAGTAAGTACTATAGTATTGACCTTGAAATTTTTATCCTTGCAAGTTGAGTTTCACGAATGTTTATCAAATGTCTTGGTTCCAGGTAAAAAAAGTATTTTTTTTCTATGTGCTAGTCTGCCCTTATGATACCCTTATAAAAGAACTTGTCTTTAAGTCGTAATTTAAATGTTTACAAAAACCTTAACATTAACACCTGTCCATGGTACAATACTCAGAAGACTCAATGGTCTTAGATGAAAAACTGTCTCCTCCCATCCCGGTTCCCTCTCTCTCCATTCCCTTCCTTGGGTTGGGCGATCGCTATTACGATTACCACTATACTATGCTTACATATTCTTATCTTCATTTATGTGGGTCTTCTTGTTTAAAAACACAAAGGCATGTCTATACACATTTTCCTGGGCTTTGCTTTCTTTCACTTATCTCAGAGCTGGTACATAAACTGCAGCTTTGCTCTTTTTAACGGTGGCAGGCCATTCCTCTAAAAGATGGCCTCTAATTTATTTCACCAGCCCCCGGTTTTGCGGCTCAGGATGGGAAAAAGGAAGTCTGAGTGAGTCGCGTTGAGGTTACTAGGAATTCCCACGCTGCCCATCTTCCGAAGTGTTAGGAAGTAACGTCGCCTCATCGCGCTTCAATGGATTGTCGCGAAGTTGCAACTCTGCCCCAAGGCGGCCCGCACTTCCACCCGCACACAAAGGCGGGTCGCAGCCCCGCAGGCGGGGATAGGGCCAGCAAGGGGCGGGGACCCTCGGTGCCACCGCCTCCGGCAGCCCCGCGTGTGGGAGCCTCGGAGCGGGCCGCCATCTTGTGCTGCGGCCGCCGCCCCCGCCAGGAGACACCTGGCAACTCCGCCCGGCCATCTTTTACGAGAAACCTTCGCTGCAACCGCTGCGTCACATCACTGCGTCTCCGAGGGACAGGAAAGCCTCTCTGCGTTTGGTGAAGCTTCAGGGGAAGCAGTCATCCTGTCGTCTCGTACGGCAAAATCCTCCATTGCCGTACCCGTTCGGCTGACGTGACGAGGGAAGCGCAGGCCAACACGGCGACTCCGCGCCCTCTGGCGGCAGTGCCGGAGCAGCGGCGATGTCTTTGACCTATCGGTGATTCGGCTTCCGGGACCGCTCGGCGGCTGTGAAAGCAGAGCTGGGGCGAGGTGGGGCTCGCTTCCTGGGACTGGGTCTGAGCTTGCGCAGTGAGCGATATGGGGGTCATGGCCTGGCGTAGGTGCGTGGACGGGTGGGGCTGCTGGATTTGGTGCTGGAAAGCTGGGGAAATAGTCATGCATTTAAGAAGGGTGGGCCGGGTTCGCTGCCTAAAGCCGGTAATTCCAGCACTTTAGGAGGCCGAGGCAGGCAGATCACGAGGTCAGGGGTTCGAGACCAGCCGGGCCAACATGGAGAAACCCCGTCTCTAGTAAAAATACAAAAATTAGCTAGCGTGGTGGCGTATGTAATCCCAGCTACTTGGGAGGCTGAGGCAAGAGAATTGCTTGAACCCAGGAGGCAGAGGTTGCAGTGAGCCGAGATCGTGCCACTGCACTCCAGCCTGTGCGACAAAGCGACACTCCGCCCCCCCCCCAAAAAAAGCCGAGCTCGGTGACTTACTCCCCTAATCCCAGTACTTTGGGAGGCCGAGGCAAGGCGGATCACCTGAGGTCGGGAGTTTGAGAACAGCTTCACCAAATGGAGAACCCCCACCCCATCTCTACTAAAAATACAAAATTAGCCGGGCGTGGGTGGCGCATGCCTGTAATCCCAGCTATTCAGGAGGCTGAGGCAGGAGAATTGCTTGAACCCAGGAGGTGGAGGTTGTGGTGAGCCGAGATGGCGCCTTTGCACTCCAGCCTGGCGCGCACACACACACGCACACACGCCTCCTGTGGTCTCACTTGGTCCTTTTTGTGACAGTGCCATTGTTACCATTTACAGGGGAGGAACAGAAAAGCAAGCCTCTCACTTGCCTACTTTGCCAAACCCTGGTACGGATGGGATCAGAGCCCCTTGTCTTTCGTGAAATGAGACAAAAACGTTTACTAGGGGGGATCGTTGGAAGGATTAAAATGAGTATTCAAATTACAATGCTGGATTCTTAATAGTGTCCTCTGTTAATAATAATAATATAGTAGCGACAGTTATGTAGTCTTTACAGTCACAGGCGCATATGTGTAGATGGGGTTCTCTGTATTAGGCTGGTCTCCAACTCCTGGCCTCAGGCTATCCTCGCACCTCTTCTTCCCTTAGTGCTGGGATTACAGATGTGAACCACTGCACCGGCCTGCAGTTTTTACTGCAACTCTGAAGTCGTTGGTACTAGCATTCCCATTTGACAAATAAGGACACTGAGGAAAGCAGAAGTAACTTGGTTTGGCTGAGGTCACAGAACAGCCGTAGCAATTCCTGGGTGATACGGAGTGGAAGGCTCTGGCCTTAACTGCTACACATTGTCTTTGGGAACAAGGCCCTGCCTGAAGTATATTCCGGCTTCTAGAGGTTGCAAGGAAATGGACCACTCGTCAGTTCTTGCAGCCTCCTGATGATCTACAGTGGGACTTCGCAAAGGAAGGCCTACTAGGAAAACAAAGAGAAGAGGGTTGGAAGAAGAGAAGGATTGGGGCTCAGAAGTTATGAGGGAATGGACTAGAAAGGATAGAAACAAAGCTCTTGGCCAGGTGCAGTGGCTCACACCTGTAATCCCAGCAGTTTGGGAGGGTGAGATGGGTGAATCAATTGAGGTCACAAGTTCTAGGCCAGCCTGGCCAACATGGTGAAACCCCATCTTTACTAAAAATACAAAAAAAAAAAAAAAAAAAAGAGAGCGAAAGAAAGAAAAAATGGGCAGGGAGCAGTGGCTCATGCCTGTAATCCCAGCACTTTGGGAGGCTGTGGGCGGATCCCCTGAGGTCAGGAGTTTGAGACCAGCCTGGCCAACATGGAGAAACCCCATCTCTACTAAAAATACAAAATTGGCCAGGCATGGTGGTGCATGCCTGTAATCCCAGCTACTCGGGAGGCTGTGTCAGGAGAATCACCTGAACCCAGGAGGCGGAGGTTGCAATGAGCTGAGATTGCGCTGTTGCACTCTAGCCTGGACAGCAAAAGTGAAACTCCATCTAAAAAAAAAAAATTAGCTGTGCTTAGTGGCACACTCCTGTAATCCCAGTTACTCAGGAGGCTGAGACAGGAGAATCGCTTGAACTTGGGGAGTGGAGGTTGCAGTGAGCTGAGACTGTGCTACCGCACTCCAGCCTGGGTGACAGAGTCAGACTCTGTGTCAAAAAAACAAAACAAAACAAAACTTTTTTTTTTTTTTTTTGAGACGGAGTCTTGCTCTGTCGCCCAGGCTGGAGTGCAGTGGCAGGATCTCAGCTCACTGCAAGCTCCGCCTCCCGGGTTTAGCCATTCTCCTGCCTCAGCCTCCCCAGTAGCTGGGACTGCAGGCGCCTGCCACCTCGCCCGGCTAGTTTTTTGTATTTTTAGTAGAGACGGGGTTTCACCGTGTTAGCCAGGATGGTCTCGATTTCCTGACCTCGTGATCCGCCCGTCTCGGCCTCCCAAAGTGCTGGGATTACAGGCTTGAGCCACCGCGCCCGGCCTAACAAAACAAAACTTAACCGGGCATGATGATGCATGCCTGTAATCCCAGCTACCTCGGAGGCCGAGGCAGGAGAATTGCTTGAACCCGGGAGGTAGAGGTTGCAGTGAGCCAAGGTCCCGCCACTGTATGCCAACATGGGTGGCAGAGTGAGACTCCGTCTCAAAAAAAAAACAAAAAGAAAAACAAAGAAACAAAGCTTTTGTCCCCATCTCCACCAGAAGTGAAGAAAAGAATGGCTTCCAGCTTGAGGAATGGGGAATGGGGATGATGGTACTACACTACTACTATTACTATTAAATACTACTACTACTCTTACGACATTACACATTCATATCTACTCTTAGAAGGTATTAATCCCAGAAATTCAGGCTGAAGTTGGGAAAAGTAGGTTCCTTATCCTTGGGAATCTGTTTACTTGCTTATAAAACCAGAGTGTAGTGAATAGGAATCTCTGTCCTGGCTGCCTAGCCAGGTTGTTACAAGGTAAGAGAGACTTGATGTCCTACACTAGCACTCAGAATGACTTGTGATGGGACACTGTGTTTGCAAGGCTGGGGAAAGCGGGCTGTAATACCTACAAGTGGGAGTGTAAATTTTTACACACCATAAGGAGGCAAGCTGGCATATCTGTTAATATAACATTAATCCTTTGTACCAGTCCTTTGATTAAGCACTTCAGGGCCAAGGAAACTATCTTACATATGTATTCCCCCATGTGCACAGACAAATGTACAAAGAGGTACAGTTTAGGGTTGTTTGAATAGCAAAAGCATGGAAACAAACTAATTGTTCATAAATAGGGGACTGGCTTGATTTTTGGAAAATGATACATCAAGCCTGAGCAACATGGTGAAACGCTGTCTCTACAAAAACTACAAACATTAGCTGGGCGTGGTGGCAGGCACCTGTAGTCCCAGCTACTCAGGAGGCTGAGGCAGGAGGATCACTTGAGCTGCAGAGGCGAGGTGTGGTGCCATGTGCCTGTAGTCCCAGCTACTCAGGAAGCTTGGGCAGGAGAATCACTTGAACCCAGGAAGCGGAGATTGAGTGAGCCAAGAATGCGCCACTGCACTCCAGTGCGGTGGCTTATGCCCATAATCCCAGCACTTTGGGAGGCCAAGGCAGGAGGATCACCTGAGGCCAGGAGTTCGAGACCAGCCTGGCCAACATAGTGAAACCCTGTCTCTACAAGAAATACAAAAAATTGGCCGAACGTAATGGTGCGAGCCTATAGTCCCAGCTACTAAGGAGGCTGAGGCAGGAGAATTGCTTGAACCCGGGAGGCAGAGGTTGCGGTGAGCTGACATCGCGCCATTGCACTCCAGTCTGGGCAACAAGAGCTAGACTCTGTCTCAAAAGAAATAAAATAAAATAAAAAAATAATGGGGCCCTCTTAAAAGCCAGAGACCACTAGGCCGCCTTAGGTGGGGTGAATAGGCCCAGGTCAGAAATGGAGCAGGTCAAAACTCCTGTGCTGATCAGTAGTGGGATAGTGCCTGTGAATCACCGCTGCACTCCAGCCTGGGCAACATAGTCAGATTCTGTCTCAAAACAAAAGTTAGCCAGCTGCACACAGTGACTTATACCTATAATCCCAGCATTTTGGGAGGCTGAAGCAGGAGCATCATTTGAGCCTAGGAGTTTGAGACTAACCTGGGCAACATGGTGATACCCCGTCTCTACAAAAAATGCAAAAATCAGCTAGGCACAGTGGCTCACACCTGTAATCCCAGCACTTTGGGAGGCCAAGGCAGGTGGATCACTTGAGGTCAGGAGTTCGAGACCAGCTTGGCCAACGTGGTTAAACATCATCTCTACTAAAAATACAAAAATTAACCGGACATGGTGGCATGTGCCGGTAATCCCAGCTACTCAGGAGGCTGAGGCAGGAGAATCGCTTGAACCTGGGAGGCAGAGGTTGCAGTGAGCTTAGATCACACCAGTGCACTCCAGCCTGGGTGACAGAGCAAGACTCTGTCTC
>NW_016808004.1:4898482-4902899 GCF_001698545.2 Rhinopithecus bieti
AAAAAAAAAAAAAGAAAAATAATTTTTGTGTAATTCAAAGGTTAAAGATTATTTATGAAATGAAGTAAAAGAAATGAGTAAATAAGGGACATATAAAGTATGAATCAAAAAGTATTTGAGTCAGGTCTCAATCAATTTGGAAGTTTATTTTGCCAAGGTTAAGGATACACCTGGGAGACAGGTCTGTGTATTTCTCCAAAGATGAGTTTGGATTCCAAGTCTGGCACACTTTAAGCGTTATATCAGGAGCGTCTAACAACAAAGCCTGATATTTCAGTAAGTGTCCTCCTGTCATCCACTGGTATCCTTTAGCTTCTAGGACTCCTTGTACTTGATGTGGGGTTAAAACCTCCAGATATTGTCCTAAAGCCAGTTTGTTGGCTTCATCTACTAAAAGAGCAGTTGCTGCAACTGTCCTGAAGCATCCAGGCCTGTTAAGAAAGATGTGTGAGGAAACCAAAATCCCTGAAGAACACCTTAGAGGACAGGTAAAATGCCCTCTGTGGGCTTGTCCATCTACCCTGTGACCATACAGTTTTGGGGTGACAGAGGCCCATTATAATGGGCCAAAACAGAATAAGCAGCCCAGAAGGAAGTTTGACCTGCCAAAGTCAAGGGTTACCCGAGGCTCCTCCAGAGATATGGATAGTTGTCTGATGGGAGCTGTGGTGGAAGGTCTTGGCCCTGTCACTCTTGGGCTTGCCTGGCTATTTCGTGGTTCTTTTTCTTTTTCTTTTTTTATTTTTTGAGCCAGATTCTCACTCTGTTGCCCAGGCTGGAGTGCAGTGGCATGATCTCAGCTCACTGCAACCTCCGCCTCCTGGGTTCAAGCGATTCTACTGCCTCAGCCCCTGGAGTAGCTGGGATTGCAGACGCGCGCCACCACGCTGGGCTAATTTTTGTGTTTTTAGTAGAGACGGGGTTTCGCCATGTTGACCAGGCTGGTCTCGAACTCTTGACCTCAGGTGATCCACCCACCTTGGCCTCCCAAAGTGCTGGGATTACAGGCATGAGCCACCATGACTGGCCTTGCCTGGCTATTTCAGCCATCACTGGTTCGAGTGCGGATGGCTCCATCCGGTGCACTGGGCAGTCTCTCTTCCAATGGCCAGTTTTCTTACGATGTGCACACTGATTCATGCCCAAGGCACGGTGACTGGAACACCCAGCTTTGGGCTTCCTGCCTTTCCGCTTCCCTTGTTCAGTCCAAGAGCAAGGAGGGCAACGCCATGTGGGAGGTGAGCTTAAGCCTGCAGCCAAGAGCTGCACCTTGTAGGAGGTCCTTCTTGCTCTTTCTGCTTCCTCTGCTTTGTCCCTGTTATTAAAAACTAAAAATGCCGTATCCAAAGCTGTTCCATAGGAGTTTGGGGACCCATAGCTGCTTTTTGTAGTTTCCTACGGGTATCAGGGGCAGAATGGGTTATAAAATGTACTCCCAAAAGGGTTTGTCCTTGCCTTGAGGCAGGATCAGTGTTACTGTAGTTTCTGATAGCCTCAACGAAACACTCTTGAAACAACATTGGATTCTCATCTTTACCCTGACAAATTTCCTTAACCTTTTCAGAGTTAATAGGCTTTTTCATACCTTTCTTTATCCCTTCCAACAAACAAGTGACCATATGATCTCTCCTCCCCAAGTCCTCACTGCCCCTTTGATAGTTCCACTCTGGGTCTTGATCTGGAACTGCTATACCTCCTGCCTGATACATATAATGGTTTGGGTTGTGAGCCAATACCTCGTCTGCATGGGTCCTAGCTGTCCCCAAAATGCGTTCTTTCTCTTCCACTGTACAAAGCAGAGACAACAAGACATGCAGATCCTGCCAAGTTAAACTATAGGTTGGAGTTAATTTCTCCAACTCATCTATGAATTTTCCTGGATCTTCAGAGAAAAGGCCAAACTTCTCTTTATATAGAACCACATCAGGCAGAAAAGGGGATATGTACTCTCACAGTGCCTTCTTCCCCATTCGCCACCTCTTTAAGTGGACAAAGGCTTCCTGTTGGAGGTTGATAGGAGGCTCCACTATGAGTGGTACTTGCTGGGCTAAGTTCCTCAGGGAGTGGTGGGTACAGAGTGGGACTAGACGGGTAAGAAGGAGGGGATGAAGGGTTCTCAATACAGCTTTCAGGTGGACTAGAAGGAGAAATGACCAATGCATCTGAACCTTCAGAGCTGACAGAAGGAAGTTCTGCTCCACCCAAAAATGCCTGCTGTCCTTCATGGTCACCAGAAATATGTTACAGGACAGGAGTCCCCATCCAGGCCCCAAGAGAGGGTTCTTGGATCTTGTGAAAGAAAGAATTCAGGGCGAGTCCGTAGTGCAAAGTAAAAGCAAGTTTATTAAGAAAGTAGTGAGCCCGGTGGTGGTGGCTCACACCTGTAATCCCAGCACTTTGGGAGGCCGAGGTGGGTAGATCACGTGAGGTTGGGAGTTTGAGACCAGCCTGACCAACATGGAGAAACCCCGTCTCTACTAATAATAAAAAATTAGCTGGGCGTGGTGGTGCATGCCTGCAATCCCAGCTACTAGGGAGGCTGAAGCAGGAGAATCGCTTGAACCCAGGAGGCAGAGGTTGTGGTGAGCTGAGATCACGCCATTGCACTCCAGCCTGGGCAACAAGAGTGAAACTGTGCCTTAAATTAAAAAAAAAAAAGGAGTCACTCTGGTTCGAATGCCTCTGACCACTATCACTAAGTAAAGGAGAATTTATAATAAAGGAAAATTTACATCCTGTCTTTAAAGTGGCAAAGGAAGGGGGAGAATAGAAAGACCTGTTTTCTTTGTCCTGCTCTAGGCCAACAGGAAAGGCAGAGAGCTCCCCTACATGTTCCTTATCTTTAATTCAAAATCCTTTATGTTTCGAGGAAAAATATTCTGGCTTCCTTCAATGACCGTGCTAATAATGTCTATTTTGTAGCCTTTTTCTGATAAATTCAACTTCTATCACTCTCCCAGGCAATTTCCTCCTCGTTTGTTTTCTTCCAGTGGATCATGAATACATTCCTGTTTTTTTGTATACCTTGTACTTTGTTGGAAATTGGACATTTTGGATAATATGTTGTAGGAATTCTGGGTCTTGACCTGCCTCCCCTTTAGGGTTTAATTATTTGCTTTTGTATTTGTTTAGTGACTTACTGGATTTTTTTTTTTTTTTGTCTGAGACAGAGTCTTGCTCTGTCCCCCAGGCTGGAGTGCAGTGACTCAATCTTAGTTTACTGCAACCTCTGCCTCCTGGTTTCTCCTGCCTCAGGCTCCCAAGTTGCTGGGATTACAGGCGCCTGCCATTGCACCTGACTAATTTTTGTAGTTTTAATGTAACAGGATGAGTCGCAGACAAAACCTCTCAGACACCGAGTTGTAGAAGGAAGGGCTTTATTCAGCTGGGAGTATCGGCAAGCTACTGCCTTAAAATCCAAGCTCCTGGAGTGCACAATTTCTGTCCCTTTCAAGGGCTCACAACACTAAAGATTTCACATGAAAGGATCGTGATTGATTTGAGTGAGCGGTGGTACGTGACGGGACGGGGCTGCATGTGCCGGTGTTCAGAGTGAAACAGAACAGAGCAGGGAGTTTCACAGTGTTCTTTTATACAATGCTGGGAATCTATGGATAACATTAGTTTCAACCCAGTCATGAGTTGGTTTTTAACTACTAGGTTTAGGCCAGGTTTTGGGTCTGGCACCAGGCTGCCTGTCTTTGGTTTCACTTCCTTGTTTTTTCTTAAAACAGGTACTGAGTATCAAACAGTATAAAACAATATGAGAGGGTCTCTCTCTTCCCCATTTCCCCCCTTTGAGACTCTCACTTTTTGTTAGTGGGAGTTCTTACTCTTATTTTTGCTACTTGTGTCTTTTTGTGCAATAGATTGATAGTGATTCATATAGTACACTTGTGCTGAAGCATTTTGGTGAACTAAGGTAACGATGAAGCTTTTTTTTATCATTTGAAGAAGTACAGGTAGCAAACAAGGGAACAGTAAGCAGGTTCTTATTACTATTATAACTTTTATTATAAGAGTTTTAAATCCTCCTGGTGCTGGGAACTAATTTTTAAACATGGCTTCAGGGTGGAATTTGTGCTACACTTGTACAGGCACATGCGTCAGTTTTGTCGTATTTTTAACTCTGTCTTTAACTACTTGCCTTTGATTATCTATGTGTAGACAGTAATTAGTAAGGTTAGATTTCTTATAGACCTCTCTTTCAGCTGCTAGCAAGTAGTCGAGAGCCAATCTATTTTGATAGATAGCATTTCTTATCTGAGTTTCTTGCTGGGCCAGAATAGTCAAGGCTTGACCGGTTTTATTAGTGATGATTTTTAAAACAGCTTGCAACCGTATGATTCAGTTGAGCCTGTAAATGGGGGTCCAGTATTCCCATGAGCCATCTTGTGTCTAAGTGGCAGGTCTATAG
>NW_016808004.1:4904548-4907760 GCF_001698545.2 Rhinopithecus bieti
AAAGTCTGAAATACTGGTTCCAGAGAGAGTTTATGAACCTTCTCTTTTACTAAGGTATTTATTCTAGGACCTAGTCCTTTCCTATTGATGCCCAGAGATACGTGTTCTCCTTTTTTTACCTTAGGTTTAAGGGATTTGTAATTATTAATTTTAAGGGGTTGCAGCTTCCACTCGTACAGGAGGGGCTGTCTTCTCCTTTTTGGAGCTAAACAGGATCTTTTTCATCCTTTTCCTAAGTAGTCTAGATGACATAAGACCAGTAATTACACACATTTGTACATAAGCTTAATTCATGGCAGATATACTTATTTCCTGCTGTGTAACATTTTTTTTTTTTAATTTAAAGAACTGCATTTTATTCTATGCCGATTGCTATTGATAGTGGTACAAGCATTACATTTTAGGGTTATGTGCTTGGAGACCCTTCTTTCTTTTGTCCTAGCTATTACTTTACTTGTGTTGCCTAGAAAAGGACCAGTCCTTGATTTTATTTTAAAAACTTTGATCGTGGGTGGCTTAAAATGGGTCATAACACGCATCAGGTTGGTTATTTCCTGGGCTACATACCTTGGATAGAATAGCATTATACAAACAAGTTTCTTTTAGAGTCCTGGTACACTAATAATAACCATAAAATAATAGGACTGTAGCAATCTTTTGTCCTACCTCAGTGGCCTGGGAACAGCCCTCAGTCTGAGGAAGGTCAGTTGAAGTACTTACTGTACAAGTCCAAATTTTAAGGAAAATGAGTCCTGTGATGAGTTCCTCATGTTTCAGCCGTGCATGGACCAGTCAGCTTCCGGGTGTGACTGGAGCAGAGCTTGTCGTCTTCTTCATAGGCACTTTGCAGGGGTTGGTGAAGCTGCTCCCATCCACGTACAGCTCTCAGTCTACTGATGTTTAAGGATGGTCTTGGAGGTTGGGCTCACTAGAATAAACTGAATCCAATACTTTTACACAGTTATGTTTAACTGGGCTCTCTGATACCATGAGCAAGGTGGTGGGGTTTAGGGTGTTGCAAACTTCAGTGGTTATGTGGGGATTTTCACAGAGCAAGCTTTGGTGTCTAGTTAGTCTAGCATTCATTAGCTAATGGTGTCCTTTGGTATTTATTAAAATTACCACAGCATGGGGGGACTTTATGTTTAGGTTTTGCCTAAGAGTTAGCTTCTCTGCTTCTTGTGCTAACAGGGCTGTTGCTGCCAGGGCCCTTGGACATGGGGGCCAGCCTTTGAAAACCCTGTCTAGTTGTTTTGAGAGATAGGCCACTGGCCTTGGCCAGAGACCTACAGTCTGAATTAGAACTCCAACTGCTATTTTTTCTCTTTCTGACACATAGAGTGTAAAGAGTTTTGTCAAGTTAGGTAGCCTCAGGGCTGGGGCCGACATGAGTTTTCTTTTAACTCATGAAAAGCTTTTGCTGTTGGTTGTAATAGATGTAGTTTAATCTACATTTTATTGACTGTCATCTACCAAAATATTGACTTAAATCCTGTAACTATTTGATTTCAAGCTTTAAATTGATCTGGTATTCCTTGCAGGGCTCCAATTGCATCTAAATAGATGTGAGAGTTGAAAGACCTATAAGGGGCTTCTCTCGCTTTACGATGTCTTATTATTTTAGTTTTTTTTTTTCCTGTGGTTGATGAAATGCCAGGGGAAAGGGATAGCCAAATGGACTAAAGCACAAGTGCCACTCTAGTTATTCGGCAGAGTGCCCAGTAAAGGTCCACCACAGTACCACCAGACATCCTCTTGGGGATGAACAAGGGCTGACTGATTGAAAAGCTCTTGAAAATTCTTAAGCTTACTGCATCCCTTCAGGTCTCCAAGGAATGCTAAGTTTCCTTTCTGCTGTGAGAGATACAAAATGAACTTAGTGTTGGGAGATGGAAGCTGGATGGCCCTCGGGGGCTGAGCCGCAGGGACTTTGGGATATAGCAGAGAGAGCCTGGCATGACTTATTACTCCAGGCTGTAGAATCCTGGAAAAGAGCTACCATGCAGCCTACGCCTGGTTGACTGGAGGACCACCTTAGTGGAAGGGGGACAATCAGGGCCTCTGGCCTGCCATGGGCACAAACATAACAATTGCTTTTGTTTAACATGCAGATGGAATATTTGATCCATTTTAGCCAGGCATTTGCATCTGGTATGCTGTCTTAATTGCCAAAGTTTGTTTTAAGTTCTTAACTTCTGTCGGGCGCGGTGGCTCAAGCCTGTAATCTTAGCACTTTGGGAGGCCGAGACGGGTGGATCACGAGGTCAGGAGATCGAGACCATCCTGGCTAACCCGGTGAAACCCCGTCTCTACTAAAAAATACAAAAAACTAGCCGGGCGAGGTAGCGGGCGCCTATAGTCCCAGCTACTCGGTAGGCTGATGCATGAGTATGGCGTGATCCTNGACCAGTCAGCTTCCGGGTGTGACTGGAGCAGAGCTTGTCGTCTTCTTCATAGGCACTTTGCAGGGGTTGGTGAAGCTGCTCCCATCCACGTACAGCTCTCAGTCTACTGATGTTTAAGGATGGTCTTGGAGGTTGGGCTCACTAGAATAAACTGAATCCAATACTTTTACACAGTTATGTTTAACTGGGCTCTCTGATACCATGAGCAAGGTGGTGGGGTTTAGGGTGTTGCAAACTTCAGTGGTTATGTGGGGATTTTCACAGAGCAAGCTTTGGTGTCTAGTTAGTCTAGCATTCATTAGCTAATGGTGTCCTTTGGTATTTATTAAAATTACCACAGCATGGGGGGACTTTATGTTTAGGTTTTGCCTAAGAGTTAGCTTCTCTGCTTCTTGTGCTAACAGGGCTGTTGCTGCCAGGGCCCTTGGACATGGGGCCAGCCTTTGAAAACCCTGTCTAGTTGTTTTGAGAGATAGGCCACTGGCCTTGGCCAGAGACCTACAGTCTGAATTAGAACTCCAACTGCTATTTTTTCTCTTTCTGACACATAGAGTGTAAAGAGTTTTGTCAAGTTAGGTAGCCTCAGGGCTGGGGCCGACATGAGTTTTCTTTTAACTCATGAAAAGCTTTTGCTGTTGGTTGTAATAGATGTAGTTTAATCTACATTTTATTGACTGTCATCTACCAAAATATTGACTTAAATCCTGTAACTATTTGATTTCAAGCTTTAAATTGATCTGGTATTCCTTGCAGGGCTCCAATTGCATCTAAATAGATGTGAGAGTTGAAAGACCTATAAGGGGCTTC
>NW_016808004.1:4909080-4993135 GCF_001698545.2 Rhinopithecus bieti
TTATGCCTCCTTATAATCTTTTTACCAAAGGTATATTTCACTTTTCTTATACGCCTTGCACATAAACTGTTCCTTCAATAGTACTCAGGAGGCCTTATTACTTTTAAATTATACAACATTTTTTGCATAAAATTTTTTTATAACTTTTTTTTCTTTCACAGACAAGTTTTTGACGTGTCTCAACTTTCTGACTTACTACAAACATGTTTTTATTTAAACAACCAGATAATTTATTTCAGGGCAAGAATTTACCATATAACATTCTTTTTATATAAATTCTGCCTCCCCCATTTTTTCCCTTTCTTGAATTTTTTTTTTTTTGAAACGGAGTCTCACTCTGTCACCCAGGCTCGAGTGCAGTGGTGTGATCTCGGCTCACTGCAAGCTCCGCCTCCCAGGTTCATGCCATTCTGTCTCAGCCTCCCGAGTAGCTGGCACTACAGGTGCTCACCACCACGCCCAGCTAATTTTTGTATTTTTAGTAGAGACGGGGTTTCACCGTGTTAGCCAGGATGGTCTCGATCTCCTGACCTCGTGATCCGCCCGTCTCGGCCTCCCAAAGTGCTGGGATTACAGGCTTGAGCCACTGCACCCGGCCCACAGTGTTCTTTTATACAATGCTGGGAATCTATGGCTAACATCGGTTTCTAAGTCATGAGTTGATTTTTAACTACTAGGTTTAGGCCAGGTTTTGGGCCTGGCGCTGGGCTGCCTGTCTTTGGTTTCACTTCCTTGTTTTTTCTTAAAATAAGTACTGAGTAAGGCCGGACGCAGTGGCTCAAGCCTGTAATCCCAGCACTTTGGGAGGCCGAGACGGGCGGATCGCGAGGTCAGGAGATCGAGACCAGCCTGGCTAATACGGTGAAACCCCGTCTCTACTAAAAAAATACAAAAAACTAGCCGGGCGACGTAGCGGGCACCTGTAGTCCCAGCTACTCGGGAGGCTGAGGCAGGAGAATGGCGTAAACCCAGGAGGCGGAGCTTGCAGTGAGCTGAGATCCGGCCACTGCACTCCAGCCTGGGCCACAGAGTGAGACTCTGTCTCAAAAAAAAAAAAAAGTACTGAGTATAAAACAATATGAGAGGGTCTGTCTTTTCCCTCATTAGTAGAGATGGGGTTTCACCATGTTGGCCAGGCTGGTCTCAAACTGACCTCAGGTGATCCACCTGCCTCGGTCTCCCAAAGTGCTGGGATTACAGGCATGAGCACCACACCCGGCTGACTTACTGGATTATTTAAGTGAAGCCTGTCTTTCCTCTCACAGTGTAAATCCCCTTCCCTCCCCTCCCCTCCCCTCCCCTTCCCTTCTTCTTCCCTTCCCTTCCCTTCTTCTTTCCTTCCCTTCCCTTCTGCTTTCCTTCCTTCCTTCCTTGCTTTCCATTTTTTCTTTCTTTCTTTTCTTCTCTTTTTTTTTTTGACAGAGTCTTGCTCTGTCACCCAGGCTGTAGTGCAATGGTGTGATCTCGGTTCACTGCAATCTCTGTCTCCCGGGTTCAAGCAATTCTCATGCCTCAGCCTCCTGAGTAGCTGGAATTACAGGTGACCGCCACCATGTCCACTAATTTTTGTATTTTTGGTAGAGACAGGGTTTTGCCATGTTGGCCAGGCTGGTCTCAAACTCCTGACCTCAAGTTGTAGCAGGATGGGCCACAGACAAAACCTCTCAGACACCAAGTTGTAGAAGGAAGGGCTTTATTCAGCTGGGAGCATCGGCAAGCTACCGTCTCAAAATCCGAGCTCCCCGAGTGCACAATTTCTGTCCTTTTTAAGGGCTCACAACACTAAAGATTTCACATGAAAGGGTCATGATTGATTTGAACAAGCAAGGGGTACGTGACAGGGGCTGCATGCACCGGTGGTCAGAGAGAAACAGAACAAGGCCAGGAGTTTCACAGTGTTCTTCTATACAATGTTAGGAACATTGGTTTCTAAGTCATGAGTTGATTTTTGACTACTGGGTTTAGGCCGGGCAGATCCGGGCCCGGTTCCGGGCCTGGCACTGGGCTGCCCGTCTTTGGTTTTACTTCATTGTTCTTCTTCTTATTATTATTATTTTCTAAGAGCAGGTACTGAGGATAAAACAATATAAAACAATGTGAGAGGGTCTTTCTTTTTCCTCATTTCTCCTCTTTGAGACTTTCACTCATTTTATTAGTGGGAGCTCTCACTCTCATTTTCATTATTTATGTTTTCTTGTGCAATAGATTGATAGTGATTTATATAGTGTGCTTGTGCTGAAGCATTTTGGTGAAGTAAAGTAGCGACAAATCTTTTTATCATTTGGAGAAGTACAGGTATTAGACAAGGGAGCAGTAAGCAAGTTCTTATTATTACTCCTATTATAAGAGTTTTAAATCATCTTATTGCAGGGAACTAATTTCTAAACATGGCTCCTGGATTAAGTCCGTGCCACACTTGCATGGGTACATGTGCCAGTTGTGTTATATCTTTATATCTTCAACTACTTACCCTTGATCATCTATGTGTAGACAACAATTAGTAAGTTTGAATTTTCTACAAACTCTTCCTTCAGCTGCTAGCAAGTAGTCAAGAGCTTGTCTATTTTGATAGATAGCATTTCTCATCAGAGTTTCTCGCTGGGCCAGAACAGTCAGGGCTTGACCGGTTTTATTAGCAGTAATTTCTAAAGCAGCTTGCAACCGTATGATTCGGTTGAGCATGTAGATGGGGGTCCGATATCCTCATGAGCCATCTTGTGCCTAAGTGGCGGGTCTACAGTATTGTATGATTCTTTTTGGGGGCCATTCATCATCTTTCTAATCACCTATGGCTATGCTTCGTTTTTCGCAGGAAGCATAAAATGAAAAGCCTAGAAGTTCACTTGTTTTTATGGGCAGTAAGAAGAAAGATGACTTAACAGTGCCAATTACACAGCTACCTGTCCACTGAGCAGGCAGCTTAGCATAAGCTCTGTGTCCACATATCCAATATAACCTGGTGGGGGCCATCCAGTCCCGGTGGAATTCTGGGTGGGCTTAAACAGTCTGCAACTTTGGAAATTTACTGAATGGATTTCTTTCTGTGTAACTGGAACTCTACCATGTAACTGTTTTTGCAGTACCATTATATAGCTTTTGCCTAAGACAACTAAGCCACCTTACAGGATCAGTGAATCCTTTTCCTTCTCTAACTATACAATACTGTCTAATAATTGAGGTTTTTAGAAGGTAAAAATTGTCAGGGTGGTTCTTTTGGGCCGGGAACTCGTCAGGAACTGGGTCTGTAGGAACTAATTCTCAGGCTTCCTATGGCCAGTTATCTCCTGTTATGGTTCCTCCACAAACATAACACGAAGTGACTTTTAGAGACTGGGCTACATGATCGGCTAATTGCAAAAACAAATTTTAGTTTTTCCTGGAATCTCAGGTACTGGCACATTGAGTTCATCATAGAAAGTCTGAAATACTGGTCTGGGGAGCGTCTTTGAGCATCTCTTTCTATTAGGAGGCTTACGCTAGGATCTAGTCCTTTTCTATCAATGCCTAATGTTACATATTTTCCTTTATTCTATTTTGGGTCTGTGGGGTTTGTGATTACTAATTCTAAAGGGTTGAAGCTCCTACTCATGCAAGAGGGGCTGGCTTCTCTTTTTTGGAGCCAAACAGGATCTTTTTCATCTTCTTTCCAGGTAGCCTAAATGACACAAGACCAGTATTGACACATGTCACATGAATAGGATTCTTGACAGATATACTTATTTTCTGCTGTGTAACTTTTTTCTTAATCTAGAGAACTGCATCCTATCCTATGCCACTTACTATTAATAGCGGCACAGACATCAATTTTAAGGTTACATTTTTGGGGACCCCTCTTTCTTCTGTTTTAGCTATTACTTTACTTGTGTCTTTTAGGAAAGGACCAGTCTTTAGTCTTATTTCAAAGACTATGATCTTTGATGGAAGGTTCAGAGGAGTCATAGCACACATCGGGCTGGTCACTTCCTGGATCACATACCTTGTACTGGGTGTTATTATACAGACAGGTTCCTTTTGGAGTTCTTAGGCATTCATAATAGCTATAAAATAAAAAGATTGTCTTAACTTGTCCTACCTCAGTGACCTGATGTACACACTGAAGGCAGTCCTCTGTGTAGAAAGAAGCAGTGGAAGCTTTTACCACAGAAGTCCATGTTATAAGGAAAATAAGTCCTACGATGATTTTCCTCATGCTTCGGCCGTGCATAGACCAGTCAGCTTCCGGGTGTGACTGGACCAGGGCTTGTCGTTTTCCTCAGGGTCACTTTGCAGGGATTGTCCAGGCTTGGTTTGGCCTCCTAGGTCTCAGCAGCTGCAGGTTTCACATGGCTATGGTGAATCCAGGCTGGGATTCCTCCCACCTTTACCGCTGTGGGAGTGGTCAGGATAACGGTCTGGGGTCCCCTCCACTGTGGCCACAATGGAGCCACGTTCCAGTCCTTGATCCACACATGGTCACCTGGATCAAAAGGGTGAACTGGGGAGAATAAGCTGACTGGGCACGTCTTATTTACGACTGGGCACGTCTTATTTACTTAAGTTGAGATAGTCTGGGCAATTTTGTCTAAGGCCTGTAGCTGCCACTGTACTTCAATCTCACCTAACTCTTGGGGAATACCTGGAAGTCCTCGCAGTATAGGAGGAGGCCTATGATACAGAATTTCATAGGGGGAGTATCCTGTTTTCTTAGAGGGGGTACACTTAATTTTAAACAATACTATAGGAAAGGCTTGTATCTATTTTAATCTTGTCTCCTGACATAATTTCTTTAGACTATTTTTGATAGTTCGATTCATTTGCTCCACCTTTCCGAAATTCTGAGGTCGATAAGCGGCATGTAACTTCCATGTGATTCTTAATACTTTTGCTGTCTTTTGTGCCAAGTCAGCCACAAATGCCGGCCTATTATCTGAGCTAACTCGTAGGGGCAGTCTAAACCTAGGGATGAGATCTTGAAGAAGCACAGGGGTTACTTCACGAGTTTTTCAGTTCGTGTTGGATAAGCCTCCACTCACCTACAGTAAGTACACACTAGAACCAGTAAATACTTGTTACCTCTGCATTTAGGCATCTCTGTGAAGTCCACCTGAAGATCTTCAAAGGAGCCGCTCCATAGGCTTGTATGCCAGGAGGCACAGAGGGGCCTTGCTTTGCATTGTGCTGTTGACAGGTAACACATCTTGCTGCGCTATTGTTTTAGCAAGTAGCTAACAGCTTTTCGAGTGATTCTTGGCCTAAATGGGTAGTTTCATGTACAGCCAGCATGACTATGGCTCCTAGCAGCTGTGGCACAACTATTCTTCCATCTGATAACTTTATCTATCTTTCCTTTATTATTTGTCCTTCCTCTGTTTGAAGAAAATCTTTTTCCTCTTTAGAATAAGTTGGCACCAGATCAAGCGTTTGAGGGAGTAGTGGGGCTGTGACTGATGCCCGGTAAGGAGGGGATGCTGCTTTTCGTGCCTCTGTGTCTGCTCGGGAGTTTCCTTGGCTCACCGAGGTGGAAATTCGCTGGTGTCCCCAGCAATGCATGACTGCCACCCTTTGTGGTTTCTACACTTCTTCTAATAATTGTAGAATTTCTTGTTGATATTTTATGTCTTTTCCTTCAGAATTTAACAGGCCTTTTTCTTTATACAATGTTTTATATACTTGAAGGGTTAGAAAGGCATATCGAGAATCAGTATAGATGTTTATAGTCTTACCTTCACTGAGTTCCAGAGCCCGAGTTAGAGCAATGAGTTCTGCTTTTTGGGCCGAAGTGCCCTGGGGCAATGGCCTAGGTCAACAACATCATCTAAAGTTACTACCGCATATCCTGCGCACCTTTCTCCTTGCGAGTTGATGAAGCTGCTCCTGTCCACGTATAACTCCTAATCTACCGATGCCCATGGCTGGTTTCGAAGATCTGGTCGGCTAGAATAGACAGAGTCTAACACCTCTACACAGTTATGTTCAACAGGGCTGTCAGATACTGGGAGCAAGGTGGCAGGATTTAAAGTGTTACAGACTTCAATGGTTATGCGGGGGTTTTCACATAACAAGCCTTGGTACTTAGTTAATCTGGCATTTGTTAGCCAATGGTGTCCTTTGGTATTCTTCAGAGTTACCACTGCATGGGAGGCTTTTATATTTAAGCTCTGTCCAAGGCTTAGCTTATCTGCTTCTTATGCTGACAGGGCTGTTGCCGCCAAGGATCTCAGACATGGAGGCCAGCCTTTAGAAACTCTATCTAGTTGTTTTGAGAGGTAGGCCACTGGTCTTGGCCAGGGCCTTACAGTTTGAGTTAAAACTCCTACTGCCGTTTTTTCCTTTTCTGACACATAGAGTGTGAAAGGCTTTGTCAAATCTGGTCATCTTAAAGCTGGGGCCAACATAAGTTTTTCTTTTAACTTATAAAAGCCTTGCTGTTGTAGAGGCCCCTATTCAAAGGGCTCTTTGTCACCCCCTTTTGTAACCCTATGAAATGGTTTGGCTAGCACCACAAAGTTTGGAATCCATAATCTGCAAAACTTTACATCTCCTAAAAATTCTCTTACTTGCCTCCTGGTTTTAGGTTCCAGTAGGCTGCAGATGACTGATTTGTTTTTTCTAAAGACCACCAGAGTGGGCACAAAAGAACCAGCGAGTAGGCAAGGCTAGGAGCAAAACTGCAAATTTATTTTTGGTCACCTAGCTTCAGGGAAGGAGGTGGGTAGGGAGAGGTCTGTCTGCCTCCCGCAAAGGAGGCCAAGAGAGTCGCCCGGTGAGCTCTCGGACGGAGTTCCTAATACAGTCCCGACTGGGGGCTGGGAAGTCCACGCGGGGTGTCTGCCGGGAGCGGCTTTTCTAGGAGTGGGAGGGCAATAGGCGGGACACGGGCGTGTCGGGGAGCATTCCATAGGTGCAACCAGGTAAATCTTGGTCTCTTTGGATTGACGTCACCTGGCGCATGCCCGGTTGGTCTGCACCTTCCCGGGCGCCGGCTGCATTTTCGCGCGCGTGGGAAAAGTTGGTGATGAAGAACCCGGAAGTGCACCATCCTGCCTCCATTCGTCCAAACAATGACCTGCTTTCTTTCTGACCTTAGGCCGTGCTCCCCTTTTCGAATAGTGAATCCTAGGTAATGTACCTGCTGTCTGCATATCTGAGCTTTCTTCTTGGACAGTTTATACCCACAGTCCTCCAGGTGCCGAAGCAGGGCATCCATCCTTTCTGCACACCTGACGGCTGTGGAGTGTCCTAGCAGAAGGTCGTCTACGTACTGGAGCAGGATGCAGCCTAGGTCTTTAGCAGGAAACTTCTGGAGGTCTCCAGCCAACCCCTCCTTGAAGATGATGGGGGAATTTTTGAACCCCTGGGGAAGCCGAGTCCAAGTGTACTGAGTGGTGACACCTGACCTCAGATCTTCTCACTGAAAGGCAAACAGCTTTTGGCTCTCAGGAGCTAGCCTGATGCTAAAGAAGGCATCTTTCAAGTCCAGACAAGTAAACCAGCCGTCCTCAGCTGGCAACAATCCTAACAATGTGTAAGGGTTAGGAACTGTTGGGTGCAGAGTCACTGTAGCTTGGTTTACCAACCGTAAGTCTTGTACAAGTCGATAGTCTTTGGTCCCTGGTTTAGGGACAGGTAAAAGGAGGGTGTTCCATGGAGACTGGCAAGGAGCTATAATTCCAAAGGCTTTTAAGCTTTTAAGATGAGTCTGTATTCTTTTAAGGGCTTCCCTGGGAACTGGATACTGCTTTTGTCTGATTGGCTGGGCCCCAGGCTTAACTTCTCTGAGTATGGGGACTTGATTGATTGCCAGTCCCGGAGGATTGTCCTCCTCCTATACTGGGGCCATTGCTTAACTAGAGCCGGTGTTATTTCCTGACCTGGCTCAGTTAGGAAAAGTCTCCACTCTTCTTCTTGGGGGACTGTAAGGGCCATGATGACTCCTGTTTCAGGTAACTCCAGCTGTAAAGAGCCTTGTTTTGTAAAGGAAATAGTGGCTGTCAGCTTGCTAAGCAAGTCTCTTCCTACCAAAGGCAAAGGGCAGTCAGGCATATACAGAAATTGATGAGTCACTTTATGTCCTCCTACCGAGCAGGTCTGCGGTAGGTAGAAAGCCTGCTTGGCGGAGACTCCTGTTGCTCTAATTATATCAATGGTCTTTTTAGCGCTGGAGTGGTTACTACCGAGTGTTCAGCTCTGGTATCCATCAAAACTTGATGTCCTTGCCCCCTATTGTTATCCTGACCATGGGCTCCTTGGGGGCATTTGAGCCCGGTCCTCTTCAGTCTAGCAGCCTTTCAGCTAGATTGAACAAAGTTCCTTCATCTTTGTTTGAGGTCTTTTGTTCTGCATCACTCTGTTTTTCTCTTAGTTGGGGACATTTGTCTTTCTAATGTCCTATTTCTTTACAATAGGCACATTGGTCACGTTGCAGACGTGAGTGATTGGACTGGGCATTCTTTCTGGAACCCCCTTTTCCCTTCCCTTTCTGGGGGATTCTTTTAATTGCTGCAGCCAGCAAATCAGCGTTTCACTTGGCCTGGCTTTTGCCCTCCTTACGGCTTTCTCGGCAGCTTGTTGCATCTTTATTTACAAATACTTGATTAGCTATTTCCAGTAACTGCGAGGTATTCATTCCTGCAAACCTAGCCTGTTTTTGCAATTTTCTCCTGATATCTTCTGTGCTCTGACTAACTAAAGCCATATTAATCATACTCTGATGTTCAGGACTATCCAGATCAAAAGGAGTGTACATACGATAAGCTTCACACAGTCTTTCATAGAACTGGGCTGGGCTTTCTTCTTTTCCTTGGATGACTTCATAAATGTTATTTGCATTGGTAACCTTTTGAGCCTCTTTTTTAAACTTTTCTTTCTTTCTTTTTTTTTTTTTTTGAGATGGAGTCTCGCTCTGTTGCCCGGGCTGGAGTGCAGTGGCCGGATCTCAGCTCACTGCAAGCTCCACCTCCCGGGCTTATGCCATTCTCCTGCCTCAGCCTCCCGAGTAGCTGGGACTACAGGCGCCCGCCACCTCGCCCAGCTAGTTTTTTGTATTTTTTTTTTTTTAGTAGAGATGGGGTTTCACCATGTTAGCCAGGATGGTCTCGATCTCCTGACCTCGTGATCCACCCGTCTCGGCCTCCCAAAGTGCTGGGATTACAGGCTTGAGCCACCGCGCCCGGCCTAAACTTTTCAATTAATGCCTCTCAGTACCATCTTAGCCTCTCCATATCTGGTCCTTCATTTGGGTCCTATTGAGGGTCCGTTCCTGGCAGCTGAATTTTTATATATTCCCAGGGATTTTGATAATCGGCTGGGATGTGCTCCTCTAGCCTTTAGCTGCCGCCTGCAGCACCCTTCGCCTTTCATCTGTGTTAGAGAGGTACATGAGTAGCTGGTGGCAATCAGCCTAAGTGGCATTATGAGTCTGGATAATTGTTTGGAGCAAGTCAATTAGAGCTTGAGTCTATTCAGTGCAAGATGGAGTGTTATTTTTCCAATTGAGGAGGTCAGCCGAGGTGAAAGGGTGATACACAAAGGCACGCCTTTCCACCATGTGTCCGTCCTTATCTACCCTAGTATATCACTGCTCTCTTAGGGGCATTTGGATTCCAGTCTTGGGCCGTAAGCGGGCTGCCAAGGGAGGAGTTTTTCCTGCAGCTTCACTTTCTTTCTTGTCTACTCTGGGTGGTCTAGGGGCTTCAGGCTCAGGAGAAGGGGGCCTCCCTGCTTGATAAGGGGCGGGAGGTACTCTTGGTGCCATCTCCTGCCATGAGTCCTTGGGCTCTGGGTCAGACAGAACTTTAGGTGCCGGCTTCCCTTGTCCGGTGGAGCGAGAACTTTCCTTAACTAACTGTCATTTTGCTACTAGTACTTCTGCTGCCTGTCCCCTTCACCGCTGCGGGGGATCTAAAACTAGCTGTAACTAGGAATCTGTATATGGAAATTGATCTGAGTGTCTGGGCTTGCCTGTTACTTTGTGCCATACCTTTGAAACTACAGACCTGTCTAAGCTTCCTTCTGATGGCCAACCTACATCTAATGCTGGCCAGTCTATTTCACACAAAGTTCTAAGTTTTCCTGGAGTCATAGTGACTCCATAGTCTCTATTAAGTCTTTTCTTGAAAGTTTTTAGCATAGTTCCTAATGGGGTGGGCTTACTTTGCGCCTGACCTATGTTTTCCTAAGACAAAATACCACACTCTCACCACACACACTCACTACAAAAACAAAGAACGGGTAAAGAGGGCACACACACACTTTTATCGTTTATACTAAACTAAAATCAGAATACCACGAAATCCAAAATCCAAGTACCAAGAAATTTAAGCCAAGTCAAAACCAAAACCAAAGTATCCAGCAATTCAAGTCAAGTCAAAACCGGAACAAAAGTGCCAATACAGGCACACCATGGGTGATCAGGCCACATTTCTACTCAGATGGAGTGGGCAAGTTCTGAAGACTAGTCTTACCAAGTCAAGTCAAAACCAGAACAGAAGTGCCGATACAGGCACACCGTGGGTGATCGGGACATGCTTCCACTCAAATGGAGTGGGGCAAGTTCCAAAGACTAGTCTTACTAAGTCAAGTCAAAACCAGAACAAAAATGCCAATACAGGCACACCGTGGGTGAGCAGGCCACGCTTCCACTTAGATGGAGTAGGGCAAGTTCTAAAGACTAGTCTTACCAAGTTTCAGATTTCCAGACTTCAAGTGCCAGTTCCTTCCCCATGTTCAGCCACTGGGTTAATCCTCCGCGGGGGCCTGCTACGCACTGCTCTGGTGAGGCGTTCCACCGGGGCAGTTGCCTACCCGGGAGCGCTCTTTGGATTGCATCACTCAGGCTGGCCGGAGTCCCCCGCAGGGGTGCTCCACAGGGCAGGCTTAAGCCGCCTAAGTGGCTGCGTTGGCCGTCCGTCAATTACCTCGCTTCCCGGTCTGGGAACCAAGAAATGTAGCAGGACGGGCGGCAGACAAAACCTCTCAGACACCAAGTTGTAGAAGGAAGGGCTTTATTCAGCTGGGAGCTTTGTCAAGCTACCGTCTCAAAATCCAAGCTTCCTGAGTGCACAATTTCTGTCCCTTTTAAGGGCTCACAACACCAAAGATTTCACATGAAAGGGTCGTGATTGATTTGAACAAGCAAGGGGTACATGACAGGGGCTGCATGCACCGGTGGTCAGAGAGAAACAGAACAGGGCTGGGAGTTTCACAGTGTTCTTCTATACAATGTTAGGAACATCGGTTTCTAAGTCATGAGTTGATTTTTAACTGCTGGGTTTAGGCCGGGCAGATCCGGGCCTGGTTCTGGCCCTGGCACTGGGCTGCCTGTCTTTGGTTTTACTTCATCGTTCTTCTTCTTATTTTTTTTTTCTCTAAGAACAGGTACTGAGGATAAAACAATATAAAACAATGTGAGAGGGTCTTTCTCTTTCCTCAAAGTGATGCACCTGCCTTGGCCTCTCAAAGTGCTGGTAAGAGAGGAGACCACCCCTCATATTGTCTTATGCCCAATTTCTGCCTCCAAAGAAAGAAGAAGTAAAAACTAAAAGGCAGAAATGAAATCCACAGGCAGACAGCCAGGTTCCACACCCTGGGCCTGGTAGTTAAAGATTGAACCCTGACCTAATCAGTTATTTGCATATGAAAAGCACTGTGAAGATCCCTGTCCTATTGTTCTAATTACCGTTGTGTGCAACCCCCAGTGAGGTACTGCTGCTTGCTCAATTGATCACGACCCTCTCACGTGGACCCCCTTAGAGTTGTGAGCCCTTAAAAGGGACAGGAATTTCTCACTCGGGAGCTCGGCTCTTGAGACAGGAGTCTTGCTGATGTTCCCAGCCGAATAAACCCCTTCCTTCTTTAACTCGGTGTCTGAGGGGTTTTGTCTGCGGCTCTTCCTGCTACACTGGGGTTACAGGCGTGAGCCACCGTGCTTGGCCAATCCTCCCTTTTTCTTTCTTTTTTTTTTTTTTTTTTTTTTGAGACAGAGTCTCGCTCTGTCGCCCAGGCTGGAGTGTAGTGATCAGATTTTGGCTCACTGCAAGCTCCGCCTCCCGGATTTACGCCATTCTCCTGCCTCAGCCTCCCGAGTAGCTGGGACTACAGGCGCCCGCCACCTCGCCCGGCTAGTTTTTTTGCGTTTTTTAGTAGAGACGGGGTTTCACCATGTTAGCCAGGATGGTCTCCATCTCCTGACCTCGTGATCCGCCTGTTTCGGCCTCCCAAAGTGCTGGAATTACAAGCTTGAGCCACCGCGCCCGGCCTAATCCTCCCTTTTTCTTTTCTTTTTTTTTTTTTTTTTGTTTTTTTGTTTTGTTTTTTTGTCTTTGAGTTTTGTCAGCATGTGAAGAAATATCAGTTTACGTTCGAAGAATATGACCCTGAAGGGATTCCATGGAGGCAGTGGTTAAGGATATCGACTATAAAGTTTTAGGCCCTTAACAGAGATACTCAACTGTAGTACTGCCTCTCAAAGCATTCCTGTTCAAGTGTTTGTCCCATTGATTCCTATGGCTCTGTCTTCCTTCTCTGTGCTCTCTATCTCCTGTTTTTGAGAAGCCTCTTTGAGAGTTTGACCTAGAGTCGTATAAGCCAAGCTCATCTGGAAGCCCTCCATGATGAACACACTTTCTCTGTCTCTTCCACATAGATACTTTTGTATCAGTCCTCAAGCTACATTTCTCGTTGTTTGTGAACTTTCGTCTTGCAAAAAACTTCTCTCTCTTGCACACAATCTTCTCTTAATTCTACTCTGATGCTCTCTCTTGTGTGCTGGCATTAGACTGAAAGTAAAAGAGGAATTACTCGGAAGCACCTGAGAGAACCTTCTCAGCCGGGCAGTGTTGGATTGCTTTCCACCCACAATGGTCTGCTTTGGTGTTCTGGTGCCTGTGAGGGCCAGTATCCCTGACTTGACAATGACCCTGAGCTTAGAGGCTGAGGAATGGGCTGAAAAGTGATGCTGTTTATAAATGGTAGAGGCAGGACCCGACACATGGGCGTGTGTCTGACTGCAAAGTGACGATGTGGAAGTTCAGAGGATGGGGATTACCCATCCTCGACTATAAAGTGGCACAGTATGAATTCTGTGGGCAGGGAGGGTGTGTACTAGGATAGCTTACACAGATCCAGCAGCTGGATCCCCTTCTCCTCTTTTCTTTCTCTATGTCAAGTACTATAAGAATCTATTTTTCTTATGATGTCTGTCACCTTCATGAGATCTGGGGGCTCCTTGAAGAGAGATTAACATGTTTTCATCGTCGTATATCCCAGGGTAGCCGTTGCCTCAATGCCGCAGTGAGATGCACGAGGGGCCTCAGCGGGCGCGTGTGTTGTTTTTGTTGGTTCACTCTAACCTCTGACTGCAGGACGATGTCCGAGACGTTGTTCCTCTGGTGACGCCTTCAGCATTCAGATGTGTTAATACGAAAGTGGATAGAAGGACCGCACTCTAGCTTTAAAAACACCCCTCAATGATAGAAGAGAAACTGCTGGCAACCAAGAAGCAGAAGCTTATGAGGAATGGTGAATAGATGCATGGCGTTGTCCTGTCACCACAATGGAATTAGGGTACTCCTTGTCCCGTGAACGGCTCGCTGTGCAGGAATTTGCACCCACTTTCAAACTGACGTCAAGAGGATGATCTTAGTTGTTGGTGGTTTGGTTGTGGTTTTCCCTTGAGACTTGTGTTATTGACAGAACAGCTTCTGGGAAATCGTTGTTGTTCCACCGGGAGAGTTACGTGGGGGCTTCTTTGACCAAGATCGTTGCGCGTGCAGGCCTCTCCATGTCTGGGCTAGCAGCTGGTCCTGCCACAGCCCTGGTGGGTTGCCATCCTGCTCCCTTTACAGAGGTGTTCCTCAAAGCGTCCCATCTGGGAGCCCCGCATTCCCTGCACGGGAGCAGGCGAGCTCTGGCCCCACGCGGACCTGGCTTCGCCGGCTTCCCTGTTTGCGCTCGAGTAACCACTGGCGAGCCGGCCGGCGCGCCTCTCTCGGTCCTGGCGGAACAGGGCGCACGGGGGAGGGCCCGAGGGGCCTGAGGTGGGCGGAGCGGGCCTGTGGCCGTGCCAGGCCGGGCCTGCTCCGGCTTCAGGCGCCCCTGGAGTCCCGCCCCGCCGAGTCGGGCCTCCAGCCTGCGCGCTAGCCCCTCCGGGGAGCCCGAAGCCACATCGCCACCGCAGGCGCAGCGCCTCCTAATCCTCCCTTTTCTTAAGGAGGGTGCAGCTATGGGTAAAGTCCATAGCTCGTCTTGAGATGGCACAGTTGCGCGTGGAGAGAGTTTGGTCCGTGTCTTTCCCTGACGAACCACCCTTGCAGGTTTAAGTTTAATTAAGTTAAGTTAAGCAGCTGACTGGCTCAAAGAGTTTTTCAACAAGGCCAGGCACCAGTGATCCTACGCCGTGTAATCCCAGCACTTTTGCCGAGGCCAGAGGCGAGCGATCATGAGGTCAAGAGATGGAGACAGCCTGGCCCGGGAACATGGGGTAGAAACCGCTCGTCTTTACTTAACAATACAAAAAATAGCCGGTGGGGGGGCGGTGGCCCGGTGGGCGGGGGGCGGGCGGCGGTCCGCCGGGTGGCGGGGGGGCGGTGGCGGGCGGCGGGCGGGTGCGGGGGGGCGGGGGCCGTGTTCGCTGGGGCTTCAAGCCTGTGAATCCCCCAGCACTTTGGGGAGCCGAGACGCGGATCATGAGGGTCCAGGAGATCGAGGACGCATCCCTGGCTCACACGGGTGTGAAAACGCCCGTCTCTATCTTAAAAAATACAGAAAAAGACTAGCCGGGCGAGCCGGCGGGTGGGCGGGCGCCTGTAGTCCCAGGGCTACTCGGGGAGGCTGAGGCAGGAGAATGGCGTAAACGCCGAGAGGCGGGAGGCTTGCAGTGAGCTGAGATCCGGCCACTGCACTCCAGCCTGAGCGACAGAGTGAGGACCTCCGGTCTCAAAAAAAAAAACAAAAAAAATTAGCCGGTGTGGTTGCGGGCACCTGTAGTCCCAGGCCTAACTCGGGCAGGGCTGATGGGCAGGAGAAGTCACTTGGAACCCTGGGGGAGGCGGGCAGGTTGTGGTGGAGCCGATATTCAAGCCCACTGCATTCCAGGCCTGCGGTGACGGAGCAAGACTCGGTGTGCTCAAAAAAAAAAAAAAAGAGAGAGTTTTCAACAATGCCGGGGGCGGGGTGGGGGGGTGCATAAATTGCTCTTCAAAGTAATCCAATCAAATGTGCTCCTTTGAAGGAACAGTTTCTGATCTCAGTGTTTTGCATTTGTGCTAACCCTAGGAGGCCTCTTCTCACCTGTCTTAGTCACCATTCCCTCTTATAAACTAGCGGTCTTCCAGTTCTGCCTTTCACTTTAATTTTCATTGTTTAATTGGTCTCCATTGAGAGCACCCATGATCTTGCAAATGGGAGGAGATTAGAAGCTACCTGTTTTACTGCCTGCTTCTCTCCCCAGGCAAAATCTCGGAAAACAGGGTAAAGACAATGGCAAGTTCTTGCTGAGTGGACTCTAAGACCTAATCTCTCAGTGGGTGGGGAGGTATGGGAGGAGCCAAATTTCTCTCCACTGGCCTCTCTTGAAATGCAAAGTGCTGGGACAAGGGTGACCAGGGCTCCAGTCTCCTCAGTGCACCATGCCTAAGGTAGCACCTTCATCCTGCAAGTTGGGACTGAATAGCAGAAGAGAAACTCCTACTCTCAGCTATGCTTGCCTACTATCATAGATTAAACAACAGGTAGCTGGGGGCAGGATGAGAAATGCTGACCTTTCCCTCATCCCAAAGATAAAGCCTTCTTTTTTATTTTTATTTTTTAATTTTGAGAGAGAGTCTCACTCTGTCACCCAGGCTGGAGTGCAGTGGCACGATCTCGGCTCACTGCAACCTCCGCCTTCCAGGTTCAAGCGATTCTTCTGCCTCAGCCTCCCGAGTAGCTGGGACTACAGGTGCGCACAACCATGCCCGGCTAATTTTTGTATTTTTAGAGACGGGGTTTCACCATATTGGCCAGGCTGGTCTCAAACTCCTGACCTCGTGATCTGCCCGCCTTGGCCTCCCAAAGTGCTGGGATTACAGGCGTGAGCCACCCTGGCCAGATAAAGCCTTCTGACTAGGAGCTGCAGGGAGAGGGAGCCCTGTCTAGCAGCAGCAATCTGAGGCAGATTCTCTGCCTTGTTGATCTGATAGGGAGGAGAGTGGTGGCAGTTTTTGTTCACATACCTGAGATGCTTGCTTTTCCTACAGAATATTCATAGATTTTGTTGAATAAGTGTTTCTGCATTTTCCTGATGCCCTTATGACCATTTCTAGAGTTTTTGTTTGTTTGTTTTTGAGACAGGCTCTGCAGCCTTGACCTCCCAGGCTCAGGCAATCCTCTTGCCTCCTCAGCCTCTTGAGTAGCTGGGACCACAGGTGCATGCTATCATGCCCAGTTATTTTTTAAATTATCTGTAGTGACAGGGTCTCCCTATATTGTCCTGGCTGGTCTCAAACTCCTCGGCTCAAGCAATTCTTCCATCTAAGCCTCCTAAAGTGGTGGGATTACAGGTATGAGCCACTGTGACCAGCCCATTTCTAGAGGTTTCAAATAGTTGGGTCTTTAGAGTTTTCACAAATCTCACTGGAGAATGGGTCATGGAGCTCCTCATGCTTTCATGCTGGAATTTGGTATTCTACTTGTCTGTTTTTTTTTTTTTTTTTTTTTTTTGAGATGGAGTCTCACTCTGTTGCCCAGACTAGAGTGTAGTGTACAGTCTCAGCTCACTACAGTCTCTGCCTCCCAGGTTCAAGTGATTCTCCTGCCTCAGTCTCCCGAGTAGCTGGAATTACAGGCATGTGCCACCATGCCCAGCTAATTTTTTGTATTTGTAGTAGAAATGGGGTTTCACCATGTTGCCTGGTCTGGTCTTCAATTCCTGACCTCAGGTGATCTACCTGCCTTGGCCTCCCAAAGTGCTGGGATTACAGGCGTGAGCCAACACCTAGCATGTCATAGTCTTTTTCTTAAAGTTCTGAAAACATTCATTTTTACCATTTCTGCCAGTATTCTTAATGGCAGCATTACATCTAGCATTAATGGATGTAAACCAAAAATAAAATTCTAAGCCTCCCAGCCACCTGGATGGATTCCTCCTCTTGACCAAGGGCATTCAAAAATAAACCTGAAACATTATTTCAGACCTGTTTGGATGAACGGAGGCAAGATGGCGCACTTCCGGGTTCTTCATCACCAGCTTTTCCCGTGCACGCGAAAATGCAGCCGGCGCCCGGGAAGGTGCAGACCAACCGGGCATGCGCCAGGTGACGTCAATCCGAAGAGACTAAGATTTACCTGGTCGCACCTGCGGAACGCCCCCTGACACACCCGTGCCCTGCCTATTGCCCTCCCACTCCTAGCAAAGCCGCTCCGGACAGACGCCACGCGCGGACTTCCCAGCCCCACTCCTGTTGGGATGTGGGGACTGTATCAGGAACCCCGCCCGAGAGCCCCACCGGGGGACTCTGTCGGCCTCCTTTGCTGGAGGCCGACAGACCTCTCCCTACCCACCTTCTTCCCCTGAAGCTAGGTGACCAAAAATAAATTTGTAGTTTTGCTCCTACCCTTGCCTATTCGCTGGTTCTTTTGTGCCCGCTCTGCTGGTCTTAAAAAAACAAATCAGTTGGTGCCGATACCCGGGAGGAGACCCCTCCTCAGGGCCCCCAGGGTCCGGGGAGCCTCCTCCTCCTCCTTCCACGCCGCGGACGGACCAGGACCTGAGACCCGCTTCCCTCACTCTCACGGCCTCTCTGGGGTAAGTGCCCTTGTCTCCTCTTTACCTCCCTCGGCCAAAAATCCTGCGCAGGTCCGAGGCCCACTTTTGAGCCACGAAGTGGCTCGGGAGATCCGTTCAGGACGGAGACGTCCGCCTGAAGGTAATCTCCACTTTGGCTCCATGAGCCTCCAGTCTGTCTATGCTGGTTCCAAAGGACGCTTTGAAGCCAGGCAGAGATCCACTTCCATTTCCATTGTGTCCGTTGTGTAAGTAAAGAGGAAACAAATGGGAAACCCCCAGTCCAAATTTCCAAAGAGCACCCCCTTAGGGTGCCTCCTAGCCAATTTAAAAACCTTACAGCTTGAACAAGACCTTAGGAGGAAGCGGTTAATTTTCCTTTCCACTGTGGCGTGATCGACCTCAGCAATTTCTGCCAGCGGCTAGGCAAGTGGTCTGAAATTAATTACGTACAAGGCTTTTGGGCCTTACGCTCTCGTCCCGACCTGTGTAGCCGATGCTCTTTGGCCCAAGTTATGCTAGCCAAGGACGCCGGCTCACAGGAACCCGAAAAAGAGGAGTCCTCATTCCTTTCTGTTCAGCCGGAGGATCTAGGGTTTCCCTCACTTCCGCCCTATACTTCTCCTCCCTCCGCTTGGACTCCTCCTTCCTTTTCCTTACCTACTAGTAATCCACTCAGTCCCGTGCTTCCTTCGGGGCCCCCAACTGGCTGTCTTGAGTCTCCTGTCTCTGCACACACCCGCTCTAAGTGCCCTGCTGATGCCTCCACTCCTGCCCCACACCCTCCTACAGTGTTAGCGCCTTTGCGAGAGGTGGCTGGGGCGGAGGGGGTAGTCAGAGTACATGTCCCTTTTTCATTGGCCGATCTTTCCAAAATTGAGAAGCGTTTAGGGGATTTCTCAGCTAATCCCACCATCTACATAAAGGAATTTAGATACCTTTGTCAGGCCTATGACTTAACTTGGCATGACCTCCAGGTTATCCTAACCTCCACCCTAAACCCTGAGGAGCAAGAGCGCATCCTAGCGGCCGCCAGGCAGCACGCCAACCAACTACATTTAACTGACGCCACCATCCCACTAGGGGAGCAAGCAGTCCCCTCGGCAGACCCGGACTGGAACTATCAAGCAAACCAGCCTGGGCGCCGTAGGCGAGACATAATGGTTCAGTGTTTGTTGGCTGGTATGCAAACAGCCTCAAACAAAACTGTAAATTTTAACAAATTAAAAGAAATTATTCAAAATCCAGAAGAAAATCCAGCCGCATTCTTAAATAGGCTGACTGAGGTTCTAACCCAATATACCCGGTTAGATCCGGCCTCCCCCACAGGGGCCACCATTTTGGCGTCTTATTTCATTTCTCAATCAGCTCCTGACATTCGTAAAAAACTTCAAAAGGTAGAGGATGGTCCTCAGACACCAATACAAGACCTGGTTAAATTAGCCTTTAAGGTCTATAACTCCAGAGAGGAGACGGCAGGCTCGCCTCAAACAGAAGTTACAGCTCCTAGCAGCGGCTTTACAGCCCAGTCGTAACCCC
Organism: Rhinopithecus bieti; assembly: GCF_001698545.2. Taxonomy (NCBI): domain Eukaryota; kingdom Metazoa; phylum Chordata; class Mammalia; order Primates; family Cercopithecidae; genus Rhinopithecus; species Rhinopithecus bieti. The sequence continues at coordinate 4,928,360 of NW_016808004.1, forward strand.
AGGCCAGAGAGCACACACCCCGCAGACTCCAAGGCTACAAAAGGAGCCTGCTATAAGTGCGGCAAGGCAGGACACTATGCCAACAGGTGTCCGCAAGGTCCCCGAGCCCCAACGCAGCCTTGCTATAAGTGCAAGGCATCAGGACATTGGGCCAGTGAATGTTCTAACCCTCATCCACCAGCAACCCCCTGCCCTGCTTGCCAGCAGGGAGGACACTGGAATTCTGATTGCCCCACCCTGAGACTAGGTGCCGCGCCTCCATGTGACCCCCTTTCCCAGGATCCTGGGAGCTCCTTCCAGCTCCTACATCTGGACGACGACAACTGAAGGTGCCGAGACTCGGGGACCCCCATCACCCTCGCCGAGCCGCGGGTAACTCTCCTGGTAGCGGGTAAGACAATTTTTTAATCAACAGCGAGGCTACCTATTCTGTTTTGCCGTCCTTCTCTGGACCTAGCCTTCCATCCAATATCTCTGTAGTAGGAGTAAGCGGAAAGCCATCCACTCCACAAAAACTCCACTCCTTAATTGCTGCCTGGCCAACAACTACTTTGCGCACTTGTTCCTCATTCCCAGCTAAAAAGGGCCCCTACCGAAAGCAATCAGTGGAAATCAGTTTGGCTTTCCCCGACTCGCCTCAAACTTACTAAATTTTCTTAACTATCTCATACTCCCCAGCCTTGCCGGGACCATCCTTCTGGGTTTTGCCCATATTCCAACAAATGCTTCCATTCCTCATTCCTATACTAATACTGTGCCTTATTTTATGTTTTGTGCCCATTTTCATCAAATTTCTCCGTGCCAAGATTCCGTACGTCCAAATGCCAACCATGGGCCCCGACCTTAATGACGCCCCTTAACAGCGGGAAGTAGCCAGACAGACCACGGTGCCCCTTATCACTATTACCAATAAAAGGTTGGACTGTTTGGACGAACGGAGGCAAGATGGCGCACTTCTGGGTTCTTCATCACCAGCTTTTCCCGCGCACGCGAAAATGCCGCTGGCGCCCGGGAAGGTGCAGACCAACCGGGCATGCGCCAGGTGACGTCAATCCGAAGAGACTAAGATTTACCTGGTCACACCTGTGGAACGCCCCCTGACACGCCCGTGCCCCGCCTATTGCCCTCCCACTCCTAGCAAAGCCGCTCCGGACAGACGCCACGCGCGGACTTCCCGGCCCCACTCCTGTTGGGATGTCGGGACTGTATCAGGAACCCCGCCCGAGAGCCCCACCGGGGGACTCTGTCGGCCTCCTTTGCTGGAGGCCAACAGACCTCTCCCTACCCATCTTCTTCCCCTGAAGCTAGGTGACCAAAAATAAATTTGCAGTTTTGCTCCTACCCTTGCCTATTCGCTGGTTCTTTTGTGCCCGCTCTGCTGGTCTTAGAAAAACAAATCAAGACCATCATGGGAATGGGTGGTGGGACAGGCAGCGTTATACCTTCTGCCTGTTGAAATTCAGGCACAGCTGACCAGCATTAACATTAAAACAGAGACTTTGAGACAGAGAGAGCAGACTCTGTAGCAATAAGATACCAACATGACAGATTGCAGTTGCAAAATAAATACAAATATTTTATCCCAAAATATATTGCTTTGACATATTTTGAAATGGGCCTAGGCCGGGCGCGGTGGCTCAAGCCTGTAATCCCAGCACTTTGGGAGGCCGAGACGGGCGGATCACGAGGTCAGGAGATCGAGACCATCCTGGCTAACACGGTGAAACCCCGTCTCTACTAAAAACTACAAAAAACTAGCCGGGCGACGAGGCGGGCGCCTGTAGTCCCAGCTACTTGGGAGGCTGAGGCAGGAGAATGGCGTAAACCCAGGAGGCGGGGCTTGCAGTGAGCTGAGATCCGGCCACTGCACTCCAGCCTGGGAGGCAGAGCCAGACTCCATCTCAAAAAAAAAAAAAAAAAAAAAAAGGGCCTGCAAAACTGTCTCTTTAAGTCTGATAAAACTGTCTTTAAGTCTGATAACAATATTTACAATCTATTCTCTTTCAAGCCTGCTTAATAGAACCTTAATTTCATCTGCATAATAAGAACCCCTTATTTTAACCCCAGACACTCCCGGATTCTATTGATTCCAAGGCTTTAGATAAACTCTCAACCAATAACCAATCAGAAAATCTTTGAATCCACTGATAACCTAGAAGCGCCCTCCTCCTGCTTTGAGTTGTCCCAGCTTTCCAGATGGAACTAATGTACATCTTTTTTTTTTTTTTTTTTGAGACAGAGTCTTGCCTTGTTGCCCAGGCTGGAGTGCAATGGTGCGCTCTTGGCTCACTGCAACCTCCACCTCCCGGGTTCAAATGATTATCCTGCCTCAGCCTCCCAAGTAGTTGGGATTACAAGTGCCCACCACGACGCTCAGCTAATTTTTGTATTCTTAGTAGAGACAGGGTTTCACCATGTTGGCCAGGCTGGTCTCGAACTCCTGACCTCGTGTTCCACCTGCTGCAACCTCCCAAAGTGCTGGGATTACAGGCATGAGCCACCACGCCTGGCGGAACCAATGTACATCTTACATATATTGACTGATGTCTAAAATGTGTAAAACTGAGCTGTAGCCCTACCACCTTGGGCACAGGATCTCCTGTGACTGTGTCACAGGCCATGGTCAATCACATTTGACTCATATTTCAAATATTTTACAAAGTTTCACACTTTTTGTTGGAAATGATTTTTTAGAGGTCCTTACTTTCCCATTCCTACTGATATTGTCTTACCCATATAATATTTACAGAAGTCTTTACCTTTCTTTTCATCTAGGATGTTTTCACTTTTTGGTATTATAGGCAACGCTTTTGCGAATATTTTTGTCTATGTAGCTGGGGGTATGTGTGCTCACATTTCTCTAGGGTATATGTTTAGGAATGACATTGTAGGCCATTGGGTTTGCATATCTTTAGCAGACTATTTCAAACTGTTCCTGAGTGATGATACCTATTTATCTCAGGGAATGAGAGTCCCTTTGATCCGCACCCTCAGCAACAGTTGGTATTGTGAAACTAAAATTTTTGCCCATTGTGCAGAGATATTAACTTGTAAAAGGTTTGGCCAGGTGCTGTGGCTCACGCCTCTAATCCTGAAATTTGGGGAAGCCAGGGCAGAGAGATCACCCGAGGTCAGGAGTTTGAGACCAGCCTGGCCAACATGGAGAAACCCCGTCTCTACTAAAAATACAAAAATTAGCCATGCGTGGTGGCAGGGGCTTGTATTCCCAGCTACTTGGGAGGCTGAGGCAGAAGAATTGCTTGAACCCGGGAGGTGGAGGCTGCTGTGAGCTAAGATCACGCCACTGCACTCCAGGCTGGAAGATAGAGCGAGACTCTGCCTCCAAAAAAAAAGAAAAAGAAAAAGAAAAGTTTTGCTAGCTGATGAGCATATACTGGTGTCTTATTATGGTTTTAATATGTGTTTCCCTAATTATTATTATTATTACTTTTGAGACAGTCTTGCTTTGTCGCCCAGGTTGGAGTGCAGTGGCACCATCTCAGCTTACCACAACCTCCGCCTCCTGGGTTCAAGCAATTCTTGTGCCTCAGCCTCCCAAGTAGCTGGGAATACAGGCCCCTGCCACCACGCATGGCTAATTTTTGTATTTTTAGTAGAGACGGGGTTTTAACCATGTTGGCCGGGCTGGTCTCAAACTCCTGACCTCGGGTGATCTACCTGCCTCAGTCTCCCAAGGTGTTGGAATTACAGACATGAGCCATCGCGCCTGGCCTGCATTTCCCTAATTACTAATGACATTATATGTACTATAACCCCGCTGGCCATTTGTATACACTTCTTTTTTTTTTTTTTTTTTTTGAGACGGAGTCTCACTGTCACCCAGGCTGGGGTGCAGTGGCGCAATCTCGGCTCACTGCAACATTGGCCACCCGGGTTCAAGCAATTCTCTGCCTTAGCCTCCCAAGTAGCTGGGATTACAGGTGCCTGCCACTATGCCCGGCTAATTTTTTTTGTATTTTGGCTGGGCTGATCTTGAACTCCTGACCTTGTGATTCACCCGCCTCGGCCTCCCGGAGTGGTGGGATTACAGGCTTGAGCCACCGCACCCCGCTATATATTCTTCTTTTGGAAGTACAGCATCAATTCTTCTGTGCATTTTTCTATTATGTTATCTTTTTCTTAATAAGTTGTCTTTTTGTGTATATTTTGGGTCTGAGTCTTCTGTCTGTTAGATGTATTTCAATTATCTTCTCCCACTCTGAGGCTTTATTTCCACTCTGTTAATGGTATCTTTTTCTCTAATTTTGAATTTCTGATATATAGGAGTTGAAAAAATAATAGAGAGAATTCTTGTCTGATCTAGGAGTGTCTGCGCAGCTGCCAATTTGTATCTGGCGTCCTTCACACAGCATTCCCTTATGTGAACATCTTACAAAATAATAAAGAATTGGGTGGGCATCCTTTTTTTTTTTTTTTTTTTTGAGATGGAGTTGCCACCTCCTACGGGGTTCAAGCGATTCTCCTGCCTCAGCCTCCCGAGTAGCTGGGATTACAGGCATGCACCACCACGCCCGTCTAATTTTGTATTTTTAGTAGAGACAAGCTTTCTCCATGGTCGGGCTGGTCTGTAACTCCCGACCTCAGGTGATCCGCCTGCCTCGGGCCTCCCAAAATGTTGGGATTACAGGCATAAGCGACAGCGACTGGCCCCCCTTTGTTTTTTTTTTTTTTTTTTTTTTTTTTTTTTTTTGGAGACGGATCTTGCTCTGTCGGCCCAGGCTGGGAGTTGCAGTGGGCCGGATCTCAGACCTCACTGCAAGCTCCGGCCTCCCGGGTTCACGCCCATTCTCCTGCCTCAGCCTCCCGAGTAGCTGGGACCACAGGCGCCCCGCCACTTCGCCCGGGCTAATTTTTTGTATTTTTAGTTAGAGACGGGGTTTCACCGTGTTAGCCAACAGGATGGTCTCGATTCCTGACCTCGTTGATCCGCCCGGTCTCAGCCTCCCAAAGTGCTTGGGGATTACAGGCTTGAGCCACCACGCCCGGCCCCTTTGTTTTTTTTTAGATGGAATCTTGCTCTTGTCGCCCAGGCTGGAATACAATGGCACGATCTTGGCTCACTGCAACCAATGCCTCACGTTATCAGTGTCTGTGAAGGAGAAAGCAGGGCGAAGCAACAGGGAACTGATGGGCTTGAGAACAGCAGAACCCCAAAACACACAACCAGGATTCCCTAGAGAACACAGAAGGCCAATGTGAGGAGTGGCTGAAACTCGGAGCAGTCGTCCCCTGCCTGATGGTGAGTGAAATGGGCCTGTAGAAGGTCACGAGTCTGCAGCAGTCTGGCCCCTGAGAGCAGAACTCCCTTTCTGCCCTACAATGAGGAGAAACTGCTCAACACAATCAAAATTGAGCATGATAGGGACAATGGAGCTCAAAAACCAAGCAGGGGAAAGCTCAGAAAGCAAGCCACATGTTTTCACAGTATACTTCGTGAAAACAGCAGAGATCTGGGAAGGTACAAAAGCCATCCTAAACCATCCCTCCTTCCGAAAGATCACATTAAAAATGATCAACAGACAGTGGTTCATGCCTGTAATCCCAGCACTTTGGGAGGCAGAGGCGGGCAGATCACCTGAGGTCAGGAGTTCAAGACCAGCCTGGCCAACATGGTGAAACCCCGTCTCTACAATAATACAAACATTAGCTGGGCATGGTGGCACATGGCTGTAGTCCCAGCTACTTGGGAGGCTGAGGTAGGAGAATCGCTGGAACCCGGGAAGCAGAGGTTGCAGTGAGCCAAGATCATGCCATGGCACTCCAGCCTGGGCAACAAGAGCGAAGCTCCATCTCAAAAAAAAAAAAAAAGGATCAACAGAAAAGAGTAAGGGTGTCCCTCACTGTTAGAATAAGTTATATAAGAAAATGGGATGAAAAGAGAACATCTCTGTAAGAAAATGAAAACATGCCAGCAAGACGCCCATAAAAACGAACCAGGAGACTGTTCCTGCTATTCCAAAACAAGCTAAAGTATTAAGAAAATGACACAAGTCATGCAAGAACAACATAAACAATAATTAGAAAAATTCAGAAAAAAGATAGAAATCAGGAAGAAATTTAGAAATAAAAGAAGCATTTTAGGAATTAAGGCTAAGCTAGATGGATTAGAGTGAATAACAACAAACAATAATACTTTAAGATAAATAGAAGGTAAAATGAAAAAAAACAACTTTAATTATTTTTCAGAGACAGGGTCTTGCTTTGTCACCCAGGCTAGAGGGCAGTAGCACAATCATAGGTCTCTGCAGTCAGGAACCCAGCTTCCTGGGCTCCTGTTACTCCTGCTTCAGTCTCCTGAGTAGCTGAGACTACAGGTGTGAGTCAGATCATTTTTCACTTGAAAAAATTTTTTTGTAGAGACTTGTTTTCACCATATTGCCCAGGCTGGTCTCAAACTCCTGAGCTCAAGTAATCCTCCTGATTCAGCCTCCCAGAAAAGTTTTTTTTTTTTAATCCTTTTGAGATGGAGTCTCGCTGTGTTGCCAGGCTGGAGTGCAGTGGCGTGATCTCGGCAAACTGCAACCTCTGCCTCCCAGGTTCAAGCGATTCTCCTGCCTCAGCCTCCGGAGTAGCTGGGATTACAGGCATGTGGCATCATGTCCAGCTAATTTTTGTACTTTTAGTAGAGACGGGGTTTCACCATGTTGGCCAGGATGGTCTCGATCTCCTGACCTCGTGATCCACTTGCCTCGGCCTCCCAAAGTGCTGGGATTACAGGCGTGAGCCACAACACCCAGCCCAGAAAAGTTTTAAATGAAAAAACGGGCCTGGCACAGTGGCTTACACCTATAATCCCAGTACTTTGGGCGGCTAAGGTGAGTGGATCACTTGAGGTCAGGAATTCAAAACCAGCCTGACCAATGTAGTAAAACCCCATCTCTACTAAAAATACAAAAATTAGCCAGGCATGGTGGTGGGTGCCTTTAGTCTTAGCTACTCATGAGGCTGAGGCAGGAGAATCGCTTCAACCTGGGAGGCAAATGTTGCAGTGAGCCGAGATCATGCCACTGTACTCTAGCCTGGGCAATAAAGCAAGACTCTGTCTTTCTAAAAAAATAAAAATAAATAAAAAAGAGGGCAGGCTCAGTGGCTCGCGCCTGTAATTCCAGCATTTTGGGAGGCTGCAGCGGGTGGATCACCTGAGATCAGGAGTTCAAGACCAGCCTAGCCAACATGGTGAAACCCTGTCTCTGCTAAAAATACAAAAATAGCCGGGCGTGGTGGTGGGCACCTGTAATCCCAGGTACTTGGCATGCTGAGGCAGGAGAATCCCTTGAACCCGGGAGGCAGAGGTTGCAGTGAGTAGGGATCATGCCACTGCACTCCAGCCTGGCGACAGAGTGAGATTCTATCTCAGAAAAAAGAAAGAAAAGAAAGAAAGAAAGAAAGAAAGAAAGAAAGAAAGAAAGAAAGAAAGAAAGAAAGAAAAGAGAAGGGGCTGGGTGCTGTGGCTCACCCCTGTAATTCCAGCACTTAGGGAGGCCGAGGCAGGTGGATCATGAGGTCAGGAGTTCGAGACCAGCCTGGCCAACATGGTAAAACCCCGTCTCTACTAAAAATACAAAAATTAGCTGGGTGTGGTGGCATGTGCCTGTAATCTCTGTTACTCAGGACACTGAGGCAGGGGAATAGCTTCAACGTGGGAGGTGGAGGTTGCAGTGAACCAAGATCTTACCACTGCACTCCAGCCTGGGTGACAGAGTGAGACATGGTGTCAAAAAAAAAAAAAAAAAAAAAAAAAGATTCAAGACAAAGTACAAAATATTGAAGATGGGCAAAACCCAACAGTAAAATAAGAGGAATCCCCAAAAAAGACAATTTTCAAAAAGGTTTGAAACTACAAGCTGAAAGAACATAATGCATACCCAGAGCTATCACTGCTAAGATATGTTCTAATAAAACGTTAAGACTTTAGGCCGGGTGAGGTGGCTCACACCTTTAATCCCAGCACTTTGGGAGGCTGAGGCTGGCGGATCACCTGAGGTCAGGAGTTCGAGACTAGCTTGGCCAACATGGTGAAACTCCATCTCTACTAAAAATACAAAAATTAGCTGGGCGTGGTGGCACATGCCTATAATCCCAGCTGCTCAGGAGGCTGAGGCAGAACTGCTTGAACCCAGGAGGTGGATGTTGCAGTAAGCCAAGATCGCAACTCTGCACTCCAGCCTGGGCAACCCGGCAAGAGCGAGATGCCATCTCAAAAAAACAAAAAACAAAAACACACACAAAAAAAGTTATTTACAGAAATTTGTGGCTTGCCTGCAGGTGGTAATTTGCAGACTCCTGCTCTGTAGGGAAGGAACATGCCCTCCTGCTTCCCTACTTCTCTTCTCATTAGATGGTGCTCTGATTTGCATGTTTTTGTACCCTCCAAAAATTCATATTGGAATTTATTCCCTAATGCCACAGAATTGGAAGGAGTGACCTTTGGGAGATGACTGAGTAATGTGGGCTTTGCCTTTGTGAATTGCGTTAAGTTCCCTTATAAAATGACTTGATGGGAGGGAGTTCACTGCTTTTTTGCCCTTCTGCCGTATGAACATCCAGCATTCCTTTCCCTGGAAGATGCAGCATCAAGCCACCCTCTTTTTTTTTATTTTGAGACAGAGTCTTGCTGTGTTGCCCAGGCTGGAGTGCAGTGGTGCAAGCTCAGCCCACTGCAACCTCCGACTCCTGGGTTCCAGCGATTTCCTGCCTCAGCCTCCCGAGTACTGGGATTACAGGCACCTACCAGCACACCCTGCTAATTTTTTGTATTTTTAGTAGAGACAGGGTTTCACTATGTTGGCCAGGCTGGTCTCGAACTCCTGACCTCAAGTAATCCACCAGTCTTGGCCTCCCAAAGTGCTGGGATTACAGGCGTGAGCCCAAGCCACCCTCTTAAAAGCAGAGAGCAGCCCTCACCAGACAGCCAGTCCTGCTGGTGTCTTTTTTTTTTTTTTGGAGACAGAGTTTCGCTCTGTCACCCAGGCTGGAGTGCAGTGGCACAATCTCGGCTCACTGCAACCTCTGCCTCCAGGGTTCAGGCGATTCTCTTGCCTCAGCCTCCCGAGTAGCTGGGATTAGAGATGTACACCACTATGCCCAGCTAATTTTTTGTATTTTTAGTAGAGACTGGGTTTCACCATATTATTCAGGATGGTCTCGATCTCTTGACTTCGTGATCTACCTGCCTCGGCCTCCCAAGGTGCTGGGATTACAGGCGTGAGCCACTGTGCCTGGCCGAGTTTTGACTAATACAGATAATAACAGAAATTTGGAGTGTGAAGGAACTGTTCTGAACATTCTTCCATGTGCATTTGGTGGGCTCAGTGTTTTTGTTTCCTGTGATACCTGGTTAGTTCTATCTTTCCAAAATCAGAGAATAAGGAGGTTTCGCTAATCTGCTGATGTGCAGTGTGGTATTTCTCATGTTTACTTGACTATGTGGAAACACTTTTCTACAACTTTTTATTGAGACTTGCAACACCCCAGTCACTCTGGAAGTCATCAATGGGGAAGAAATGGATGGAGCCTTGGTGTTCTCCTTTCCCACAAAGAAAATCAGGTGCACATACAAGCTATGAGGAGACATGGAGATAAGGATTAATACTTGAAGAGTCAGTTATTTTGTAGAATTTTCTTCAATTTTGGTTTGTCTGATTTTATCCTTTTTTTTATTATTATTACTATTTTTTGAGATGGAGTCTTGCTCTGTCACCCAGGCTGGAGTGCAGTGGCATGATCTTGGCTCACTGCAACATTGCCACCACACCTGGCTAATTTTTTGTATTTTTAGTAGACACGGGGTTTCACCATGTTGACCGGGCTGGTCTCGAACTCCTGACCTCAGGTGATCTGCCTGCCACAGCCTCCCAAAGTTTTGGGATTACAGGTGTGAGCCACTGCACCCGACCTTCCTTCTCCTTCTCCTTCTCCTTCTCCTTCTCCCCTTCTCCCCTTCTCCCCTTCTCCCCTTCTCCCCTTCTCCCCTTCTCCCCTTCTCTCCTTCTCCTTCTCCTTCTCCTTCTCCTTCTCCTTCTTCTTTTTTTTTTTTTCAGACAAAGTCTCACTTTGTCATCCAGGGTGGAGTGTAGTGTCATGATCATAGCTCACTGCAGCTACGACCTCCCAGGCCCAAGTGATCCTCCCACTTCAGCCTCTTGAGTAGCTGGGACTACAGGTGCATGCCACCACACTAGGCTAATTTAAAATATTTTTTGTAAAGATGGAATGTCGCTATGTTGTCTAGACTGGTCTCAAACTCCTGGGGTCAAGCAATCCTCTTGCCTCGGCCTTCCAAAGTGCTGTGGTTACAAGCATGAGCCACCATGCCCAGCCTTGTTGGTTTTGTTTTTTTGGTTTTTGAGACAGGGTCTTGCTCTGTCACCCAGGCTGGAGTGACATGAACATGGCTTACTGAAGCCTTGATCTGTTGCTCTCAAGTGATCCTCCTGCTTCAGCCTCTCAAGTAGCTGAGACTACAGGTGTTGGAGGCATGTGAACCACAACAACTCCATCCTGAATAGGAGCTGGGTAAAATGAGGCTGAAACCTATGAGCTGCATTCCCATACAGTTAAGGCATACTAAGTCACAGCATAAGATAGGAGGTTGGCACAAAATACTGGTCATAAAGACCTTGCTGATAAAACAGGTTGTAGTAAAGGAATCCGCCAAAACCCACCAAAGCCAAAATGGCAATGAGTCCTCACTACTACACTCCCACCAGCGCTATGACAGTTTACAAATGCCATGGCAACGTCATGAAGTTACGCTATATGGTCTAAAAAGGGGAGGCATGAGTAATCCACCCCTTGTTCAGCATATCATCAAGAAATAACCATAAAGATGGGCAACCAGCAGTCCTTGGGCTGCTCTGTCTATGGAGTAGCCATTCTTTTATTCTTTTACTTTCTTAATAAACTTGCTGGCTGGGAGCGGTAGCTCATGCCTGTAAGCCCAGCACTTTCGGAGGCCGAGGCAGGTGGATCACGAGGTCAGGAGTTCAAGACCAGCCTGGCCAAGATGTTTAAACCCCATCTCTACTAAAAATACAAAAATTAGCTGGGTGTGGTGGTGGGCGCCAGTAATCCCAGCTACTAGGGAGGCTAAGGCAGAGAATTGCTTGAACCAGGGAGGCACAGGTTGCCGTGAGCCAAGATTGCGCCACTGCACTCCACCCTGGGCAACAAAGTGAGACTCCATTTCAAAAATAAATAAATAAATAAATAAATAAATAAATAAATAAATAAAAATAGTAAACTTGCTTTCACTTTGCATTGTGGACTCACCCTGAATTTTTTCTTGTGTGAGATCCAGGAACCCTCTCTTGAGGTCAGGATCCAGACCTGGGATTGGTGGCATGAGCCACTGTGCCTGGCCTTGTCTATATTTATGACTAGATTGAGGTGATGGATTTTCTGTAATTTTGTGGCAATACCACAGAAGTGATGTAAGTGATGTGCCTTTCTCAATGGATCCTATCAGTAGACACCTAATGTTACTATATTTTACACGTGGTGATGTTAACTTTGATCACGTGTTTAAAGTGGTGCCTGCCAGGATTCTCCACTGTAGACTATTTTTTCCTTTGTAATTACTAAACATTTTATTTTTATTTTATTTCTTTTTGAGAGGGAGTCTCGCTCAGTCGCCTAGGCTGGAGTGCAGTGGTACGATCTTGGCTCACTGCAACTTCCGCCTCTCGGGTTCAAAGGATTCTCGTGCCTCAGCCTCAGAAGTAGCTGGGAGGCCGGGCGCGGTGGCTCAAGCCTGTAATCCAGGGCTTCAACCTGGTAAATCCCAGCACCTTTGGGAGGCCCGAGACCGGGCGGAATCACGAGGTCCAGGAGATCGGAGACCCATCCTGGCCGAACATGGTGAAACCCCGTCTCCTAACTAAAAAATTACAAAGAACTAGCCAGGCCCGAGGTGGGCAGGCCGCCTGTAGTCCCAGCCTACTCGGGAGGCTGAAGCAGAGAACGCCAGTGAAACCTGGGGAGGCGAGGCTTCGCCAGTGAGCCCTGAGATCCGGCCACAAGGTACTCAAGCCATGCGGCCGACAGAGCGAGACTCCGCCTCAAAAAAAAAAAAAAAAAAGAAGCAAGGTAGCTGGGGATTACAAGGGTGTGCCGCCACCAACGCCCGTCTTAATTTTTTTTTTTTTTTTTTTTTTTTTGAGGACGAGTCTCCCTGTCACCTAGGCTGGAGTGCAATGGCGCCATCTTGGCTCACTGCAACCTATGCCTCCGGGGTTCAAGCGATTCTCCTGCTTCAGCCTCCCGAGTAGCTGGGATTACAGGCGCCCGCCACCACGCCCGGCTAATTTTGTGTATCTTCAGTATAGATGGGGTTTCACCATGTTGGCCAGGCTGGTCTTGAACTTATGACCTCAGGTGATCCACCCGCCTTGGCCTCCTAAAGTACAGGAATTACAGGCGTGAGCCATAGTGCCCGGCCTAATTACTAAACATTTTAGTAGAGATGTTTTGAAACTTTGCATATATCTTGTTTCGGCTTCAAGTTCTGCCTACTAATTTTAGCATCCATCGGTGGATGACGAAGGCCGACTTTTACTTTCTTAGTCTGAGCAAAATTTCACGGTTTTAAGGAGCAAAACGAGCAGAATTATTGGACAGGAAGAATGGTAGGAGAGAGTAGAGACCTAGGCAAGTGCCGCTCCTGTAAAAATTCGGTAAGTGAAATTTAATAAGTGCACTCGCACTAGAAACAGGATAGCCCGGGTAGCTCTGAGAGGGGTTTGCAATCAGGCGCCGGGTCGACTTCCCGGTTGCCCTGGAGACAGGGTCCTTCCTTGTTGGGCGCCTCCATCTTGTGTCACCAGCCCTTGCCCAATGAGCGGCTGCTCAGTGGCGGGAGGGCGGGCTACCGCGGCGGGGCTCTGCCCGCCTTGGCCCTCTGCTCTTCTCGGTCATGGAGGCGCCAGCCGCCGGCTTGTTTCTTCTCCTGTTGCTTGGGTCCTGGACCCCGGCGCCAGGCAGTGCCTCCTCCGAGACACCGCCGCTGATCAACGAGGACGTGAAGCGCACAGTGGACCTAAGCAGCCACCTGGCTAAGGTGACTGCCGAGGTGGTCCTGGCGCACCTGGGCGGCAGCTCCACGTCCCGAGCTTCCTCTTTCCTTCTGGCTTTGGAGCCTGAGCTCGAGTCTCGGCTGGCGCACCTGGGCGTGCAGGTGAGTGTGGGCCATCCCTCGCCGCCGCTCCCGGGGCCTTTCCCGCCTCCCTTCCTGCCGGTCCCCCGACTCCGCCCGCGCCCCTCTAGGCCTCAGGAAATGCGGAGACCTGGGCGGCGGGCGGGGCGCAGGGGTCCGTGGGATTGCCTCGGGGCCCCGGCGCCTCCGCGGCCGGTGCACGCCCGCCCTCATGCCTGGGCCACGTCAGCACTGGTCTGCCCCCGCGCCGGTCGCTGCTCACGTGAGCAGCTGCTGGGATTCGCGGCGGACCCTCCTCGGAGCTTGCCTCTGCTTGGGCCGTTCTCGGCACCGCTCCGGCGACCTCCGGCGGGTAGAACGCATCTTCCTTCCGTAAGGCGAGCGCGGCAGCCGCTTGGCCCGGTGCCAGCGGGCGCCGGACTTTATTTCTCACGGCCTGACGCGGTCACCCAAATGGAGGACAAATACATGAATTAAAATGAATTTCGTTCTCTTAATTCAGTATCTGGTCCGTTGTAGGTGCTTCTTTTTAGACATAGAGAACCATCAGAAATGTAACAGGTTTCGCATTTTTAACTCGGTAATCACTTGAAATCCCTATTAATGTGACGCATTTCTTAAGGTTGCTAATGAACACTTTCTAAATGTTAAAACTCTTCTTAAAGTTAATTTTGAAATTCCTGCACGTAATATAAGTTCTCTTATGCCGTACAGAAAAGGAAAGTCCAGTTTTCTCCCTTCCCCCTGCTGCTTCTCATTTTTAATCTCGGCGATAAATGGCTGTTTGGCTTAAATGTTTCCAGGTATTTCAGTGATCACCAAAGAAAATGTTGGGTTTGAGAGTAGAGAGAATATACATACACAGAGGTTTGTTTTTTATTACTATTGTTGTTAAACAATTTCATTAAATGATTACCTAATTATTTGTTGAGAGAATAGTCATTATAGTGTCACATTTCCCTCTAAGCAAACTTCGTTCTCTGACTGAATATGGAGCTATAAAGCTGGGTTTATAGAGATTACGTTTCTGAAATGACTCCTATTTTCTTTCATGCCTTGTCCATGATGAAATAGGCTTGTGGAAAGATAGATCAAAACCTCATGTAAATTTGCCTTGCCACCTTTGAATGTCTTGAATGTTAAATCCCATTCTTTATAGAAGCCAGTTGTGATTTAATGAGCTTGTTACAGTATAAGTGGACCACAGCAGGAGCTCGGCTATCCTGCCATCATGCCTGCGAGCTAGGTTAATGCGCTTATTTTATCTTGTTTTTATTTTTTCTCCCAACTTTATTGAGGTATAATTGGTATACAAAAAACTGCCTATTATTAATATATTCAAAATACATATACACTGGTGTTACCATTACCACAATCCGGGTAATAAACATATCTGTCACCTCCAGAAGTTTCGTTTTGTTCTTTGTTTTTGTAGTAAGATACTTTCTTACTGGGACTCTACTTTGTGTCAGGTATTACGGTGGGTATTTTAAATATATTTTAATTTAGCCCTCATAGCAACCATTTAAGGTATAAGTCCTCATATAGCAGGCAAGGAGGCTGTAGTCTGGCAGATTAAGTTATTTAGCCCCCTACATGTGGTCTTACAGTGCAGAGTAAGTCAGGGCTCCAGCTTATTCCATAATTTGTGTATTCTCACACTGTATAATGTTGCCTCTTCTGGCTTTGATGGCTGTGAGGTAGGGTTGTATTGGGTATAAGACCTGCAGTCACATCAACAGATTTATTTAAAATCATTTTCAATTTTGTAGTCCAAGACACGAGTTAAATGGATATATGTGCTATTTTGTACTCCTATCCTAGTGGGAAACAACTGGATGATGAACTTAACAAGGAGGTGCATATTTTCCAACAGTTGTGTTGGAAACTGATGAGGTTGCTGAAATGTTTTTCAGTGGGTTCTTTTCTTTCTTTCTTTCTTTCTTTTTTTTTTTGTTTTGAGACGGAGTTTCACTCTTGTTGCCCAAGCTGGAGTGCAATGGCGCTATGTTGGCTCACTGCAACCTCTGCCTCCTGGGTTCAAGTGATTCTCCTGTCTCAGCCTCTGGAGTAACTGGCCCATGCCACCATGCCCGGCTAATTTTTGTATTTTTTTTTTTTTGAGATGGAGTCTCGCTCTGTTGCCAGGCTGGAGTGCAGTGGCGCGGTCTCAGCTCAGTGCAACCTCTGCCTCCCGGGTTCAAGTGAGTCTCCTGCCTCAGCCTCCTGAGTAGCTGGGACTAAAGACGCGTGCCACCATGGCCAGCTAATTTTTGTGTTTTTTTCATAGAGACAAGGTTTCACCATGTTGGCCAGGATGGTTTTGATCTCTTGACTTCGTGATCCGCCCGACTCGGCCTCCCAAAGTGCTGGGATTACAGGTGTGAGCCACTGCACTTGGCCTGGCTGGTTCCCATTGTGATAAGATTCTAGTCAACGTAATGAAACTTGTTGTTTGTGTTAGACTGTACAGCTTTATTGAGGATGAATGTATGATTGTTTTAGGCTTTTTGATGTAATATTTTAAAAGTTAACCATTACAGCTTTTTGTATCTTACTGGGAATCACTACTTAAGTCCTAAAAGATAGACTAATTTTTGTTTTTTTCAGTTGAGGGTGGGTTGGCAGAGAGATCAGTGGGGTATGTATACACTTCTCCCTTGCAGCCTGCTCCAGAGTCTTATGATTGGAGATAACTACTCTTTCTCAGAAAACCCCTGCAGCCTGCTGGAGTGAACATCCTTTTCCTGGTTACATAGCTTGTTGCTATGAGGGTACCCCAAACAGTGGTCACTGGCTCCTCCCCAAGGGATTTTTGCCACTGTTAACTGTTTTTTTTTTTTTTTTTTTTGAGAGGGAGTCTCACTCTGTCGCCCAGGCTGGAGTGAGTGCAGTGGCATGATCTCGGCTCACTGCAACCTCCGTCTTCCAGGTTCAAGTGATTCTCCTGCTTCAGCCTCCCAAGTAGCTGGGCTTTACAGGTGCCCGCCACCACGCCTGGCTAATTTTTGTATTTTTAGTAGAGATGGGGTTTTACCATGTTGGCCAGGATGGTCTCGATCTCCTGACCTCAGGTGATCTGCCTGTCTCAGCCTCTCAAAATGTGAATCACCGCGCCCGGCCAACTTTTTTTTTTTTGAGATGGAGTTTCACTCTTGTCGCCCAGGCTGGAGCGCAGTGGCATGGTCACAGCTTACTGCAACCTCCGCCTCCTGGGTTCAAGCAATTCTCCTGCCTCAGCCTCCCAAGTAACTGGGATTACAGGCGCCCACCACCATGCCCAGCTAATTTGTATTTTTAGTAGAGATGAAGTTTCACCATGTTGGTGAGGTTGGTCTCGAACTCCTGACCTCAGGTGATCCACCCCCCCCCGCCTCCCAAAGTGCTGGGATTATAGGCGTGAGCCACTGTGCCTGGCCAGTTTTAACTTTTATATTAGTGAAAAAACAGTTTTAAGCTGGGCGTTGTATCTCATGCCTGTAATCTGTGGGAGGATTGCTTGAGCCCAATAGTTCGAAACCAGTCTGGGCAATATAGGGAGACCCTGTCTGTACAAAAATAAAAAATAAAACCCATGAGACTTTTTTTTTTTTTTGAGACGGAGTTTTGCACTGTCACCTGGGCTGGAGTGCAGTGGCATGATCTCAGCTCACTGCAGCTTCCGCCTCCCAGGTTCACGAAATTCTCCTGCCTCAGCCTCCCGAGTAGCTGGGATTACAGGCATACACCACCATATCTGGCTAATATTTTGTATTTTTAGTAGAGACGGGGTTTCACTCTATTGGCCGGAATGGTCTTGAACTCCTGACCTGGTGATCCACCTGCCTTGGCCTCCCAAAGTGATGGGATTACAGGCGTGAACCACCACGCCCGGCCCCGAGACTTTTCTGTTATATCACTAAATACATTTCTTTGAGTATGCTTATTTGAATATAAATGAGGAAGAAAAGCATCAAGAAAGGGGCCTTTGAGAAGTATATTTGGAAGTGTAATCTTTCTGTGTATTTCATCATTCAGGAAAATGTTATGCATTTATAGAAGTTTTATGCCACTTTTATTTATTTATTTATTTATTTATTTTGAGGCGAAGTTTTGCTCTTGTTGCCCAGGCTGGAGTGTGATGGTGCGATCTCATCTCACTGCAATCTCCACCTCCCAGGTTCAAGCGATTCTCCTGCCTCAGCCTCCTGAGCAGCTGGGATTACAGGCATGCGCCACCATGCCTAGCTAATTTTGTAATTTTAGTAGAGATAGGGTTTCTCCTTGTTGGTCAGGCTGTTCTCGAACTCCTGACCTCAGGTGATCCACCTGTCTCAGCCTCCCAAAGTGCTGGGATTACAGGTTTGACCCACTGCGTCTGGCCATATGCCACTTTATAAAAGTAAGTCTTGGACAATATTCTTGTGTTTCAGAGAAAAAAAATTGTTACTGAAAAGAAAATTCAATCTCTGAAAAGTTCTGGTAATTTGACTACTTTAATGGGGATATACTAAAGCACTTGGTTAATTATTGACTCAAAATTTAGAAGCCAAAAGATGTGAAGAATAAACTATTTTTTTGTGTTCTAGGTGAAGGGAGAAGATGAGGAAGACAACAATTTGGAAGTACGTGAAACCAAAATTAAGGGTAAAAGGTAAGCTGACAAACAATATACCTTGTCTCTTGTTAAAGGGTATGTCAGGGTTGGGATCATATGGGATCATAAACTAGGAAAGTTGCTTAGGAAGTGCCTGCTGTATTACACATTTTTTCTTTTCTTTCTTTCTTTTTTTTTTTTTTTTTTTTTTTTTTTTGTAGAGAGGAGGTCTAGCTATGTTGCCCAGGCTGATTTTGACCTCCTGAGCTCAAGCCATCCTCCTGCCTTGGCCTCTCAAAGTGCTGGCATTACAGGTGTGAACCACTGCATCTGTCTTAGAGGACTTTTTTTTTTTTTTTTTCTTGAGACAGGGTCTGGCTCTGTTGCCCAGGCTGCATTACTGTGGTGCCATGTTGACTCACTGCAACCTCCACCTCCAGGGCTCAAACCATCCTTCCACCTCAGCCTCCTGAGTAGCTGAGACTAGAGGTGTGTACCACCACACACGGCTTGTGTGTGTGTGTGTGTGTGTGTATGTATTTTTAGTAGACACAGGGTTTTGCCATGTTACCCAAGTTGGTCTTGAACTCCTGGCCTCAGGCGATCCGCCTGACTTGGCCTCCCAAAGTGCTGGGATTACAGGTGTGAGCCCCCACACCTGGCCAAGAGATCACATTTAATATAATAATTTAAGTCTTTTATTAACCGGACACGGTGGCAGGTGCCTGTAGTCCCAGCTACTCGGGAGGCTGAGGCAAGAGAATCGCTTGAACCTGGGAGGTGGAAGTTGCAGTGAGCTGAGATCGCATAACTGCATTCCAGCCTGGGTGACAGAGCAACACTCCATCTCAGAAAAAGAAAAAAAATAATTTAGGTCTTTTAAGACAAATATCTAGCTGTTTCTTTCAGGGCTGTTTATAAATAGCAAGAGTGTAAAACAACGTAAATGTTCAACAATGGAACAGGCCGGGCGCGGTGGCTCAAGCCTGTAATCCCAGCACTTTGGGAGGCCGAGACGGGCGGATCACGAGGTCAGGAGATCGAGACCACCCTGGCTAACACGGGGAAACCCCGTCTCTACTAAAATACAAAAAACTAGCCGGGCGAGGTGGCGGCGCCTGTAGTCCCAGCTACTCGGGAGGCTGAGGCAGGAGAATGGGGTGAACCCGGGAGGCGGAGCTTGCAGTGAGCTGAGATCTGGCCACTGCACTCCAGCCTGGGTGACAGAGCGAGACTCCGTCTCAAAAAAAAAAAAAAACAATGGAACAAAAGTTAAAAACATTCTAATAAGTAATCCCCAGCTACTTGGGAGGTTGAGGCAGTAGAATCGCTTGAACCCAGGAGGTAGAGGTTGCAGTGAGCCGAGATCGCACCATTGCACTCCAACCTGAGTGATAGAGCGAGACTCCAGCTCAAAAAGAAAAAGGTGATCTCTTAAAGATAATTGCTTTTGTTTTGGGTTCAAAATTTTATTCTGAGTTTGAACTGCTACTAGTGTTTTCAGTATCCTCAGTCTCTCTTATTTCTCTTGCCTTGTTCTTCCTTTAGTGGGAGATTCTTCATAGTCAAGCTCCCAGTTGCTCTTGATCCTGGGGCCAAGATTTCAGTCATTGTGGAAACAGTCTACACCCATGTGCTTCAGCCGTATCCAACCCAGATCACCCAGTCAGAGAAACAGTTTGTGGTGTTTGAGGGGAACCATTATTTCTACTCTCCCTATCCAACGAAGACACAAACCATGCGTGTGAAGGTTGCCTCTCGAAATGTGGAGAGCTACACCAAACTGGGGAACCCCACGCGCTCCGAGGACCTACTGGATTATGGGCCTTTCAGAGATGTCCCTGCCTATAGTCAGGTAGGCTCAGGTGGAGTCCAGCCCATCCCTGTCTGCTTCAGAGAATGTCTTGCAGAGTGACTACCTGTTGATAGGCTTGGGTGGTGTGGGGTGGATGGAATCTGCAGTCATTTCTAAGGTCATCCCAAAAGTGTTTAACCTGCAGTGAAATGATTCCATGGGGGTCCTGTTTCTCCTTTGGGGATCACAGGTAGAGGCTGGGGGTAGCATTCGGAGAGGTGGAATGGGTATTGGGGAATTGGAAGCAAGACATTCCATGCAGAGGCAGTAAGGACTTGAGATAGTGTGGCTGGGCAGATACTGGGGTAGCAAAGCTGTCTGAGTGGTTGAAGGCCTTCCTTGAATGTTGGGCCTCGGTTGGAACTTGAAGGGAGAGGGCGAAATTAAGGCTTACAAAGATTTTGTTACTATGGCAAATTGCAAACATGCCAAAGTACAAAGACTAGTATAAACTCCCACACACATCACTTAGATTCAGTGGTTATCAGGTTACCATAATTAACCTACCTCTTTTTTTCTTTGGTGGAGTACTTAAAAAAATTTTTTTTTTTTAAGAGACAGGATCCAGCTCTGTTGCCCAGCCTGGAGTACAGTGGCATGATCATAGCTCACTGTAACTTCAAACTCCTGGGCTCAGTCCATCCTCCCAGCTCAGCCTCCCATGTAGCTGGAATGACAGGCGTGTGTCACCATGCCCATTTAATTTTTTATTTTTGTTGTAGAGACATGGTCTTGCTTTGTTGCTCAGGCTAGTCTCAAACTCCTGGGCCCAAGTGATCTTCCTGCCTTGACCTCCCAAAGTGCTGGGATTACAGGCATGAGCCATGGTCCCTGGCCTCTTTGCTAGAGAATTTTAAAGGAAATCTCAGGAGTCATGTCTTTTTACTCTACCTACTTCCATACCATTTCTAAAAAATATGGATATTTTAGACGTTTAAGATTTCTTTGCACTGGGTGCAGTGGCTCATGCCTATAATCCCAGCACTTTGGGAGGCCGATACGGGAGGATCATATGTGCTCAGGAATTCAAGACCAGTCTGGGCAACATAGTGAGACCTCATTTTTACAAAAAATATTAAGCTGGGCATGGTGACACACTCCTGTAGTCCCAGCTACTTGGGAGGCGGTGGGAGGATTACTTGAGCCCAGGAGGTTAAGGCTACAGTTATCTATGATTGCACCACCCCACTCTAAAAAAAAAAGATTGCTTTGCATCTCTCTGTGTGTTTAGAACATGTGTCACTAAGGATGTGCAATCAAAATACTTTGTTCTAATGCTACGTGAAATAATTGTTTCTTTGTTTTTTTTTTGTCTTTTTTTTGTCTTTCTTTTTTTATTTTTATTTTTTGAGGAGGAGTCTTGATCTGTCACTCAGGCTGGAGTGCAGTGGGGCAGTCTTGGCTCACTGCAACCTCTGCCTCCTGGGTTCAAGCAATTCTCCTGCCTCAGCCTCCCGAGTAGCTGGGATTACAGGTGCCTGTTACCACGCCTGGCTAATTTTTGTATTTTTAGTAAGAGACGGGGTTTCTCCATGTTGCCAGGCTGGTCTTGAACTCTTGACCTCAGGTGATCCGCCTGCCTTGGCCTCCCAAAGTGCTGGGATTACAGTTGTGAGTCACCGCGCCTGGCCTGTTTTTTTATGTTTCAAATGTCAGTTTGATACATAGTTAGGGCTGTTCATCTTGGGTTGTTTTAAACTTTTAAGAACTTTTTATTAACTTAATTTTTTGAATGTGAAAACAACATGATTTCATAGTTAAAATTATATAAAATAAGTTATATATAACACAATTATAAAAACAAGATATATATAACACAATTATAAAACAAGATATATATAACACAATTATAAAACAAGTTATATGTAACACAATTATATATAACAAGTTATATGTAACACAATTATATATAACAAGTTATATGTAACACAATTATAAAAACAAGTTATATGTAACACAATTATATATAACAAGTTATATGTAACACAATTATATATAACAAGTTATATGTAACACAATTATATATAACAAGTTATATATAACAAGTTAAAAGGCCAGGTGCATATATATATATATGGCCTTATATATAAGTGCGCTTACATAAGGTGCATATATACACACACACACACACATACACATACATACATACATAAGGCCAAGTGTACCATTTTAAGTTATATATATATATCTCACAAGTTATAAGGCCAGGTGCACTGGCTCATGCCTGTAATCCCAGCACTTTGGGAGACTGAGGTGGGGCAGATCACTTGAAGCTAGGAGTTCAAGACCAGCCTGGCCAGCATGGTGAAACCCCATCTCTACTAAAAATACAAAGATTAGCTGGGTGTAGTTGCACTCAACTGTAGTCCCACCTACTAGGGAGGTTGAGGCACGAGAACTGCTTGAACCTAGGAGGTAGGGGTTGCAGTAGCCAAGATCATGTCACTGCACTCCAGCCTGGGCAACAGAGCAAGACTCTGTCTCCAAAAAAACAGGCAAGTTATAGTCAGAGAATTCTTGCTTCCAATTTTCCCGTTCATTTGTTCTCCTTGGTAACCATTTATGTTAGCTTTTGGTTTATTCTTCTAGTGCTTCCTTCTAAATGTGTACAGATTTATAGTAAACATACTCATATTCCTCCATGTCTCAAAACATAGCTCCCTATGTATATTGTTGCTCTGTGGGGTTGTTTTTGGGGAGGGGGAGGGTCTCTGTGCCTCCTGTTGTGGTTGCAGAGTGCCCAGGGCCCACGTGCCCACTGTGAAGATGACAGCCTTGCCACTCTGAGCTGTGCTTTCTCTAACTGCATGATTTCTTTTACTTACTTAAAACTGAGTGAGAGTTCATATTGGGACACTGATTTGATTTTCCTCTATGCAGGCTTTTAAAAATATAAATATTTTGGGTTTTCAAATTTTCCTCCATTTTAATAATAGAATGTTCTTGAGAGGCTGGGTGCGGTGGCTCACGCTTGTAATCCTGGTACTTTGGGAGACCGAGGTTGGCAGATCACGAGGTCAGGAGTTTGAGACCAGCCTGGCCAGCATGGTGAAACCCCATCTCTACTAAACATACAAAAAATTAGCCAGGCATGGTGACATGTGCCTGTAATTCCAACTACTTGAGAGGCTGAGGCAGGAGAATCACTTGAACCCGGGAGGTGGAGTTTGCAGTGAACTGAGATCACGCCGTTGCACTCTAGTCTGGGCAACAGGGTGAGACTTTGTCTCAAAAAAAAAAATAAATAAATAAAAGTTCATGAGAGACCATTTGGCAAATACAAAGGAAGATTTGAGGTCAGTTCACCACCACTATCGACACTATTGACATTTTAGTACCTGAGTCATTTCTAAGCATAGGGCTTTTTAATATATATATTATGTTTAATGTCATATTATGTAAAAGGATTGTGTAATACCTTTGCCACTTAGAATATTCTCTAAGCATTTTACATATTACTACATTACCTTTGTCAACTTTTTTTTTTTTTTTTGAGACAGGGTCTTACTCTTGTCGCCCAGGCTAGAGTGCAGTGGTGCAGTCTCAGTTCACTGCAACCTCTGCCTCTTGAGTTTAAGTGATTCTCCCACCTCAGCCTTCCCAGTAGCTGGGACTTACAGGCATGTGCCACCACGCCTGGCTAATTTTTGTATTTTTCGGTAGAGACAGGGTTTCACCGTGTTGGCCAGGCTAGTCTCAAACTCCTGACCTCAAATGATCTACCCACTGTGGCCTCCCAAAGTGCTGGGATTACAAGTATGAGCCACTGTACCCGGACGGCCTGTAAACCATGTTTGTTTTTTTTTTTTTTTTTGAGACAGAGTCTTGCTCCGTCACCCAAGCTGGAGTGCAGTGGCTCAATCTTGGCTCACTGCAACCTCCACCTCCTGGGTTCAAGCGATTCTCCTGCCTCAGCCTCCTGAGTATCTGGGACTACAGGCGCCCGCCACCACACCCGGCTAATTTTTCTTTCTTTCTTTTTTTTTTTTTTGTTGAGACAGAGTCTCACTCTGTCGCCCAGGCTGGAGTGCAGTGGCCGGATCTCAGCTCACTGCAAGCTCCGCCTCCCGGGTTTAGGCCATTCTCCTGCCTCAGCCTCCCGAGTAGCTGCGACTACAGGCGCCCGCCACCTCGCCCGGCTAGTTTTTTGTACTTTTTTTAGTAGAGACGGGGTTTCACTGTGTTAGCCAGGATGGTCTCGATCTCCTGACCTCGTGATCCGCCCGTCTCGGCTTCTCAAAGTGCTGGGATTACAGGCTTGAGCCACCGCGCCCGGCTAATTTTTCTTTTCTTTTTTTTTTATGTTTTTATTTTTATTTTATTTTTTTATTTTTGAGACAGAGTCTCGCTCTGTTGCCCAGGCTGGAGTGCAGTGGCGTGATCTCGGCTTACTGCAAGCTCCACCTCCCAGGTTCACACCATTCTCCTGCCTCAGCCTCCCGAGTAGCTGGGACTACAGGCGCCCGCCACCAGGCCGGTTAATTTTTTTGTATTTTTAGTAGAGACGGGGTTTCACCGTGTTAGCCAGGATGGTCTCAATCTCCTGACCTCGTGATCCACCTGTCTCGGCCTCCCAAAGTGCTGGGATTACAGGTATGAGCCACTGTGCCGGGCCACGCCTGGCTAATTTTTCTATTTTTAGTAGAGACGAGGTTTCACCGTATTGGCCAGGCTGGTCTCAAACTTCTGACCTTGTGATCTGCCTGCCTTGGCCTCCTAAAGTTTACAGGCATGAGCCACCGTGCCCAGCCACTACACCGTTTTTAAGTGGCTAACTCACTGATTTGATGTCCTAGAGCTCATTTGCCTAGTTTCTGTAGTTAAACAGTTAGTTTTTTTTTTTTTTCTATTTAATATTATAATATACATCTCTGCACATAACTTTGTATTCTCAGGATTTTCTGAAGTAATGCTTTTCAAATTGAAGGATATGAACATTTTTAAATCTCTTGCTGGTTGGGCACAGTGGCTCATGCTTGTAATCCCAGCACTTTGGGAGGCCAAGGTGGGTAGATTGCTTGGGACCACCTTGGGCAACGTGGTGAAATTCTGTCCCTACAAAAAATAAAAAAAATTAGCTGGGCATGGTGGCATGCACTTGGAATCCCAGCTACTCATAGGGCTTGAGGTGGGAGGATTGCTTGAGCCCAGGAAGTTGAGACTGCATTGAGCCAAGATTGTGCCACTCACTGCACCCCTGTTCATTAAAAAAAATTAAAAAAAAAAGAAAAGAAAACCTCTTGCTGTAGTTTGCCAAGTAGTTTTTCAAAAGATTTAATCAATTTTTTAGGATTCCAGCTGTGTGAAACTGCTGGTTTCCCTATGCCCTTGCTTGTACTGGCATTAAATGCTATCAAATATGATTATGAGTGAATTGTACTTTTAAAAATCTAGTCATAGAATGAGTGAATAAACTAGTGAATAAGCTAGCTGTAAGAGCTAACAAAATAGATTGTCTTTTTCATGGACTTTTGGGAAGCAAGGTGTGTTGGGCCTTATTGAGAGGTGATGTTTAACATATAGAAGAGTGAAGTCAGGCTGGGCATGATAGCTGGCTGGGCGGCGTGGTGGCTTACGCCTGTAATCCCAGCACTTTGGTAGGCCAAGGTGGGCGATCACCTCAGGTCAGGAGTTCGAGACCAGCTTGGTCAACATGGTGAAACACCATCTCTGCTAAAAATACAAAAATTAGCCAGATGTGGTGATGCACGCCTGTAATCCCAGTTACTTGGGAGGCTGAGGCAAGAGAATCGCTTGAACCCAGGAGGCGGAGGTTGCAGTGAGCTGAAGTTGTACCACTGTACTGCAGCCTGGGTGACAGAGCAAGACTCTGGTCTCAAAAAGGAAAAAAAAAAAAGCGAAGTCAGAACTTAGCAGACCTTGTATTGCTACTTAGGTTTATGACTTTGAACAAGGTAATGGAAACTGCTAGGCCTTGAGATTTTTATTTGTCAAATGGGGATAAGTAGTTCTTACTTCATCATATTGTCTTGAGAATGAAATGAGATAATGCACTTATTTAGAACTCATAAAACTGCCTAATACATACAGTCAGCTCCAAACACATTAGTTATTGTTTTGTGTCCTACTTTTTGAATAATATATCATAAACATTTTTTCCCATATGTCAACAAGAATTCCTAGTAAACATTTTACAATGTTGCATACGTTGGATACATCATAATTTACCCATTCTGTTGCTGATACATAGGTTGTCTCCAATCAATTTGATTTAAACTAATGGTGACTTCTCTGTTGCCAAAATTTGGACTATTTGTTTCCTTCCTTCCAGGATACTTTTAAAGTACATTATGAGAACAACAGCCCTTTCCTGACCATCACCAGCATGACCCGAGTCATTGAAGTCTCTCACTGGGGTAATATTGCTGTGGAAGAAAATGTGGACTTGAAGCACACAGGAGCTGTGCTTAAGGGGCCTTTCTCACGCTATGATTACCAGAGACAGCCAGATAGTGGAATATCCTCCATCCGTTCTTTTAAGGTATGGAATGTTCAACTTGGACATTGTGAGAAACGAGGACTTCATCATAGCTACTTACTCTTTGCTTTTTGAAACTAGCTAAATATATAGGCAGTTGTTTAGGGTTGACTGATGCTTATGTTGTTGATTGGGAGTGTTAGAAACCAACAGAATCTTTAAAAATACCCCCCCATGACTGGGTGCGGTGGCTCACGCCTGTAATCCCAGCACTTTGGGAGGCCGAGGCGGGTGGATCTCGATCAGATTGAGACCATCCTGGCTAACACGGTGAAACCCCGTCTCTACTAAAAATACAAAAAATTAGCCGGACGTGGTGGCGAGTGCCTGTAGTCCCAGCTACTTGGGAGGCTGAGGCAGGAGAATGACCTGAACCCAGGAGGTGGTTTGTATTTATTTATTTATTTATTTATTTTTGAGACAGAGTCTCGCTCTGTTGCTCAGGCTAAAGTGCAGTGGCGTGATCTTGGCTCACTGCCAGCTCCCCCTCCCTGGTTCACGCCATTCTCCTTCCTCAGCCTCCTGAGTAGCTGGGACTACAGGCTCCCGCCACCATGCCCGGCTAATTTTTTGTATTTTTAGTAGAGACGGGGTTTCACCGTGTTAGCCAGGATGGTTTTGATCTCCTGACCTCGTGATCCGCCTGCCTCGGCCTCCCAAAGTGCTGGGATTACAGGCGTGAGCCACCACGTCTGGCCTAATTTTTTGTATTTTTAGTAGAGATGGGGTTTCACCATGTTGGGCAGGCTGGTCTTGAACTCCTGGCCTCAAGTGACCTGCCTCCCTTGCCCTCCCAAAGTGCTATGATTACAGGTGTGAGCCACCACGCCCTGCCTAAACCATATTTTTTAAATGAAAATTTGAATAGAAAAAGGAAAAGCATACTCAGTACCACACCACCCAAACTCAGCTGACATTTTGACCTATTTCTTTGTTCTTTTTTTTTTTTTTTTTTTTGAGATGGAGTTTTCACTATTGTTGCCCAGGGCTAGAGTGCAATGGCCCGATCTTGGCTCGTTGCAACTTCTGCCTCCCGGGTTCAAGCAATTCTCCTATCTCAGCCTCCTGAGTAACTGGGATTACAGGCGCAAGCCACCATGCCCAGCTAATTTTTGTGTTTATAGTAG
The DNA here is from genome assembly GCF_001698545.2 of Rhinopithecus bieti. Lineage (NCBI taxonomy): Eukaryota > Metazoa > Chordata > Mammalia > Primates > Cercopithecidae > Rhinopithecus > Rhinopithecus bieti. The sequence goes on from NW_016808004.1 coordinate 4,955,591, forward strand.
AGGCGGGGTTTCATCACATTGGTCAGGCTGGTCTCCAACTGCTGACCTCAGATGATTCACCCGTCTTGGCCTCCCAAAGTGCTGGGATTACAGGCTGCTGGGATTACAGGTGTGAGCCACTGTGCCTGGCCCTTTTGTAATGTTTTTAAAAAACATTTTATCATATTGCATACAGTTTTTAAATCTTTTTTGTCTTATAAATGAAATCTTATAAACTTTTTTTTTAACTTATGTGTGATAGAAGGGGTCAGTATGTGAAAAAAGGTGTTATCCCTTCCTCCCATGATCAAAATACACTGACAGATTTGGAAGATACAATGAAGAATATCAAGTAGAAAAACCCTTTCTGTAACCCTACCACCTAGTAATTTGATGAAATTTCTTCCGTCTTCCATCTTTATCTGCAAAATAACTTGAAAAATAATTTTTACCTTTGTATCAAGTCTTCAGTGTTCACAAAGGTATTTGCAATTCCCTTAATTATTTACTGTTTAGAAGAATTTGGGTAGTTAGCACCCTTGATTGAGAGGTCGACGTAATTTCTAGAAATTCTGAAACCTTTGTGGGAAAGTTAGACTTTTTTAGGTTGTGTTTGGGGGCTGTTTTAATTAAGTAGTACCATGTGAGGATCTTGGTGCAGAAAGTCTTCTGTGTTTAGGATCATTTCCTCTTTGAGCTGATTCCTGGAGTTAAGAAGGGCATATCTACTCTCTTGCAGACCATCCTTCCTGCTGCTGCCCAGGATGTTTATTACCGGGATGAGATTGGCAATGTTTCCACCAGCCACCTCCTTATTTTGGATGACTCTGTAGAGATGGAAATCCGGCCTCGCTTCCCTCTCTTTGGCGGGTGGAAGACTCATTACATCGTTGGCTACAACCTCCCAAGCTATGAGTACCTCTATAATTTGGGTCAGTCTTCAATAGCAAGGGAGAAACTAACCTTTTCTTTAATATTGTGCATTTTTTTTCTTTCAATTACCAGTCTTTATAGATGGGGAGTGTTCATTTGTCATTCTTAGGAAGGCTGGTTTATCAGGAACTTTTATTAAGTGGGTACAAGTTACTATTGTAAAAGTAATACAAGCATTTGATAGTCAATTCGAACAGCATGTAAAAGTCCTCTCCTTGTAGTTCTGTCATCAGATGGAACCGCTTAAATTCCTTTAAATAGTTTTTGAGTTATTTAAAAAATAAAAATTCAGAGAATAATAAAACACTTTTATATGAGCACCCAGAACTAATGATTGTAAACATTTTGTGGTATTTTCTTCAAGTCTTTCTTTTTTTTGAGACAGAGTCTCACTCTTGCCACCCATGCTGGAGTGGAATGGTGCGGTCTTGACTCACTGCAACCTCAACCTCCCGGTTGAAGCGATTCTCATGCTTCACCCTCCCGAGTGGATGGGATTATAGGCGCCCACCACCACGCTCAGCTAATTTTTTGTATTTTTAGTAGAGACACGGTTGCACCATGTTGGCCAGGCTGGTCTTGAACTCCTGACCTCAGGTGATCCACCTGCCTCGGCCTCCCAAAGTGCTGGGATTGTAGGTGAGAGCCACCATGCCCAGCCAAGTCTTTTTTTTTAAACCTTTTGTTGAAAATAAGATATAGAAAACCACACAAAAAATATATAGTTCAGTGAATTATTATAAGAGGAACACCTTGTGCCACTCTCCACCCCCTCCCGTCAATAAATCAAAATTTGCTAGCTACTCAAAAAGCATTTCATGCACCTCTTCCTTCTCCATTAAGTAATCACTTCCCTGACTTTGAGTAATCACTTTCTTGAATTTCTTTGTAGTTTTAACACCCAAGTATGTGTCTCTACATACTATACCTTAGTTTTGCCCTTTTCAATCTCTTCAATTTGTCTTATCCTTTAATCTTTTTTTTGTTTTGTTTTGAGACGGAGTCTCATTCTGTTGCTCAGGCTGGAGTGCAGTGGTGCGTTCTCGGCTCACTACAAGCTCCGCCTTCAGGATTCACGCCATTCTCCTGCCTCAGCCTCCTGAGCAGCTGGGACTACAGGTGCCCACCACCACGCCTAGCTAATTTTTTTTTGTATTTTTTAGTACAGATGGGGTTTCACCATATTAGCCAGGATGGTCTTGATCTCCTGACCTCGTGGTCCACCTGCCTCAGCCTCCCAAAGTGTTGGGATTACAGGCGTGAGCCACCACGCCTGGCCTTTCTTATCTATTAATCTGCAGTTAACTCCTACATCTGTTTTCCTTGGAGCGATCTCCGCTCACTGCAACCTCCGCCTCCTAGGTTCAGGCGATTATCCTGCCTCAGCCTCCCGAGTAGCTGAGACTATAGGCACCTGCCATCATGCCTGGCTATTTTTTGTATTTTTAGTAGAGATGGGGTTTCACTACATTAGGCAGGTTTTGAACTGACCTCAAGTGATCCACTTGCCTTGGCCTCCCAAAGTGCTGGAATTATAGGTTGAAGCCACTGTGCCAGGCCTGTTTCTTCATTTAAAACTTTTCTGGGAGGTTGAGGCAGGAGAATTGCTTGAGCTCAGGAGTTTGAGACCAGCCAGGGCAACATTGTGAAAACGGGTCTCTACAAAAAAATTTTTTTTTTTTTTGAGATGGAGTCTTGCTCTGTCGCCCGGGCTGGAGTGCAGTGGCCGGATCTCAGCTCACTGCAAGCTCTGCCGCCCGGGTTTACGCCATTCTCCTGCCTCAGCCTCCCGAGTAGCTGGGACTACAGGCGTCCGCCACCTCTCCCGGCTAGATTTTTTTTGTATTTTTTAGTAGAGACGGGGTTTCACCGTGTTAGCCAGGATGGTCTTGATCTCCTGACCTTGTGATCTGCCCGTCTCGGCCTCCCAAAGTGCTGGGATTACAGGTTTGAGCCACCGCGCCCGGCCAAAATTTTTTTTTAATGAAAATTATCTGGCTCACACCTGTAGTCTTAGCTGCTTGGGAGGCTGAGGCAGGAGTAACACTTGAGCCCAGGAAGTTGCCCTCTATCCTGGGTGACAAAGCAAGACTCTGTCTCTAAAAAATAATTAAAGTTGCTTTTCTTCGCATTTATCTTAAAGCATTATTGTTTGTTATTATTCACTCTAATCCATCTATATTCACTCTATCTAGCTTAGCCTTAATTCCTAAAATGCTTTTTATTTCTAATTTTTTTTTTTTTTTTTTTTTTTTTTGAGACAGAGTCTCACTCTGTCACCCAGGCTGGAGTGCAGTGGTGCATTCTCAGCTGACTGTAACCTCCCAGGCTGGAGTGCAGTGGCGTGATCTTAGCTCACTGCAACCTCCGCCTGCCAGGTTCAAGAGATTCTCCTGCCTCAGTTTCCCAAGTAGTTGGGACTACAGGCACGTGCCACCATGCCCAGCTAATTTTTTATTCTTAGTAGAGATGGGATTTCACTATGTTGGCCAGGCTGGTCTTGAACTCCTGACCTCAGGTGATCCACCTGCCTCGGCCTCCTAAAATGCTAGGATTATAGACGTGAACCAGCACGCCCGGCCTGAATTTTTCTAATTGTTTACATTGTTCTTGCATCACTGTGTCATTTTTTAAATACCTTTAGCTTGTTTTGGAATAGTAGGAGCAGTCTCCTGGTTCGTTTTTATGGACGTCTTTCTGGCATGTTTTCATTTTCTTATAGGGATGTTCTCATTTTCATCCCATTTTTCTTATATAACTTGTTCTTTTCTTTTCCTTTTTTTTTTTTTTTTGAGATGGAGTCTCGCACTGTCGCCCAGGCTGGAGTACAGTGGCGCAATCTCAGCTTACTACAACCTCTACCTCCTGGGTTCAAGTGATTTTCTTACCTCAGCTTCCCAAGGTGCTGGAATTACAGGCATGTGCCACCACACCTGGATAATTTTTGTAGTAGAGACAGGGTTTCACCATGTTGTCCAGGCTGGTCTTGAACTCCTGACCTCAGGTGTTCTACCCGCCTCTGCCTCCCAAAGTGCTGGGATTACAGGCATGGGCCACTGTCTGTTGATCATTTTTAATGTGACCTTTCCAAAGGAAAGGGTGGCTTTTGTACCTTCCCAGATCTCTGCTATTTTAGTGTGGTATACTGCAAAAACATGTGACTTGATTTCTGAGCTTTCCCCTGCATGGTTTTTGAGTTCCATTGTCCCTGTCATGCTCAATTTTGATTGTGTTGAGCAGTTTCTCCTCATTGTAGGGCACTATCCCAGAAGGGGAGTTCTGCTCTCAGGGACTAGACTGCTGCAGACTCGTGACCTTCTGCAGGCCTGTTTCACTCACCATTAGGCAGTGCACAAGTGCTCCGAGTTTCAGCCACTCCTCACATTGGCCTTCTGTGCTCTCTAGGGAATCCCGGTTGTGTGTTTTGGGGTTCTGCTGTTCTCAAGCACACCAGTTGCCCTGTTGCTTCTCTCTGCTTTCTCCTTTACAGACACTGATAATGTGAAGGTCTTGTGGCTGTCGGTGTTTTGACCCCTATCCCTGTCTCTGTGTTGTGTGGTTCAGTAGAGATACTTTGTTGCCTGGTTTTGTTGTAAACATGGTCCTTGGGTTTTTGGTTTTGCTGTCTAGTTGCTTTGTCTTTATGTGAGCCCCTGTACTTCTTTCTCTCCTGCCCATTTGATCTGTTTTCCACATCATTGCTTATGCTTGATCCTTCAGGTGACCAGTATGCACTGAAGATGAGGTTTGTAGACCATGTGTTTGATGAACAAGTGATAGATTCTCTGACTGTGAAGATCATCCTGCCTGAAGGAGCCAAGTGAGTGTGACTGTTCCTTTCCTTTGCACCTGATTTTTCTGGTTGTACCCTTGTGGTACTCTAATGGGAGCCTATGTTCTAGGGGTACAGTCTTTGTGTCACTTTGCTCTAGATTTACTTTATCAGGGAACATCTACTTGGCCTCTCTTGAGTGACATGTCCACTCTGACTGACAGAATGAGAGACCCCTTGATTTTCTTCCTGTGGAGAACATTCCATAGGGGAAGGATAGTTCCTCACGCAGATCCAGGCTGTGCTGTTTACCAGGAGAAGGGACAGTGGGCCTGGGCAGACAAAAGCAGGACATGTCCCCTGCCGCATAAGAAACTCTTATTCATGTGAAGAGAAAGAACATTCAGAACAGCCCGTGAGGCATCTGTTCAAGCCCCCGAGGGACTCACTGGGTCGGATGTACAGGAGAGCTGTGTCAACTTTGTCACTCCAAGGAGTGGGGCCAGTACCTGTGAGAACTTGGGAGTGGAAGATTCAGAGGGACAGTTGTTGTCCCAGCAGACAAGGGCTTTAAAACAGAGGGCTTTCTGGCACTTGCTCCCCTGTCTCAAGAGAGTGGATGTTCTCCATAGCTGGGAAGGGAGCAGAGTGGAGGAGTGTAAACTTAGGGACCTTGAAAGGCCCCTTAGCCTTGGAACTCTCTGATTCTAAACCTGGTTTATCTGTGTAGTTGGTTGGAGGCTATGTTTTATTCCCATCTTCTTCCAGGAACATTGAAATTGATAGTCCCTATGAAATCAGCCGTGCGCCAGATGAGCTGCACTACACCTATCTGGACACATTCGGCCGCCCTGTGATTGTTGCCTACAAGAAAAATCTGGTAGAACAGCACATTCAGGACATTGTGGTGAGTGGCTCCACTTTTTGCCTTCCATGTCATCTTCCCCAGACAGTGGGCTCTGGGGCCAAGAACTCACCCCCTGTCCCTCCTTGGGCTGGAGTCATGTGAGCTCACAGCATCTTCTGGTCTTAGGGTGGGGCAGCAGGTCAAGTGGGCCAGCCTGGGTGAATCTAGGCTCCCGTGTCCCTGCAGCTCCGATGAAGCTGTCCTCTTGCTCCTCCCAGGTCCACTACACGTTCAACAAGGTGCTCATGCTGCAGGAGCCCTTGCTGGTGGTGGCGGCCTTCTACATCCTGTTCTTCACCGTCATCATCTATGTTCGGCTGGACTTCTCCATCACTAAGGTACCCTCTCAGCCTTCTTCCTGCTTGTCATTTATGTCCTTGGTAATATTTCACCAGCTTGAGCACTGATCCTCACAGTGAGCCCAGGGCAGGATGCCATGGGCAAAAGACTGCCTGTGCTCATCCTTGCCAGAAGGGTACTTTGTTTTTGTTGCTTGTGGTCACCAGCACAGGAGGTTAAGTCCCTGCTTCTGTCTTGTTTTGGCTCTGGAGACAGAGTAACTTGGATGCTCAGGTGAGGTAGGAAAAACGAAAAGATTGGTGCTTGTTATTCAGCTGTTTTGCTTCTTGTTATTCAGTGGAACTTGGGAGGTGGAACTCCTCTCTTAGTCGCCTCACCAGTGTCCCCTCTCCCTTCCCCTGTGGTGGTTCCTTGTTGGGAGCAGAAACCACTAACCTGGCCCCATCAGCACCCTTCTCCCCACCCCCACTCTCTGCTCCCTGACAGGCTCTGTGACTCCTTGGTCCTCCCAAGGCCTCACTACCGTTATCCTCAGGTCATCCTCTTGGTCTTTTCTTCCTTCTTTCCTCCATTTCTCATTCTGTCATTGTTCCTTAGGGCTCTTGGCGCCATGCTCCAGGGTAGGCACTAGTACCAGGCACTTATTGTAGTCAGGTGGGTGAGGCCTGGGGGAGGAGATGAGCATAGCTGGTGCTTGAGGACTGTGGGAATGTGATGACAGGCACAGGGTGTGCTTTTTTTTTTGAGATGGAGTCTCACTCTGTCTCTAGGCTGGAGTGCAGTGGCACTATCTCCGCTCACCGCAACCTCTGCTTCCCAGGTTCGAGCGATTCTTCTGCCTCAGCCTCCTGAGTAGCTGGGACTACAGGTGTGCATCAAGGATGTGCTTTGAGTGGGGCAACCTGGGAGGCCCCAAGGCTACCCTGAGGAGGTGACAGGCAAAGAAGGTGGGGAAGGGCATTCAGCTGGAGGGGCTGATGTTTGTGAGACAGCAGGGAGGGGTTTTGGTGGGACCTGTGAGCAAAGATGTTGATCCAGCTGAACTGTGTGGGTCCATTTATATGCAGATGTTTTTCTTTTCTTTTTTTTTTTTTTTGTTTTTTGAGACGGAGTCTTGCTCTGTTGCCCGGGCTGGAGTGCAGTGGTGTGCTCTCAGCTTGCTGCAACCTCCGCCTCCTGGGTTCAAGCAATTCTCCTGCCTCAGCCTCCCGCGTAGCTGGGACTACAGGTACGTGCCACCACACCCGGCTAATATTTTGTATTTTTAGTAGAGACAGGGTTTCACCGTGTTAGCCAGGATGGTCTTAATCTCGTGACCTTGTGATCCGTCTGCCTCGGCCTCCCAAAGTGCTGGTATTACAGGTGTGAGCCACTGCGCCTGGCCAGATTTTTTTCAATCAAATGCAGATAGGAAATACAATACCCAATACAGTGTTTGAGGGATCTGAAACCAAATATGTGGAGGTTGACTTTCTGTATGCTTGGGTTTTGCAGGGCTAACTACAGGACTTGAGTATGTGCAGATAGTCGGAGAGTGGGGGAATAACTGTGTGTGTGTGTATGCATGTGTACATGCGTACATGCATGCGTGTGGGTGTGTGTGTAATTATTTTTGCTGAATCATTGGAGGTTAAGTTGTAGACATTGTGCCCCTTTACCCTGGAATAGTTGAGCATGTGTGTAGCCTGAGAGCAAGGGTATTCTCTTACATAATCACAATACAATGATCAAATTCAGGAAATGTAATGTTGCTAAAAATCTGGTAGAACAGCATGTTCAGAACTTTGTGGTGAGTGGCTCCACTGTTCTGCCTTCTGTGCCTTCTTCCTCAAAGAATGGGTAGTGTAATTAATTAATTAGTTAATTAATACTATTAACTGGCCAGTTAATTAGTACTGTTGACCAACATGGAGTCCATAATTTTGCTGACTGTCCCCTGGTCAATCATAGCTCACTGTAGCCTGAAACTCCTGGGTTCAAGCCATCCTCCCACCTCATCCTCCCAAGTAGTTTGGGAGCATGCCATCATGCCCAGCTAATTAAAAAAAGTTTTTTTTTTGTTTTTTTTTTTCCAAGACAGAGTCTCACTCTGTTACCAAGGCTGGAGTGCAGTGGCATGATCAGGGCTCACTGCAGCCTCGACCTCCTGGGCTACAGTGATCCTCCCATCTCAGCTCCCTGAGTAGCTGGGACTACAAGCATGCGCCACCATGCCTGGCTAATTTTTTGTATTTTTATTAGAGACGGGGTTTCGCCATGTTGGCTAGGCTGGTCTCGAACTCCTGGACTCAAGCAGTCTGCCTGCCTTGGCCTCCCAAAATGTTGGGATTACAGGTGTGAGCCACTGCACTTGGCCAACATTTTTTTTTTTTTGTAGAGATGGAGTCTCATTATGTTACCCAGGCTGGTCTTGAACCCCTGACCTCAAGTGATCCTCCTGCCTCAGCTGCCCAAAGTGTGGGGATTATAGGTGTGACCCACGATTCCTGGTCCTTTCTTTGTGTTTAATAACCTTGACATTTGTAGTCTAGAGTCCACTTAGTTTTATAGAATGTCCCTTAATTTTGGTTTATCTAATGTTTTCTGCTGATTAAATGGGGAAGACTGCTGTAATGCATATGCAGGGCACACTGACATTATCATCCTTGTTCACATCTATCTGTCTGCCTTACTGGACTGTGAAGTGAAATGTCTGCTTCATCTTTTTCTTTTCTTTTTTTTTCTTTTTTTTGAGATGGAGTTCGCTCTGTCGCCCAGGCTGGAGTGCAGTGGCACAATCTTGGCTCACTACAACCTCCACCTCCCGGGTTCAGGTGATCCTCCTGCCTCAGCCTCCTGAGTAGCTGAGATTACAGGCGCCCGCCACCATGCCCGGCTAATTTTTTTTTTTTTTTTTTTTTTTTTTTAGTAGAGATAGGGTTTCACCATATTGGTCAGGCTGGTCTTGAACTCCTGACCTCGTGATCTGCCCGCCTTGGCCTCCCAAAGTGCTGGGATTACAGGCATAAGCCACCAGGCCCGGCAGGTCGGCTTCATCTTTATGGCCCTAGTTTTGCCCATTGCTGAACCTGGTCCAGATTAGGTGTCAGTAGGGATTTGACTCTTGACTTTCCAAGAAGGTGGCATTTCTTTTTTTGGATGGCTGGTGGTGGCAGATGTTCTTTGGGAGATAAGATCAGAGTGGACCCAAGCCTGGATGTTGTCACACATGGTGCCTCTCCTTCCTTCAGGATCCGGCCGCAGAAGCCAGGATGAAGGTAGCCTGCATCACAGAGCAGGTCTTGACCCTGGTCAACAAGAGAATAGGCCTTTACCGTCACTTTGACGAGACCGTCAATAGGTACAAGCAATCCCGGGACATATCCACCCTCAACAGTGGCAAGAAGAGCCTGGAGACCGAACACAAGGCCTTGACCAGTGAGATTGCACTGCTGCAGTCCAGGCTGAAGACAGAGGGCTCTGATCTGTGCGACAGAGTAAGTGTCGGTAATCACTGAGTCGCTTGGCTTGGGGCTCTCCATGCCTCACTGCTGTGTCTAGGGCAGACACTGGGCAGCTCTCTTGCTTACCTGCATGCTTGTGGGATGAGACTGCATCTGGCCATAGCTTTTCATGTGGTACCAATCCTTGTGGAGGAACAAGGGATTTTGGGGTCCTGGTTATGAGCTGGGTGTGGAGGAAGCTCTGCCAGCCTCCTCAGCACTGTGTGCCCTTATGGCCAGTGTAGCTGCATCCTCTCCTGGAGGCCAGACTGTTGTAGGTCCCAGGCCGCTTATGTCGTGGTAAAATGAACCTAGACTTTAGAATCAATAGGTTTGAATCCAGGCTCTGATTCAGAGTTCGTAAACCTGGCCAAGTCACCTAACTTCTGTGCCCCAGTTTCCTCATCTGTAAAATGAGAATGCTGTTAGCCCCTCATAGGGGTTGTGAGTGTGAAATGAGTTAATGCATGCAAAATATTCAGAACCCTGCCTGATACAAGCTATGTAAAGGAGTTATCTGTAAATGAGGATAGTAACCTTTTCGCAGAGGTGCCCCTCAGAGTCACTGACTCCCCTGTCCACTTCCTGGCATTCCCTCTCCTCACCCTATGTGAATTTCCTCATAGCGCCTACCACTTTTTTCGCTCTATGGCCCAGGCTGGAGTGCAGTGGCGCGATCTTGGCTCACTGCAAGCTCCGCCTCCTGGGTTCACGCCATTCTCCTGCCTTAGCCTCCCCAGCAGCTGGGACTACAGGTGCCTGCCACCACGCCTGGCTAATTTTTTTGTATTTTTAGTAGAGACGGGGTTTCACCGTGTTAGCCAGGATGGTCTCGGTCTCCTGACCTCGTGATCTGCCCGCCTTGGCCTCCCAAAGTGCTGGTATTGCAGGCGTGAGCCACTGCACTCGGCCTCACTTTTTTTGATTGTTGTTTTTGAGACAGGGTTTCACTCTGTTGCCCATGCTGGAGTGTAGTGGCGCAATCTCAGCTCACTGCAAGCCCCACCTCCAGGCTCAAGCAATCCTTCTACCTCAGCCTCCCAAGTACCTGGGATCACAGGTGCACACCACCATGCCCGGCTAATTTTTTGTATTTTTTGTAGAGATGAGGTTTTGCTATGTTGCCCAGGCTGGTCTTGAACTCCTGAGCTCAAGTGTTCTGCCTGCCGTGGCCTTCAAAGTGCTGGAATTACAGATGTGAGCCACCATGCCTGGCCCACACCTACCACTTTCTGAAACAATTTATTCTTCTACTTAAGTGTTAATTATATGTCAGCATCTAAGGGCAAGATCCCTTATCTGTCCTTAGTGCTGTTTTCTGGAACCTAGAATTGCCTCGCACCATGGCTCACTAATTTGTTGAATGTTGAATGAATGTGACTATACCAGTCCTCAATGTGACATACAGTAGGTGACAATGGCTGTCACCCCCCCCTTCCCTGGCCATTGATCTTTTGCCTAATTGAATCCCTAAAAGAGGTATCAGAGTGTTGAAAGAGGTGAAGTGGCTTAGGTCACGGAATGGAGTAGTGGAGTGAGGCCTCCGTTTTTGTAGTTTTTGCATCCTTCCTGTGAGTCATGTTTTACTCAGCATCAAGGCAATTGATGCTAAGGACCTAATTTGGCAAGCTGCAGGGAGAGAAGTGACGTTCATAGAGGAGCTGCTCTGTGCCAGGGCGCATGCCAGGTGCTGCCAAGTACTTTCACACTCAGTCCTCAGAGTCCTGGAACGTAGATGAGGCCCAGGGATGGTGCAGGGCTTGTTTACAAGGGCGTAAGAACAGGGCTTGTGGGTGGTGAAGTTGGCATTTGAAGCCAGGCCTATCTTCCTCCATAGCCAGCCCTGCTGCCCTGGGACACTGTGGTGTTGGCTGCATTTGTGGCTGATCCCTGTGGAGCTCTGGGGTCTATAAGCCTGGGAGATGGTGGGGCCTGCTGAGTGGGGTGTGGGAGGATCGCTCACAAGTCCTGCCCTGCTCTTACCTCGGCCAGGTGAGCGAAATGCAGAAGCTGGATGCACAGGTCAAGGAGCTGGTGCTGAAGTCGGCGGTGGAGGCTGAGCGCCTGGTGGCTGGCAAGCTCAAGAAAGACACATACATTGAGAATGAGAAGCTCATCTCAGGAAAGCGCCAGGAGCTGGTCACCAAGATCGACCACATCCTGGATGCCCTGTAGCCCCTGCCTGCATCCTCAGGGGGGCCCAGGGTGCCTGCACTTTGCAGTGGCAGGCGGAATGGGTGGTAGTGGGAGGTTGTGCATGGAGGCCAGTGAAGGCGGACATCTGTAAAAGGCCTTCAAGGAAGAGAAACCAGGCCCTGCCTCAGGCAGTGTGAGAAGCTTGCTGTTTGTCCTTAAATCTTTACTTTTTTTTTTAAAAAAAGAACACTTAAAAAAACTCCCATTAAAAACAAAACATCTTTGTGTTTTGAACGAAGGAATTTTCAATATTTGATTGGTATTCTGTTCTGAAGCTAGGATATTTTTTCAGCCTATAAAGCCCCCTGTTCTATGCCCTTCTAATTCCTGATGTTTGGGTATTTTGTGAGTGCATGTGTTTTTTTTTTTTTAAAGCGTGTGTGAACAAAGGGAAATAAAGCAGGGACTATGAACATTTGTTTTTGGTCTGTGGAAGATCTCTCATAATTCTTAATTTTGGGAATAGTGCTTTTATCCAGTGCTTTTTATTCATTAAATAATGGATTTGCTTCTCAGCAGGTTTGTAAGGCAAGTATTTACATTTTACTTATTAGAACACTGAGGTATTCTAGTACCAGAGTGTTGAAAGAGGTATCAGAGTGTTGAAAGAGGTGAAGTGGCTTAGGTCACAGAATGGAGTAGTGGAGTGAGGCCTCCGTTTTTGTAGTTTTGGCATCTTTCTTGTGAGTCATGTTTTACTCAGCATCAAGGCAACAGTGATGAGCAAAGCAGAGATTTTTCCTCTCAAGGGGCAAGGGATTGAAAGGTCAGGTGGAGAATTGACAGTGCCAGTGAGTGCCAGGCTTTCTGCCCCTCTTTCCTCTCTGCAGGGGTTCACTCCCTGTCTCCACTTAATGAATTCCTGCTTAGCCTCAGGCAACATCCTAAGGTTACCGTGTCAGAAAGCCATCCACGGCCTGCCACACTCAGTCGAGTCCTGTGGTACCCTCTTGTTTTCCTTTGTACCTCTTCTCCACCTCATATACCACAGTTGGAATGTGTGTGATGACTGAACTAGCTTCAATAGGGCAGGGGTTTTATCTGATATGCTCATCTTTATGTTAACAGCTAGGTGTTCAGACCAATCTGTGACATGTGGTTGGGTTACTGAATGTTTGCATGAGTGGCTTACAAACAGCCTAAATATTGGTAGGTGGGTTGAGGGATTACTGGGGAAGTCTGTAGAAGACCAGTTGTGAGGAACTGATACTGAATTCTGTTTCAGACATGGCAAAATGGAGGTGCTTGGGACATCCAAGTGGCAATGTCCCTGGGCAGGTGGATACTCAGGCCTGGAACTCTAAGGTCTGGTGTGGCAGTGGTAAACGTGGGGCTGCTGGGCCTAGACAAGGTTATGGAAAAGGTGAGAAAGAGGCTGTGGCAGGGGCAGTGCCTAGGAAGGGTGTAGAATAAGAGATCCAGAACTGAACATTAGGATGACAAAGTAATAGTGGCCACTTGGGTTGACAAAGACCAAGACTCTCCTCACCTGGGACGAGAAAGACCAGGACTATGTAGTGTTGTGAAGCCAAGTGGAAAAATGTTTCCAGGAGTGAACCATCAGCAAATGCTGAAGAGATCGAGCAGTGCCTTTTGGCCGTAGGAGTGGATCACTGAAGCCTTTTACCCATTGGTGACTTGAGAACTGTGTTGGTGTGGGGATGGGAATTGGACCGAAGTGAGGCTTTCTTTGAATCCTGACAATGCATTTTGCAAACAGGCTGGGAATGGGATGAGTGAGGGCCTACAGGAGGATGAGCAGCTTGAATGTTCTACTCTAAGGTGGGAGACACCAAGTGTGTTGAATGCCATTGGGAAGAATCCAGTTGAAAATAAGAAGCTGAACATAGGGATTAAGAGATTGTGCAGGGGGAAAATGGGGGATCCAAGGACAGTGGAAGAATGGGAGGAGCAAGAAGGAAGAACCTCTAGAATGGGGCTCTGCAGTAGGATCCCTGGGTGGAAATCCCAGGCCTGCCGTTCTCTGTGACCTTAGGCAAGCCTTTCCGTGCAAAATGAAGCAGGGCTGTTACCTGCTTCCTAGGATGGCTGTATGGGTCACGTGCGGTCATAATGCAAGGTGGCCTATAGCAAATGCTTGTTAAACAGTGGCGGTCTCACCGAGCTCTGGTCTGAAAGCCGGGGGCGGAGGGTTGGTTCTGTCCTGGGGGTTGGAAGCCGTGGAGGCCACGTTTAACCCGTGTTCACAGTGGTGTGCCCATGGACCTGGCCGCACGCACGCCCGGCCTCGGGAGCCCCTGCGGGAGGGTGCATACCCTGACCTGCCCGAGAGGCGTCCGCCGCAGCCCCTGCTTCCCTAGGGAACCCCCGGGCGGCTGCGCCTCACGGAGGGGCCCTGCTTTACCGCGGCTGCATACCACCTTGGGCCATTTAGCCAGCTGCTTCACCAGCTCTCTTCATCCTCTTACTCTCCCTGAAACTTTCTCTCCGTTTTTTGGAGCAGTCAGAAAGCTTGGCCGAAACCAAGAGAACTCGCTGGGCCCGCGTGCAGGTTGATGGGCGCCCTCTGCTGGGCCGGCGGGCCTCTCGTAGGCCTGAGGAGCCAGCTGCTCCTGCGCCCTGGTGTCCCTTCGTAACACTGCGGCACGTCACTAGGGGTCGCCAGGGAGGATGGGCGAGCACGCAGGCGCAGACGGCGGGCTCGGGCTAGAAAAGTCGCGCATGCGTGGCGCTGCTCCTGATTTAAAGGCAGCGCGGCTCCAACATAACCAAAGCCAATTCTCCGGCTGTGGCGCCACCTACGGGTGTGGGCTTGTAAACGGCCGCCTCTGCCTGGACTAGGACTGGGTCTGGGGTCGGCGGGCTCAGGACCACTGGGCTGCTGAGGGGCTTAGCTATGGGGATCTGGGCTCTCAGCTGCCCTGGAGGGCCACAGGGCTAGCTGGGTTGGCCAAGGCCAGTGGCTCCCCCAGCATCCTGTGCTGGGTGCATTCCTGGGCCCAGTGGGGCATCCAGCGCCGCCCTCCCCACCTATGGCCTCACATCTGTTGCTTGCTGGGACGGAGCGCCCTAGGCCACGCGCAGCCCTGTGCTTCCCTGATCCTCGGTTTCCCCAGTTGTAAACAGGGCCTCAGTTTCCCCCTTGTAAATCTCAGAGAGGAGGTGAAGTGGGGCCCTAGGTGTAAAGCCAGGTTCAGGCCGGGCATCCCTTGGCTCAAGGTGACGTGCCCCAGACACCTGACACCTCTCACTTAGTCTCAGACCCAGCGTACCTTCTCTGTTGCCCTCATGTGGCCGTATAGGAGTGACCCACCCACTCCTACTCCCATTCAGATTCCCCAGGCCACAGTGCCTTTTGTCTAGCATTGGCCAAGATGCCTGACCCTAGTGGCCTGGCCCTGGCAGCCTCCATGGCTGCAGCTTTGGGATGTCCCTGTAGCCATAGGTGGCCGCATGGCAGGCCCCCAGCCTTGAACCTGAACCCTGGCTCAGGGAGGGGAAAACACGCTGAAGAAGGGCTGGGTGTCACTTTCTCTCTTCCATTTGTCTTGGAGGCTGTCATGGGAGAAAACCCCAAAGGACCCAGCGCGCCCTCACAGTTTCACCACAAGTATCCTGACCGGGCGTCTGGTGCCGAGCTGATAGTGCAGGCCCCGGCCGCAGCCCCGCCGGAAGCCCATGCTGCCAGCGGTTGGGGGCCGCAGGCTCAGACAGGAAATGCCCCCAAGTGTACCCCAGGGCCCTCTGCAAAGGCCTGATGCTTTGGATGAGGCCTGGCGCCATTTTGAAGCTGGGCCTGACTCTGGGACCCTGGCCTGGTTCTGGGGCTGGTGATCTGAGATCTGGGGACTGCTTTGTCACCTGCCTGGACAGATATGGGAGATGACAGGGAGGGAAGAGAGAACCTTCAAATTCGGCTAGCCCTGAAGCGAAAGCTGAATGATGCAGCCTGTCCCCTACCATGGCCAAGCCCTTCATGGTGCCCCCAGCCCAGCTCTTTATGGTCTCAGCTTCCGTCAGGCCCTTGGTTCCATATGTGGTGTGACAGGCCCAGGACTAAATGCAGGGGACACAAAAGGGAGCAGACAGCAGAAGTGCTGGGCATCAGGAAAGGCAGGCCGGAGGGGAGGGTCATCAGGAGGGGCCATCACCACATCTGAAGGGTTTGCCTGTGGGGGATGGTGGGGAGGGAGGAGCCCAGACTCCTTTTTTGACTTCCACCCAGGAGATAGAATCCGGAAAGACTTAAGACGAGCGTCTCAGTCTATTAGGGCTGCTGTAACAAAATACCATATTCTGGGTAGCTATAAATAGAAATTTGCTTCTTACAATTCTGGAGGCTGGGAAGTCCAAGATCAAGGCACCGGCAGATTTGGTGTTGAGAGGTCCTGCTGCTTGGTTCAAAGATGGCACCTTCTTGTGTCCTCACATGGTGGCAGAGATGAGGGAACTCTTGGAGGTATCTTATAAGGGCACTAATGTCCATTCATGAAGGCTCTACCCTCATGGCCTAATCACTTCACAAAGGTGCCACCCTCTAATGCTTCACATTGGGGGTTAGGTTTCAACATAAGAATTCTGGGGGGATGCAGACATTCAGTCTGTAGCAGTGGGAAGGACAGGAGCCTGTTCAAATGCTGATGGGAAGGAAGGAGGTAACAGGGACATAAAGGCAGAAGATCCAGGAGAGAAGGGGCCAGTGAATAGGTCCCAGTAGAGCAGGACTGGGTGGGATTGAGGGCTTAAGGGAGAGATCTCATGGGAGAGCCCTGAGAGATCATGCCTTTGTTAGCACTGAGGAGGAGATCAGCAAAGACCTGTTCAAGCTTCGCCTCCTGGGCGGCCTTCCCTATTCCCCAGGTGGGCTGAGATGTCCCTACCTTACACTACGGGACACCGCTTTCTGAAGTGGAATGGATGTTTGCCTCCCTAGACTGGGTGCTGTATTTCAGCAGAGTTTAAACAGAGGCAGTGCATCAATTCATTCAACAAATATCTTCAACTGAGTGCAGTGGACTTCATAAATGTCCTCCAAACACTTTGGGAGGCTGAGTTGGGAGGATCATTTGAACCCAGGAGGTTGAGGCTGCAGTGAGCTATGATTACACCACTGCACTCCAGCCTGGGTGACAGAGTGAGACCCTGTCTTGGAAACAAAAACAATTTTGGTATTTTTTTTAAAGACACGGTTTTGCCATGTTGCTCAGGCTGGTCTCGAACTCCTAGGCTCAAGGGATCCTCCTGCTTTTGCCTCCTGAAGTGCTGAGATTACAGGCATGAGCCACCGTGCCTGGTCTATTTGCCATTTTTAAATAATGGATGAGGTTGGTCATTTTTCCTTGTGAATTTGCCCTCTTATGTGCGGTTTATGTATTGTTGAGGTTTTGACCTTTTCAAAGGTGAGTAGGAAAGCTAGTAACAGAAAATGGGTGCTCTTTGTGATTTCTTTTCTTTTCTTTTCTTTTTTTTTTTTTTCTGAGACAGAGTCTCGCTCAGCCACCCAGGCTGGAGTGCAGCGGCATGATCTCGGCTCACTGCAACCACTGTCTCCCGGATTCAAGGAATTCTCTCATCTCAGCCTCCCAAGTAGCTGGGATTACAGGCACCTGCCATCATGCCTGGCTAATTTTTGTATTTTTAGTAGAGACGGGGTTTTACCATGTTGGCCAGGCTGGTCTTGACCTCAGGTGATCCACCCACCTTGGCCTCCCAAAGTGCTGGGATTGCAGGCGTGAGCCACCGCACCCGGCCTCATTGTGATTTCTAAAAGTCAGCAACTCAGAGGGCAGACAGGAGTGTTCTGGAAAGGGCCCTGCCCTGGAAGGGACAGGAACTGGAAGACCAGAGGGAGGGCTGCATCATATTTTTACAAATAAATGCAATTTGAACGGCTAAAAACAAACCAACCAACCATACAAACACCCACCAAAGAAAAATCCACTTTGTAGTGGGCACTGTTTTGGGCACCAGCAATATAATAGTGATCAATGCTATGAAGGAAATAAAATGAGTGATGTGATAAATGGATGTAGTCTGCAGGGTCAGGAGGCCATCCCTTGGAGGACACTCCTGAGCTGAGATCCAGGACAGCTGAGAGCTGGGCAGGGTGGTGTAGCAGGGTGTGGGCTGGCGGCCATAAATCCTGCAGCCTCTTTTCTCCTGGCCTCTTCCTCACCCCATCTGGGCGTCTGGTGGCTGCAGGACCTCTTGCCTCCAAATCAGGTCTCGTGCATACCTGCCCTCTAGAGCGCTCCAGCTTCTCAGCTTCCAGCTTCCTCTTCCCTAGACCTGGGTCCTGGTGCCTGCAATGGCCCCAGCACTCACGCCCCCTAGACTTTGCATCAAGGAGCAGTCATACCCATGCCAGGCTCCCGATGGTTGTCTGACCCACTCAAGGCTCTGGGCTTTCTGTTTCTCTTCTCTGAGCCTCACGTTGCTCACCTGGAGAGTGGGGACCATAACGATATCAGGACTGAAAGGAGCTCAGAGCTATGCTGCCCGGGAAAGCCCCTGGTGCAGCACCGGCTCAAGGAGCAGGAGTCTATTCCTTTGACAGATACCAGGGCGACAAGTATAACGCTTTGATTTGAACTGAGCATAGCTGTTTACAAAGTGCTTTCTTTATAAATGTCCCTTTATTCATTGGTTCAGACTGCAGATCGAGGTCTCAGCACACACTGGGTTGGAGCCCTAGGTGTGGAGGGAGAAGCCAGCCCTCGCCGAGACAGACAGACCTGGGACAGGTCCCTCTCTGCAGCCAGCACCTGTGTGAGCTTGGGCAAGTCCCTGACCTCTCTGGCCCTCAAGTCTTACTGCACAATGACAGATGTCCGAGGGCCTTCTAGCATTGATGAGTTGGGATTCTGGGGCCAGTTAGTGCAGACGGAGTCCCAGAAGCAGCCTCAGTGGAAGGGGGGAGGAGGCACAGGTTTTTGTTTTTATTTTATATTTCCAAATTCCTGTTTCTCCACAATGCTGGGATGAGACAGGTGTGAGGTTCCCACGGCAGGTCTCCTGGTTGCCTTGTCAGCGAATGCTGGGGGTGCTGTGATGCAATGTGGATCCTTCCTGACCCCTGTGACCTGTGCTAGCATGGTGGGCCTTTCTCTCTGTCTCCCTCTCATGTTTACCCTCATGGGGAGTGCGCAGAAGGCACGTGGGCATGCACATGCAGCCCTTCCAATGCTCAGGTATGCACATGCTACTCTCACACCTGTGACTGTCACCGAGGCTCACAGACATGCACACACGAGTGAACACACGCAGGTGCACACCCGGTGCTAGGCAGATTCACACATGCCAGATACGTGCACTCGCCATGTCCCTGGCCCTGGGGATACAGTAGGGAGTGGACAGAGTCCCTGCCACAGGGACCTTGTGCAGCCCACAGACATGCCTGAAGAGTGGAAATGATAAGGAGCCCACTCACGCCCTGCCAGGTACTGCTCTGGCCACCACTCTTGTCACTGAGGGAACTTGCACAGCATGTGAGCGTGGCGTGCCAGTCTCAGAGCCTGTGTTCTCACCCTCTGTCCTTTCCCACAGACTCTCCCCTTCATGCACACGTGCACAGACTCCCAGAGGCACGCAGAGGCACACAGGCTGCTCTGGGGCAAAGTGTTTCTGGGGCAGAAACACTTTGCATGGTGTGCTCACACAGTGAGTGCACCCTGCCATTGTGTGCTACCACACGCCTGTCTCTGGAGAGCACCTGTCTCTTTTCTTTAAAAAAAATTTAAATATAGGCTAGGCACGGTGGCTCATGCCTGTAATCCCAGCACTTTGGGAGGCCAAGGCGGGCGAATCACGAGGTCAGGGGATCGAAACCATCCTGGCTAACATGGTGAAACACCCTCTCTACTAAAAATACAAAAATTAGCTGGGTGTGGTGGCATGCGCCCATAGTCCCAGCTACTCGGGAGGCTGAGACAGGAGAATTGCTTGAACCTGGGAGGCAGAGGTTGCAGTGAACTGAGATTGTGCCACTGCACTCCAGCCTGGGTGACACAGCAAGACTCTGTCTCGAAAAAAAGAGAAAAAAGAAATTATATACGTATTTTTAAAATTGTAGAAATGGGGTCTTGCTATGTTGTCCAGGCTGGTCTTGAACTCCTGGGCTCAAGCGATCCGCCCACCTCAGCCCCTCAAAGTGCTGGAATTACAGCCATGAGCCATCACGTTGGCCACATTCCTAAGTCTCAGCCCCAGGTCCTGTCACTCTCCCCTCTGCCCCTTGGGGCCTGGCTTGAAGCCCTGAGGCCTGCCCACTTTCCTGACCACTTCTCTCCATCAGGATGGGGCCCTGGGCCTGGAGCTTGTACATGGCACAAAGGCCTGGAGGAGAGGGGGTGGGGTCCAGGCACACAGGGAGTGCGTGTTGGATGGACATGGATGAAGGCACAGCCTCCCATCACCAACACCCGCAGCTCTACCCGAGAGCCCAGGGTTTCCCTCTCCACCAGCAGAGAGGTGTGGTCTGCAGCTGGGCCACTGGGCCAGGTACTGGGAGCCCTGGGGGAGCAGGACCAGAGGATGGAGTGGGGGGGATTTGTCAGAGATGGAGGCTGACCTGAGGAGGGGACACTTCTGAACCTGACAGTACTAGAGAGGGGTGATTTGGGGAGGGAGGCTTGGGCTGGGGGAATCCATACACACTCGGGGTGAGGGGGAAGGAGAGGCGTTAGCTCTAGGAAGGTGTTATTTTGGGCTATGGCCTGTGTGTGTGTCTGTGCGTCTCTGTGTGTGCATGTGTGTGTCTGTGTATATATATGTGTGTGTCCTTGTGCATGTTCATGTGGCTGTGCATATGCACGTGTGTGTGCGTATGTGTGTGGGTTGTGTGTGGTGGGAGGCAGCCTGGGGCTGTCAGAAGAGGGCAGGAAGTGGGATCAGGCCTAGCTGGACCTGGACCCTGCTTGTGCCAGCTAGGTGACTTTGAGGCAAGTCACTTAAGTTCTTTCTGCCTGTTTCCCCATTCAGAAAATGGACCAAATATTGCCTGTGTTGTGAGGATGACAAATATGTGTGTAAAATCCGGGCACACACGATGTGCTTAGGACACAGCAGTTGTGATTTATTTGTGTGTTGTGTTTGTGGGGTGGGGGGAGGATTTGGAGCCTTTTAAGGACTTGGGAATTTCAGGTCTTGACAGAGCCAGTCTGGAAGGCCCATCTGGTGTGGCTCCTCTGAGGGACTGGGGACACTGTCCCTGTGTTTACAGAGACCCGTAGTCAGACATCCATGGGCCAGGCACAGAGGCAACACAGCAGTCCTGCCCGCAGGGCCCCCAGCAGACAGACAGAGGCACAGATAACACAGTGACTGTCCTAGGGTCCACAGCTAGGTGTGGGGGGCCTGAGGGTTAGAACTGGCTGGGCCCTGTGTGGGGCATTTGATTTTAGTCCATTCTATTTTTATCTTTTTCATCAGATCAGGGCACTCTGCCCTCTAGGCTCACTGCTTCTTCCTGCTTCCCAGTCCCAACTTCCCTCCCCTTTCCCACCGCCAGCGCATCTTGTATAAGACGCATGGGGACAGGTATGTGTACACCCTCGGGAACATGTGTGGGTTTTCATGTACTTGTGTCCATGTGGATCAAGAGCACACACTTATGCTGGTGTCTTAGTCTGTTCAGGTTGTGATAACAAATAACAGCAATCGGGGGACTTAGAACAACACACATTCCTTTCTCACAGTTCAGGAGGGTGGCAACTCCAGGATGAGGGCGGCAGCAGGGGCGAGCTCTGCAGAGGGCTGTCTTCCGGGATGCAGCCTGCTGGTGTCCTCACTGTGTCCTCGCAGGCAGAAGTTGGCACGCCAAGCGAGGGCTCTGCTCTCAGGGTCTGGAGCCCAATTATGAACACTCCTCCTTTATGGCCTAGTCGCCCCCAAAAGGCCCCACATCCTGATACGATCACTATGGAATTAGGACATCAACAGGTACATTTTGGGGGGATAACAGCATTCAGACCATGGCACCAGTTTCAGCTGTCGTCTAAGTCACCACTCATATATCAAGGCTAACCCATGACCCTAGTTCTACGTGGGGTCTGCCCTCTACCTCACAGCAGAGATAGACACCCACACCACCGTCTTCCCCGTGTCTCACCACCTGCACCCCAATTATGGACACCCATGCCTCTCTTCCCTGCGTCTCTCAGCACTCTCCAGTGAGTGACACACATACCTTCATCTTTCTTCCTTGCTTCGTGTTGGAGTGCAGAGGCTGGGAGTTGGGAGGAGGTGCTGCTGGGGTGTGGGGAGTGAGATCTGTGCCACAGTGGGGTGGGATTCAGGAGAAAACCAGGCAGTGCCTCACCAGTTCACTTGCTTGTAACACAGAAACCTCTTCAATGGAAATGGAACCCTGTCTAGAATGCCAGGCTGTCTGCTGACCGTTCTCTCTCTAGCTAAAACTGGATCACTTTATTTGATGTACATTGTATTTGATTGATTTTTTTTCTTTTTTAAGAGATGAAGCCTTACTATGTTGCCCAGGCTGGTCTCAAACTCCTGGGCTCGAGTGGTCTCCTGCCTCAGCCTCCCAAAGTGCTGGGATTACAGGTGTGAGCCACTGCACTGGCCATAAATTGTATTTGATTTTTACAGCTACCTGTATTTAGCCATGTGAAAGTGATTTTCCACTTATGTCAGAGATACAAAGTTTCATTTAAGGATAAATTATAAAAAAGAATATAGGCCTGGGTGGTGGCTCATGCTTTTAATTCCTGTACTCCGCTTGAGTATGGAACCAAGACTAGTCCGGGCAACATACTGAACCCCATTTCTTTAAAAAAAAAAAAAAAAAAGGAATGGCTTGAGCGGAGTGGAGCTGGGTTAGCTGGAAGCTCCACCTTGCAGATGCCGGGAGCTGGTGGCCTGGGTTGGGTTGCTGGATTTGATGCCGCCTGGCTGTGTGACTGTGGAAAGGTGCTCAGCTGCTCCGAGCCTTCATTTTCCATTCATAAAACGGGGTCATATTAATTTTCTAACAAGAGTGTGGTTGTTGGTGTGATCTTCAGATAAGCTGACAGTGGTCAGGTGGTGCCCATGGTCAGCACTGCATAGGCCTGGCATTAGGATGTGAATATGCACATGGGTGATAGGTGCGTCCTGCACACACTGCAAGGTGGACTTGAACGCTGGCAAAACACTGATCTAGTTCAGCTCAGGTTTCAGAGGAGAAATGGTCCCTTTTGCCTCATGCCACATTCTGCTGGCTCCAGTGGAGCCCAGTGGCTGTTAAGGGGCTGTCTGGGGTCAGTCGAAATGGGTGGCTTTAGAATCAGGTGGGTCTCTGAGCCTCAGGGTCTCATCTATAGAATGAGATAACCCCTTTGGGAGGCTGAGGCAGGTGGATCATGAAGTTAGGAGTTCGAGACCAGCCTGACCAACATGGTGGAACCCCGTCTCTACTAAAAATACAAAAATTAGCCGGGCATGGTGGTGCGTGCCTGTAATTCCAGCTACTCAGGAGGCTGAGGCAGGAGAATCGCTTGAACCTGGGAGGTGGGGAGTTGCAGTTAGCCGAGATCGCGCTACTGCACTCCAGCCTGGGCGACAAAGCAAGACTCCGTCTCAAAAAAAAAAAAAAAAAAAGGGATAACCCTATGCTGGCGGTAGGGGAGGTGGTCATGGGACCACACCTGCAGAGCACACAGCCGGTGCTCCATAAATGCTGGAGTCACACCCCATGTCCGATGTGCCAGCTACCTAGCAGCAAGTCTGGTCTCCTCCTCCAGTTCTCCCGTGGACGTGTTCCATGGCCCTGAACAAAGTCACCGCTCCAGACACAGCCTTGGTTTCTCCTTGGCAAAGTGGGGCTCTGGGCCCCGGCTAGAGTGCGGCTGTCCTGCCCCACGCCTGCGAGGCCGGCGAGGATCGGAGCCTGTGGCCGCCAGAGGGCGCCCCCGCCTAGGCCACGCGCGCAACCCGGCTGGCAGAGGGGCCGGTCCCCAGCGCGGTGGCAGCCTGGGCGCCCGCCCACCACTCCCAGACTGTGTGTCACCCTGCGTACCTCAGTTTCCTCAGCTGTGGCGTGAGATTCTCCCCGGGATCGCCTCGCAGGGCTGCTGAGAGGCTCGATGAACGCCAGCGGTTGTTAACGGCGTTGCTGTTCCAAGCCTGGGGTGACGGGAACCCACGTCCTCACGCCCTGGCTCCTCCCGGCTGCCCCGCGCACCGGCAACTTCCCGTTCAGGAAACTGAGCCTCGGGAAGGGCAGCGAAAGGTCCCGCGGCTGCGAGGAGCCCAGCGGGGCCTGGCGCCTGATGACCGGCTCCGGAACGGGCTGTCACCCTGCATATCTCGGCCTCTGCAGCGGCCAAAGCCGCCCGCTGACCTGGAGCACCTGCAGGCCCTGGGCAGAGGACCCGGGGCTGTTCCCGCAGCTCTGGCCTGGGAGCTCCGGGCTTCTAGTGGTGGCTCCGGGTCCGGTCCTGTGGGGTCCCAGGGACATTTCCAGGCCGAGGTTCCTGCTCAGAGGCCACCCTTTGGTACCAGAACCATCCAGCGCGGCCTGCGATTCAGGGCCAGACGAGACAGCAGATACTGAGTGGCTGTCTGGCCCCAGCTTTGCAGAGCCTTTGCTTAGCGGGGAGAATGGATGCCCGTTGGAGAGCCATGGCTCTTCCCAGCCTGTGTGGCAGCGGTGGGTGGGGCGGCCCCTCTCCTGGGCTGACTCTGAGCCAGGCGGTGAGGATTGGTGCCAACTCCTCACAGCCTGTGGGCAGTTCATTAGCTGTGGTTCTCAGGTGCTTCTCATACACTCTCTTAGTAGGGCACAAGTTCCATGCTCCCATTTGTTTATTTAGAGATGTGGTTTGGCTATGTTGCTCAGGGTGGCCTCAAACTCCTGGGCTCGAGCCTTCCTCCTGCCTCAGCCTCCTGAGTAGCTGGGACTACAGGCACAGGCCATTACACCCTACTACACATCCCCGATTTAACAGGTGAACGAGCAGGGCATGGATAGGGCAAATTCAAGGCTTCACGCCAAGTAAGTGGCAGAACCTGGACTTGAACCCTGGTCCTCACCCCTCCCTGCCATCAGGGAGATAGCCTTCCTGGAGCCACAGCCAGATCCCACTGTCCCTGGCATTGTTCTGTGTCCATGCCTATGCTACACTCCCCACCCTAACCCCCGTCTGACTCCGATTCTCCCCTCCTTCAAGGCTTAACACCTCCACAAATGCCATAAAACATTCCCCAGTGATCCCCACAGCTACTGATGTCCTGGGTCTTCGAAGTGTTCCTTCTTGTCTGCCTGGAAAAACTCCTATTCATTCTCTAAAGCCCACCTCCAGTGTTACCCCCGTGAAAGCTTAAGTGCTACTTTCCTTCTCCCTCTCATAGGCATGGTTACCGCCTTGCTGGGCTCTCTGTGCACTGGGGTTACAATGTTGTGATGGTATCACCACATCTGTTTATGTCCAGATTCATTAAAAAATGTTTCTGTGCTTTAAAAATTGTAAAAGTGGTGTGGGCCTATAGTCTCAGCTACTTGGGAGGCTGAGGAGGGAGGATCGCTCTAGCTCAGGAGTCTGAGGCAAGCCTGGGCGACATAGCAAGACCCTGTTTGTAACAACAAAAAGAGATTTTAAACATTGTAAAAGGCCAGGCATGCTGGCTCATGCCTGTAATCCCAGCACTTTGGGAAGCTGAGGTGGGCAGATCGCTCAAGTTCAGGAGTTTGAGACCGGCCTGCCCAACATGATGAAACCCCCATCTCTACTAAAAATGCAAAATTTAGCTGGGCATGGAGTTGAGTACTTGTAGTCCCAGCTACTCAGGGGGCTGAAGTGGGAGGATTACTTGAACCTCCCACTAGGAGGTTGAGGTTGCAGTGAGCTGAGATCACACCACTGCACTCCAGCCTGGGTGACAGAGTGAGATCTTATCTCAGAAAACAAAACAAAACAAAACAAAAAACAAAAAAAACCCCAACCAAATTGTAAGAGTTAACACATGCTCATAGTAAGGATCCAGACAGATCAGAAGGGTATACAGAGGCAAGCAGAATCTCCGGCTTCCTACCAGCTTCCCTTCCAGAGAAACATGGTGTTAGCAATTTCTTGTGAATTCCTCTGGAAAGTCTCCATTCATGTACAGGATGTCATACTCTCTCTTTGCTTTAATTATCCTTCTCTGTCCACTGCTCCATGCCTAGTTCCCCGAGGACTGGCTAGGATCTGACTTAGGTAGGTGCTCGGAAGCAGTCCTGGGCTGGGCTGGAAAAGATGATCAGAAAACTTTGCATGGGATAGTTTTATTCCCTCCTGACACCAACTGACTAATAGCTTGGGATCTGGTGAACCTCCTTGCTCCTAATTGGAGGCTGCATCTCCTAGCTGGCAGATGTATTTTCTTTTCCTTATAGAATATTATTATTATTATCATTCCTAAAAGGTGAATTCATTTTCAACATTTAAAACCCGAGAGATATTACTTAAAAAAATATAATTTTCCTGTCTGGCACAGTGGTTCATGCCTATAATCCCAGAACTTTCAGAGGCCGAGGTGGGAGGATCGCTTGAGCCCAGGAGTTCAAGACTAGCCTGGCCAACAGAGGGAGACCTCATCTCTACAAAAAATTTTAATAATTAGCCAGGTGTGTGGTGTGTGCCTGTAGTTCCAGCTATTCATGAGGCCAAGGCCAAGGTGCGATCGCTTGAGCCCAGGAGGTCGAGGTTACAATGAGCTGATTGTACCACTGCACTCGAGCCTGGGCAACAGAGCAAAACCACTTAAAAAAAAAAAAAAGTACAATCGAATTTTCCAGATCTCTTGAAAAAGTTCAGAGGGTTCACCTGAGCACTCAGGTCTGTGCAGCCTCACGTGCATCCACCCTCACTCCTGGTCCCCAAGCCCCGGGGCCCCTAAGCCTATGTATCCTGTCCTTGGCAACCTAATGAGGAAGATGGACTTGCATGAAAATAGTCCATGACATTTGTGACTGCAGCAGCTGAGTGCCCCAGCAGAGGTGGGAGAATGATTGAGACGGACCCCAGGCCGGGGACCCTGCAGAAGCGTGAACCCCAGTGCTGTCCTGCGTGACACATACTCCTCCCGATCTGTGGGGTTCACACTGTGGATCCTGACTGTTCTGTTCACTACAGAGAGGAGCAGGGGTGGGAAGTGGGTGGGCCTGTTTCAGGGTGGCCCCTGCTCAGCTCCAGGCATGGGGCTGTGAAGGAATGTTGGCTCAGAGTGGCCAGAGCTTCCAAAGCAAAGCAGGAAATACAACCTGAAAGAATGGACTTAAAGAAAATAAAAACCTGGTAACCCATGCAGCAAGCTCAGTATGCTAGTGGCCCTCTGTTTGTGTCTCTGATTTGCTGGTACCTTCATTGCTTTAGAGAAAAGTTTCCCCCACTTAAGAAATAGGAAGTTCCTAATGACAGAGCCCGGGACAGCCCTTTCAATGGCTGCATTTTGCTTTATAGAAAATCCAGCTTCTGGTTGTCCCATGAGGAGAGGGAACTTCATCGGCTTGAGCCTGTCGACCATGTGTGGTCCTGAATGTGATGACCCTAGAGCAACCCCCAGCCTCCTCCTGCAGTCCTAGTGTGCTCTGCCAAGTCCAGTCCTGGAGTCCCTGCCTGGCTGCAGAAACACAGGGACACTCCGCAGCACTGAGAGAGGTGCCCGCCAAGGAGAAACACATGTCTCCCTCCAGGGCAGCCACCCTGGGGGCTGGCAGGACCAGGGACTGGAG
The DNA here is from genome assembly GCF_001698545.2 of Rhinopithecus bieti. Classification (NCBI taxonomy): domain Eukaryota; kingdom Metazoa; phylum Chordata; class Mammalia; order Primates; family Cercopithecidae; genus Rhinopithecus; species Rhinopithecus bieti. The sequence continues at coordinate 4,982,833 of NW_016808004.1, forward strand.
TGCAGGGTCCTGGGCTGGGAGGTTTGGAGTCAGCCCTGGTTTTGGGGAGTTTCCAGGCTGTGGGGGCTCAGCAGGCAGCAGCTTCCTCCCACCCTCCTGCACAGCCAGGGCCTTCTTGGGCATCAGACTGGCCCATGATACCAGCCTGGCCTCACACCTTGGCCTCTTCCCACCCCAGGTGCCCAGAGCCTGGCCGGTGCAGGTGGGGCAGCCAGGCTGAGGCCTCAGGGCAGGGCAGGGCTGTGCTGTCCTCTTGCCTGTCTCCGGGTGAGGCCTCCTCTGTCTTTCCTTTCCCAGTGCCCACCCCGCCCTGCTCCTCTGTGGGGGTGCAGCATGGGGAGGTTGTTGACAATTTGTGCATTAATCTCTCTGCCGGGGGCCTCCTGGTCAGGTGGTGCTTATCAGGGCCCTGCTCCTGTCAGATGGGCCTTCCGGAGCCCGTGGGCGAGGGGGGGGTGGCAGAAGCCCCTGCTGCAGGGCTTGGAGGCTGCCTCACCATCCCTGGGCCTTCACATCCCCTTGCGCCCCCGCGGGCAGCCTGCTTTACCACATCAGGATACAGAACATTGCATGAATTCCGGTCTCAATGGAATTATTTCAGAATTCTGGTCAACCGCAAGCTCAGGGTATTTCACAAACTATCTATCACTGCTGTGCGGTGGGCAGAGTCTGGGCGGGGGGCAAGTAACGGATGCAGGGAGGCCCCGTCCACTGCCTGTGGGGGTGGCGTGTTCCCCCCAGTGGCACCCCTGCCTCTGCAGACAGATGGCGTGTCCCCTGCCCCCCATCAGCAGGGGAGCTCAGGCCCAGGGTGGGGGCTCAGGAGAGGCAGTGGGAGGCCAGGCTCTGGCTTTGAGGGTGCCTTCGAGAGAGCACCTAGGTTTGGGGCCCACTCCTACCAGCGTGGGGCCTTGGCAGGTGCTTGGAGTCTCAGTTGCCTCAGCTGTAAAATGGGATCATGATGCCCAGCCCCCATTTAGCAAACGTTCAGAGATCAGCAAGATCTGCATGCCCTTGCTGATTCTCTCAGCACTTCAGGATTGCTATAGGGCAGCATCTATGAAGTGCCTGGCTAAAGGTGGGTGCTCCATGACTGGGAGCTGTACCGTAATGAGAGCAATACTATGAATCATTCTCCTGATAACACCTCCCCACCCCTCTCTACTTGGGATCATGTATAGAACTTGGGGGAAAGAAAGGCCCTACCTCCAGGGTGGCAGACATCTGCACACTGCCCGTCCTCCACTGTGGCGAACGTGGCAACATCTCCGAGGAGCTCCTTCCTTCAAGCGTGGATGGTGCCTCAGAATCCTTCTCATCACATTACTGACCCCTCAGAGTAGGCGCCAGAGGAAGTCGCTTAGTTATTCTGGCCCCAACTTGTGAGAGTGGTCTGAATTGGCAGGGCAAGGGGTCCCCCTCTGCTTCCTAAACTTTCCTGGAAGCTCCAGGTCCTTCCTCCAGAACCTGGCACCAGCCAGCTTTCCCAGAGGCAGGGATTGGAGGGCCAATCTCATCTCTCCCTCTGCAGGCCTCCTGCTGACCACGAGTGATTAGGCCCCGCACTGGGAGGAAGGAGATTGGGGCACACAGGCTGGCACAGGCTCCACTTCCCACAAGGGTCTAGGCCTCCAGGCTGTCTGTTCAGCAAGACGCTCTCAGGCAGCATGGCCAAAGTGGGGCTGGAGCACCCGGGGGCTCTGCTGGCCCAAGCCAAGCTCAGACTGCCCAGCCAGTGGTGATGGGCTCTAGGGCCTGAGTCTGGGATAGCAGCCCTGTCCCTCTTGGGCAGAGGGTAGGGGAGGACAAGGCCCTCACCCAAACATTTTTCAAGCCCACTTTGGGATCCCCAGCTGGCTGAGGGTATCAACAAGGGTAGGGGAGGGAACTTTTGAAATCAGGAGTCCTGAGAAACCCAGGACTCCTGTCCTTGTGGTAAGACTGTGAGGGATACAGAGCTTGCGGGAGTTCCCCAGGGCCACTTAAATCCTTCTCCACCCCAATGATGGCTTTTTCTTGTCCCTTTAATGAGATGCTCCCTCTGCCCCCATGGCCATTTTGCAAGCTTTCCTGGGGTCCTCCGCACCTGTGGGCTGAGATCCACGGCTGTGTGAATTCTTCCATAGATAGGACCAGAGCGCACAGCCATTCAGCCTGCGGTACCTGGGCTTCATCTGTTGTTTTGGAGATTGCGTATATTGGTTATGTTTTTCTGCCTCATTCTTTTCTTTGCTTTTAAACTTTTGGCCAGGCAAGGTAGCTCACATCCACAGTCCCAGGACTTTGGGAGGCAGAGGCATGGGCAGATCACTTGAGCTCAGGAGTTTGAGACCGGCCTGGGCAGCATGGCGAAACCCTGTCTATACAAAAATCAACCAGGCGTGGTGACTTGTGCCTGCAATCCCAGCTACTTGGGAGGCTGAGGCAGGAGAATCGCTTGAACCTGGGAATTGGAAGTTGTAACGAGCCAAGATCGCGCCGTTGCACTCCAGCCTGGATAACAAGAGTGAAACTCCGTCTCAAAAGAAAAAAAAAAAAAGCACTTTGGGAGGCTGAGGTGGGCAGACCACGAGGTCAGGAGATCGAGACCATCCTGGCTAACATGGGGAAACCCCATTTCTACTAAAAATATAAAAAATTAGCCAGGTGTGGTGGCGGGCGCCTGTAGTCCAAGCTACTTGGAAGGCTGAGGCAGGAGAATGGCGTGAACCAGGGAGGTGGAGCTTGCAGTGAGCAGAGATCGCGCTACTGGACTCTAGCCTGGGCGATAGAGTAAGACTGCGTCTCAAAAAAAAAAAAAAAAAAAAAAACAGGCTGAGTGCGGTGGCTCACGCCTGTAATCTCAGCACTTTGGGAGGCTGAGGCAGGTAGATCATCTGAGGTCAGAAGTTCAAGACTAGCCTGGCCAACATGGTGAAACCCTGTCTCTACTGAAAATACAAAAATTAGCCAGGTGGCACTGGCACGTGTCTGTAATCCCAGCTATCATGGAGGCTGAGGCAGGAGAATTGCTTGAGCCTGGGAGGCAGAGGTTGTGGTGAGCCGAGATCATGCCACTGGGCTCACTCTAGTCTGGGTGACAGAATGAGACCCAGTCTCAAAAAAAAAAAAAATACAATTTTTAAATGTTGCCTGTCAATTTGCCTGTGAACCATGTATTAGACAGAATTGATGAATTATTTTGTCAGCGATGATACTGTGTTTTGACTATATAGAAAAAGTATTTTTTTAAACTTGTGCACTGAAGTATATAAAGGTGCATGAAGACATGATGGCTGTGATCTACTGAGAAATATGTCAGCATTAAACATAAAATGAATTAAGGTTTTCTTCTGCATAAAATGAATTAAGTTTAACTTTAGATCGGAGCTTCACATCAGCGTTCCAGAGATAAAGGTCATAAAGTTGAGGATTGGCTGAGAAAGAGAGTGGCTCTAGGACAGGCCTGGGGAAGCTGAGGAGGTGAGGGGCTCGGGGAGGGAGGGGCCCAGGCGCTGGCAGGGGGCAGCAGGTGGAGGAGGGTGACTGGGGCTTCAGAAGGACTTGTGAGCTGGGTGCTGTTCTAAGCACTTCTGCATGAACTAACTTATTTGATCCAAGCAATGGCCTGACGCGGTCGGAACTGTTATTATGCCCATTTTAAAAATAAGGAAACTGGCCAGGTGTGGTGGCTCACACCTGTGATCCCAGCACTTTAGGAGGCTGAGGTGGTCAGATCATCTGAGGTCGGGAGTTCAAGACCAGCCTGGCCAACATAGTGAAATCCCATCTCTACTAAGAATACAAAAAAATTCAGCTGAATGTGGTGGTGGGCACTTGTAATCCCAGCTACTGAGAGGCTGAGGCAGGAGAATCACTTGAACCCTGGAGGTAGAGGTTGCAGTGAGCTGAGATTGTACCACTGCACTCCAGCCTGGGTGATAGAGTGAGACTTTGTCTCAAAAAAAAAAAAAAAAAGGAAACTGAGCCAAAAAGAGGGGATAGGACCCTGCCACACACACTGGCAGGGGACTGCAGGAGCCGGGACAGGAGCCCAGGAAGCCTATCTTTGCTGTTAACCACCACCTTCACCTGGAGTGACCACAGGTGGCCTGGAAGTTTTTAAGTTGCATTTATTTATTTATTTTCAAGGAGTTTTGCTCTCGTTGCCCAGACTGGTGGCGTGATCTCGGCTCACTGCAACCTCTGCCTCAAAATGATTCTCTTGCCTCAGCCTCCCTAGTAACTGGGATTACAGGCGCCCACCACCACGCCCACCAATTTTTTTTTTTTTTTTGTATTTTTAGTAGAAATGCGGTTTCACTATGTTGGCCAGGCTGGTCTCAAACTCCTGACCTCAGGTGATCCACCCGCCTTGGCCTCCCAAAGTGCTGGGATTACAGACATGAACCACCACGCCCAGCTCGCATTTATTTATTATTTTATTTTCTGAGTTAAAATCTCGCTCTGTTGCCCAAGTTGGAGTGCAGTGGCATGATAACAACCCACTGCAGCCTCAACCTCCTGGGCTCAAGCAATCCTCCCATCTCAGCCCCCACCCCTCTGCCCCAGTAGATGGGTCTACAGGTGTGTGCCACCATGCCCAGCTAAGTTTTTTTTAAGAGATGGGTTCTCACTATGTTGCCCAGGCTGGACTTGAACTCCTGGACTCAAGTGATCCTCCTGCCTTGACTTCCCAAAGTGTCGGGATTATAGGCATGAGTCACTGCTCCCGGCCTGTATCTATTTATTCTGAGAAGTGATATATCATTGCAGAAGTTTTAAAAATAACAAAACCAAAGTGAACAAACAAAACATTTCCTCACAAAACCGCATTCCCACCATGATCATTTGGGTGTGTCCTTGCCCGATGGACATTTTCACGAACATAACTTTTTCATTTTCTTCCCCTCCCTTTATCTTTTTTTTTTTTTATGACTTTCTAAGACTAGATTTCCAAAATAAATGAACAGGGCAAGGGGATAGTTTAAAACTATATTTTAATGGTTCCTGGCAGCGATTATGTGAGGCCCAAACTGAAACTAGGGGACTCTCATTCGTGGACATTCACAGATCAGAAGATGCATCTCAGATCACTTTCGGGAAGCTTCTGGGCAGTGCCGTTTGTCGGCGTCATCATTGTCCTTATCGCTGACGGCCATCTTCGCTGCATTATCTGCAGCCCTTTCGGGAAGTGCCAGGGGCTTGGTAGAGAGGACCCAGCCCCAGGCTCGGTCTGCCTTGGGGCAGATGCACACCACAAGCGTGGAGCCCACGGAAGGGCACCCTCAAACCCAGGCAGCCCTGTGTGCACAGCATGGGGAGCAGGGCTGAGGGCCTTGAAATCTGAGATCGCAGACGCCAAGCCTCCTGGGGCCCCTGCTGTGTGGGGGGTGGATGGCGGAGGTGCCATTCTCAAAGACCTGGCTGAACATTGCCCCCTGGGGAGGAGCAGTGTGCAGCCGTTACCACGTTGAGAGGGGCCTCTGGCCCAGCGGCCCCGTGCATAGTGAACAGGACAGGTGTCTGCAGGTGGACTGCACCTGAACATTCTGCATGTTCACAGAGGAAAACTTGAGGCCCTTCCATTTATTTTCTATTTTCCAATTTCTGATGGAGACATGGGTACCAAGAACTACGCCTCCACCATGAGCAGACCAACAGCATAAGGGCCCTTAAAAATGAAAACAGTGGGGTTGGTGTGGTGACTCACACCTGTAATCCTAGTACCTTGGGAGGCCTGAGCTCAGAAGTTCGAGACCAGCCTGGGCCACATGGTGAAACCCCATCTCTTCTAAAATACAAAAAATTAGCTGGGCGTGGTGGCACGTACCTGTAATCCCAGCTACTTGGGATTCTGCTGAGGCAGAAGAATCGCTTGAACCCGGGAGGCAGAGGTTGCAGTGAGCTGAGATCACACTGCTGCACTCCAGCCTGGGTGATAGAGCAAGACTCTGCCTCCAAAAAAGAAAGAAAACAGTAGTTCGGCTTCAGGTGGTGGGGACTGGGGCAAACTGATGCTCACATGTTTCACGTAAACAGGTAGCTGCTGCTCAGCACCAGCTGACTGGGGCTCTGTGAGGGTATAGGCCTAGGCCTGGTTGATCTACTTTTTTTCCTAGAGAAATTTGAAGTTTGGATTTAAAAAGTGCAATCCTTTGATATTTACATGTTGACTCAGATGTGTTTGAATTACCACGTAGGCCTGACAAAACTCGCTGGAGGGCTGCACCAGGTGTGGAGAAGCAGCTGGGATAGCAACATCTGTCACCTGTTGGTAGGGCAAGGGCTGGGCACTCACAGGGGCCTGAGAAACAGCAGTGTCCACCCTGCCCACTTTGGTTGTGGGGGTTGGAAGAAGCAGCAGAGCCCTGCCCTCACCCATGAGTCTCAAACATGGCCCTTGTTTTGGAGCAGGGGACCTAGTGAACTGCTGGCTTTCTAGAATGTCCACCCAGGGCCAAGGCCGCCACCCCCTGCTGGGCATCAGGCACCAGTGCCCAGGGCATGGAGGGGGCTGAGAGGACAGCACCAGCAGGGTGATGTTGTCTTCTCTCTCCAGGGCTTAGGCCCTGCAGCCAGGCAGACGGGCTCTTGCCTTAGCCCTGCATTCAATCCTGTGTGTGGGTCTCTGTAAACACTAGTCTCCCCCTTGTCACTCCTCAGTCCCAACTCGGTGAGCAGAGCTCTCCCTGGCCAACCTCCTGGCTCAATGATCTTTGGCAGGTGACTTACCTTCTGTGTGCCTCAGCTTTTCCATCTGTGGAGTGGGAGGACTCATAGCAACTACGTTGTCAGGAGTAATGGGACAGTAGACCTAAGACCCTGCAAGCAGGACCACTGCCTCTGCTCCTCAGCGCTTACTGTGATTTGCGGTCTCAGTGAAGCCACTTGTATGTAGGGATTAGGTGTTAGACTTCAGCTTTCTCTTTCTTTTCTCCTTTCCTTTCCTTTCCTTTCCTTTCCTTTCCTTTCCTTTCCTTTCCTTTCCTTTCCTTTCCTTTCCTTTTTCCTTTCCTTTTTCCTTTCCTTTTTCCTTTCCTTTCCTTTCCTTTCTCTCTCTCTCTTTCTTTCTCTCTTTCTCTCTTTCCCTCTCTTTCTCTGTCTCTCTCTTTCTTTCTCTTTGTCTCTCTCTCTCTCTCTCTCTTTCTCTCTTTCTTGATGGAGTTTCACTCTGTCACCCAGGCTGGAGTGCAGTGGTGCGATCTTGGCTCACTGCAATCTCTGTCTCCTGGACTCAAGCGTTTCTCCTGCCTCAGCCTCCTGAGTAGCTGGGGTTACAGGCACCTGCCACCATGGCTGGCTAATTTTTGTATTTTTAGTAGAGATGGGGTTTCACCTTGTTGGCCAGGCTGGTCTCGAACTCCCGATCTCAGATGATCTGCCCACCTCGGGATTCCAGACATGAGCTACTGTGCCCGGCCTTATTTTTTTTTTAGATAAGGTATCTGTCGCCCAGGCTGGAGTGCAGTGGTACAATCTTGGCTCACTGCAACCTCCGCCTCCCAGGCTCAAGCAATCCTCCCACCTCAGCCTCCCAAGTAGCTGGGACCACAGGTACACACCAGCACACTGGCTAATTTTTGTATTTTTTGTAGAGACAGTGTTTTGCTATGCTGGCAAGGCTGTTCTCAAACTCCTGGGCTCAAGGTATCTGCCCACCTTGGCCTCCCAAAATTTTGGGATTACAGGCATGAGCCACTGTGCCCCGCCCAGCTTTTCTTTTCTGTTTTTGTTTTCGTCTTCTGTGACTTGCAGACCAAAGATTTCAGCTTTTCTGATTTGATTTTTTTCTTTAGACAGAGTCTCGCTCTGTGGCCCAGGTTGGAGTGCAGTGGCGCAATCTTGGCTCACTGCAACCTCCACCTCCCGGGTTCAAGCGATTCTCCTGCCTCAGCCTCCTGAGTAGCTGGGGTTACAGGGACAGGTCACCATGCCTGGCTAATTTTTATATTTTTTAGTGAAGATGAGATTTCTCCATGTTGACCAGGCTGGTCTCGAACTCCTGACCTCAAGTGATCCTCCCGCCTCGGCCTCCTAAAGTACTGGAGTTACAGGTGTCAGCCACAGCACCCGGGCAGCTTTTCTGATTTTTGAAAGAGGAGAGGGCACTGCTGGGCACAGATAAATAACTCTTTAAAAAAAGGAATTGAGGTGAGTGTGCACCACCACATCATGCTGACACTGGCCTCCGCCTTCCCAGTGGTCCCGCTGAGGCCCCAGAAGTGCAAACCTGGCACCAGATCAAGCTGCCACACTGCACAACTCAGGAATGCCAGGCCTGTTTGAGTCTTCATGAAAGGTGCCGCCCTGGCCTGTGTGTTCACATTAATCTCCTTAAACCAGACAGTGTGAATTTGGAACAAGAAACGGTGCCTCTACCACATGAAGAGCAACAGCGTAAGGGCCTTTAAAAAGGAAAACAGTATCTCAGCTTGCATGTCAGGTGGCAATAGGAAGTGGTGGGGACTTTGGCAAACTGGTGCACATATGTTCCACGCAGGAAGGTGGCTGCTGCTCGGTGCCTGCTGACTGGGGCTATGTGGAAAGTTTTTTTTTTTTTTTTTTTTTTTGAGATGGAGTCTTACTCTGTCACCCAGGCTGGAGTGCAGTGGCACAATCTTGGCTCACTGCAACCTCTGCCTCCCGGGTTCAAGCAATTCTCCTGCCTCAGCCTCCTGAGGAGCTGGGACTACAGGCGCTCGCGACCACGCCCAGCTAATATTTGGTAGAGATGGAGTTTCACCATATTGGCTGGTCTGGTTTCGAACTCCTGACCTTGTGATCCACCCACCTCACCCTCCCAAAGTGCTGGGATTACAAGCATGAGCCACCACGCCCGGCTGGGAAGTTTAAACCATGTTAGTGACTTGATCTCTCTGTGCTTCATTTTCCTCACCTGAAAGTAGGGATCACCCCAGTAACCACACAGTTGTTGTGAGAATCAGTTAAGCCCAGCACTTGAAGCTGTGCCCTGCTATGTAAGTGTTACTATGACCATTTAATCTTCCCTCCACTGGAACGTCGGTCTGTGCCCACAGGCGACAGTGGAGGGGAGATGTGTCCTGTAACCAAATGGATCGATAATAATACTGTAATAGCAAGTAACTTGCTGTGTGCAAGGCCCTTTCATCTATATTATCTCATTTAATCTTCACGCTCATCCTGGGAGTTCTCGACCCTAGGTTACAAAGAGGAGACAGGCACAGGGGGGTTGCAGAGGCCTGCCTGGAGGTGGCAGAGGCTGAGTCAGAGACTTGGAGCCAAAGCCCCCTGCCCAAAGGCATGCTGGGCTTTGAGCCAGGCCTGCCTCACAAATGGGAGACCCTGATATTTCTGCCGCACTTCAAGGGGGTGGAGAGAGACCTCCTTGGCCAGTGCGCTTCTCCTGTGTACTCCTATTCTATGGGACTCGCCTCCCCGGATGAAGTCTTCCTTCTCAGGCCCAACTCCCCGTGTGCTGCAGGGAGGGCCCTGTGGTGGTTCCCTTTGGAGGACCCAGGAAACAGCACCCAAGGACACATGTGGATCCTGAGTCTTCCTCACCCTCTTGCAGGGGTTCATCTCCTTTCCCCCGTCTCTGCTGTGGCCTCAACTCTTGAAACGCCTCATCTGATCGTGGCAAAGTTCATGAGGCTGCAAGTTGCTTCTATGTTTTTAAAAACTGAAATCTTGAATGAGATGATTGTAGATTCACATGCAGTTGTACGAAGTAATACTGAGAAATCCCATGTACCCTTCACCCAGTTTCCCCTGACAGTGACATCTCATAAAACTGCAGTGCAACACACAGCCAGGATATTGACATTAATGCAATCCTCCTATCTTCTGCAGGTTTCGCTAGCTGTGTCTGCACACCCCTGGTGCACCCGTGTGTGCATGTATATGTGCTGTGTATTTAGTTCTCTGCAATTCTATCATCTGTGCCGCTGTGCATATCCCACTGCAGTGAGATTACAAGCACTTCCCACACCACAGCCTCCCTCCTGTTACCCTTGCCCATGAGACCTCAGTGCTGGGCTCCGTGCTGGAGCTGCTCACACCAACCTCTTTATATGAGCTTTATGGCAGCCCTGGAGGTTGGCAAAGCTGCCCCATTGTGGGTTAGTTTGCCCACCATTGTGCTGTCTATCGGGGATGGCTGGGACAGCAGGAGCCAGTATCATCTCAGGACCATGTGACAGCCACCAGGTCTTTCATTTTAACTTCACCATTTCTGTTTTACTATTATTAGAACAGTAATACATGCTTCTTAAAAAAAATGAAACATGGGCCGGGCGCGGTGGCTCAAGCCTGTAATCCCAGCACTTTGGGAGGCCGAGAC